>NC_135572.1:97974072-98275858 GCF_965152235.1 Eretmochelys imbricata
ACAAATTTAAATCCAATCCCCTTTCCCAGAGACAAAAGTGAAACTGAGGTCCCAAGACAAGAGAAAGATTTTGTACTTGAGGACGGATGCGTGGTCCTTAGACTTTCTGCTAAAGCATTCAGTGACAGAGGAGCACAAGGAGAACAAAGTGGATGTAAAGTAAGGGCCAATTCTCAAAGCAGCCCCAGGGACAAAGAGGAAGAAGACTAAGCCATATGTGAAATCTTCAATTTATAAGATCTAACTTGAAGAAAGGGGAGACTCTCAATTGTGAGGCACAACTAGGGTGATCAGATAGCAAATGTGAAAAATTGGGACTTGTTTGTGTGTGTGTGTGTGTAAGTAACAGGGTCCTATGAGAGAGGGGTAATAGGATCCTATATAAGATAAACCCCATAGTATCAGGACAGTCCCAAGAATATGAAGGCATCTTGTCACCCGAGGCACAACTGCACCAGGGCAGCTCCAGATTGATCCTTGAAGGAATCTTGAATCCAAGCAGACACACTGCCTTGGATGTGGCTGCCTGAATTGTAGTCAAGGAGCACTTGCATTGTGGCAAGTACTAGATCTAAGGTTTTATTTGAGAACCCCATATCACTTAACCTTATGATAAAAATAAGTTATTTATGAGTATTATAGTAGTATTAGTGAAGTTTAGACAACTGGAGAGAAGTTAGCCCTGGAATATACATGTTAAACTACCAATACATACATACTGGTTCTGATTTTTCTTTATCACAAGGAAAAAAGATTAAAAGCATTGTGACAGGGTGTATCAGGCGCTTTGAGGCCCCCTGCTGGAGGCCTTGCAGTCCTACCACACCCTGCCGCAAGAAAGGAGCAATGAAGGTGGGTCCTCCAGGCCCACCTACAAAGGCTGCAAGGAAGCAGCTAATCAGAGCACAGCCGACAGTTTGCCTCCTGCACCCAAACTCCCTCCCAGAGCCTGACCACCGAGAGGAAAGAGTGCAGGATCACACCCAGCCAACAGGACGCACTTACAAGAGCTGAGTACACCCTGTCATAAGCATTATTGTGGGGAGTACATATCAGAACATCATAAAAACACCCACTATAACTTCCCTATAGGAACTACGAAAACATCCAACCTTCAATTAGTGGGCATTAAAGATAAAATACATGATCTTGAGGATGAGAGGACATTTCACACTGGTTTCTAGCAACCACCTCTGGCTGACAGGGAGAGTGTCCTTCCTCTCAGGGGTGATATTTGGACATAATGGTCATTGACGGTTGTGGTAGGGAAGTGAAAAAAGGTGGGACAAAGGACCTTCTCCACCACTTAATGAAAAATAATCATTTAAAATAACCTTACTGCTTTAATTCCCAAGGATTCCAACTTCTCCACCAGGGTCTGCTCCAAAACTGTTCGTAATTCTTTAGTTAATGAAGGATTAGTCTTCAAAGCATTTATTAAATGTTGCTTACTTCTGCCTATTTTGCGTTCATTTTTTTCTATTTCTGTAATATGATAGGAAAATTACATTCAAAAGGTATATTTTTAAAATGCAAAGTATCAAAACACAGGATGAGACAAAAAGACAAAACTGAACCATGCATTTTTTATAACAATATACATATGTGTATGATATTTTCTTTGTGTAGTGGTATTTTGTCTGCTCAATGCTGCCTTTTTCTTTTAACAAAATCTGGAACTAATTTACAGAAACATAGATCTACTTAGAATCCATCACTTATATAAACTTGAAGCAGTCACTCTCTCTTGATTGACAATGCTTTTTCATACTATATCTATGTTGTAAAGATAGAAGCATGAATATGGAACTATGGAGAGTAGCGTATGCACTTCTGGGAAAGGAAAATTATTTTGTGATAATTAAGTTCTCTGAAAGTAATATTTGAGGACAAAGCCAAACTCTGTGTCATGTCTACTAGCTTGTCATATTTCCAATCAGAAATTTTTCTCATCTCCTTTGGAGCTCCCCAAACATTAAAACATTCTCCAATAAGGCATCAGGTAATAGCTCTTTCTTAACCTTTGGAAGTGAAAAGGTGAATTTAAATATGTTAGTAAGTACAAAAATATGGTCTGAATTATCAAATTAACAGAACACACATGATAAATATTGCATGTCTTAAAATCCCCCAGACCTGAATACAGGATTTTTTTTTTCCTTTGAGGGGTGATGGCATCACACACACTTAAAGTAGGAAAGGTAGTTATATTTTTCATTCTTGCACTAGATGTCATTGAGACTCTTGCAGGAGAAATACAAACATCCTCAAATTGGACCCTGGCAGATAAGTAAAAGATTAAGGGCTAGATTTTCCAAGGTCCTACATGGCCACACAAAGGAGTTAAAGGAAGCAAAGCTCCCCCACCTGCCAGAAATGTAAAACCTGCCTGGATTGTGGCTTTGGCACAACAGGAACATAACTGGAAACCTGTGACCTTCCCTGTGATCGAGTGGGAGGGGACCATGGCACCTACCTCCATCCTGCACTGGCCAACAATGCTGATAGGGCATTCGAGTGGAGCATATAACACCCCAGGAAGGGATATAATAGCATAGCTATGTACTACCCCATAGAAAGGACCATGCCTCAAGGAGCAATTCAGCCCTTTCTGATTTTTCATATGTTTTATTTTAAAATAGACTTGTCATTATTGTCATTTATGAACCTTATTTATTAAAAACATTTGATTCAATTTAGCTTTCACATTTTCTCCACTGAAAATACTGATTTTTAAAAGAGCCATACAACTATCAGCAAACCTTTAAAATTACGATGTAACAATACAGTGATGCTTGGTGTCAGCGTTATAATTTGTGGGTCAGGCGTTTTCCCATAGATGACAGTACTGGTAAAATACAAAATACATAATTTGGTTTAAATGTGCAAAGGAATCAACTTGGACTATAAACTAAATGCAAGATTTTCAAAGGTGAGCAGTGACTTTGGCTGCCCAACATGAGACATCTTAAGGGGCCTGATTTTCAGTGGTGGTTGCTGAGCACTTTCTGCAACTCGGGTTCCTTTAAGGTGGCTCAGGCTTGGCAATCAAAAGTTGAGGCACTTAAAATCATTAGTTACTTCTGAAAATCTTGCCCTAAATGCATGTGAAACTGCAGCTAGTAGAAAAATTAATTTACAAAACGCTACTTTTGATAATTTAGAGAACAGTATTTTATACTCACCTTGCTTGTTATTCAATCTTATTTAATAATTTTATATTTGATCTTGTCCTCAATAATTTATTCTGAATCCCTTTGTTTCTGTATTAATATTGTTTCTTAAAAGTATTCATTAACTTGCTGTTACTGTGGCTTAGAGCTATTTGTTCCTTTCTTATGCCTGAATGGAAACTTTGTAAGCCATAAAAAACAAAAATCTTTTAGGTACACTGCATAATCAGGGAATGGAAACCACAAAAAGTCTGCAAATTGTAAATTATTTCAAATCCTTGTTTAAACTTCTTGTTTGCGTCAATTTTCAGCTCTTCTGGTATTCTCTGTGGACTCATTGTCACAGGAACTTGCTGAAGCCAAGAACTCAGAACGATTCAAAAAGGGACTGGACGTTTATAGGGGAGTTAGAGTATCCACAATTGTTGTAATTAATTAAAAAAATTGGAAGGGATACTAACATCACAGTTCAACAATTAAACCAATCTCTAACTGAGATGAGGATTATATTTATTGTGGATGGCAGATTTCCCCACATCTTCCCACTGTGGGGTTCTCACACTTTCCTCTGAAATATCTGGTGTTGACAATTGTCAGAGAGGATACTGGACTAGATGAACCTTGAGTCTGATACTGTCAGGCAATTTCTATGTTCCTCTCGAAAAGTAATCTTTATGCCCAGCAATTTTCATACTCTCCCACACAGATGTCTGTGACTGAAAACAAGAACATACTGACCTTTCTGTCTTTTCAGACTGTCCTCTTTCTTCGTTTTTAGTATTGCAAGATGTGCTTTTGGGCAGATCAAAGGAATCAAGAATAATTGGTCAAGATAGAAGATCTTTTATTGGACCAACTTCTATTCGTGAGAGAGAAAAACTTTCAAGCTTTCACAGAAGTCCAGACCTGAAGAAGAGCTCTGTGTAAGCTCGAAAGCTTGTCTCTCTGACCAGCAGAAGTTAGTCCAATAAAAGATATTACTTCACCCACCTTGTCTCTCTAATATCCTGGGATTGACATGACTACAACAACACCGCATATAAGATAGAAGATAGCAGACAGGAGCAGCAGATGGACTCAGAGAAAGGAAGGAGAAAATGCAAGCGAGCTCTACTAAAAATGGGTGAGGGCAGCTGGTTTCCTTGGAAAATCTCTCACTGAAGCACTGTACAGAAGTATTAACATTTTTCACATCACATCTTTTCCTTCAGGATTTAAACTGATTGCTTGTGAGGGTCAAGAAGGATTTTTCCTTTAATGTACAGTTCTGCAAAACTGTCTGTGTATTAAATATGCAAGATGACATGAGAGAGAAGGTGTTGCCTTCCTCTGAAATATCAGGTACTGGCCAGTGCCAGGGGCAGGATACCATACTAGGTGTTTGTTCTAGCATGGTAAATCCTAGGGCCCTGATTCTCCACTTATCCAAGCTGCACTCAGATGGAGTAGAGGAGCTGCCACAGACAGTGGGGTTTGGTACGATAATTCAGAGTTGCCTAGGCCTGGCTCAAGTTAGTGCTCCACAGGAGCAGCCCTCACTTCACTAATTGCAAAAAGTCTCTGGGGTCTTAGGACAGTAGAGGATGGGGCACCTCAGAGCTCAACTCCACCACCAATCTCCCATTTCCCATCCTGCTCACTCCTCACCCCCCATTACCTTACGCGGAGGGTAGAAAAGTTATTAATATAAAAGGCAGCAGCACTGCCCTCACCAGATTTAAACCTCTGGAGAGTTCCCCTCCATGAACCATCACTGGCAACTTTAAGCTTATGCAAAGTGATCTTAGCAAACCAGAGAACATTGCCTTATGATCTATTGTTAATTAATCTGATACTAGGTTATTTTGGTTAGTTAATATTGCTGTTTTACAAATATACAAAGAGCTTCATAAGAATGTATTCATTTGTGTAAAACTAGAACATCCAGATACCTAGAGAGATGTATGGAATATGCTTATTGCATAATTTTTTCGATCCCCATCAGACTATACTGAATCCGGATAGAGAAATTATATTTTACAAGCATCCACAACAAATGGGATAGTCATATATCTTGCTCAAATTACATAAAGCATGTTCGAAACTACGGATAAATATTGTAGGTATCAAACAATGTTATCCATTTTTATTTTCAAATAAAATGTTTACAAGTAATGCCTACTACATTTTTGACTGATCCCATCATTACCTTTTTCCTCTTCTGAAAGCTCCTCTATGGGCTCCAGCATATGCACCAAGAGTGCCTTTTCTAATAATGAGGAAAAATAGGAATAGCAGACAAACAGGATAGAAAATGGTCAAGATCGAGGTCCAAAAGGGGAAGTTATGCAAAAGAATACACGGAGATGTCATTTTTGCTTTCCCCCCCCCCCCGACTGCTGATAACCTACCTCACAGATCCAAAAACTGATGGCCCTATTCAATGTGACTGTTCATAGTAGCAAACATTACATTTGGTAGGATAGGGACCTAATACAATAATTACTTAATTTCTGATTGAGCTGCTTCTTAATTTAGATGTTACAATTGCCAAGTATAAAATGCACTGCAACAATGTAACAAAGTTTATTTGCAGTCGATATGCTAGTAAGGGTTTACAAAAAGAAAATGTAAATAGCAAGATGCATTAGTCCAAACACAGAAGTCCTCAAAAACATAATGCAAAAAAAATGTATAAATGAGTATAGTTAATTAAATTGGAGAAATATTAATTTCCCAATGTGTACATCCAAACAGGGGAAGAAGTTTTATAGACAAATGCAAAAAGACAAGGGTTGAAATCATGGCCCCATTGGAATCAGTGACAAAATTCACATTGACCTCAGTGTAGCCAGGATCTCACCCAGGGTCCCTGCCTAAAGGAGTTTATAAAGTGTCCTCATTTCGTCTGATGAACATGGTGCTCCCACAACAAACTGAAGTGATTCTTCCAAAGATGGACAGATTTCACTTGCATCCTCCTGCCTATGAAAAGTTTTACACAAATTAGGCCAGGTCACAGTATTTTTTTTTAATATTATAGATTTAAAAATATTACATTATCTAATTTAATAAGAGAAGTAGGAGGGCATGGAAATATATTCTGTAAAATATGAGTATTCACACTGCATTAACTAAGTTCTTACTTAAACACAAATGGGAACCTCTGTTCTCCCATTCTTAATAGTCAAAAGATAAAGTAATTAGGTATTTATCTTAACAGGTTTTGCTGTATTTGCTTATATTTTGGTATCAGTGCATGGATTTTTTTAATAGGTATTAATTTAGGGGCAAATCTGCCCCTGCCTCCACAAAAGGTCCCCTAGCACCAGAACTGGTTGTTCCACTGCATAAGTAGGGGGAGTGGAGGAGGAGAACTTCACTTTAAGGCAAATATCCCCGTTCCCTCATGGTTCCTGCATATCAGGGAGCAGAAGGCAGATGGAGATATGCTAGGCCACAGGTGGGCAAGGGGAAGGGTGTGACTGGGGTCATAAAAGACACATCTATTACACAAACCTTCCAAACCTCTCTCTGTGGAGGGGTTGGGTGAGGTGCTGTACAGGCTTCTGAAGATGCCTCAATAAGGTAGCTACTCTTCCCCTGCTCCCTAACTCTAAGGATGTGTCCAGCCCCTGACCTGGTCACTCACACAGAGAACTAGATTTGAGATTTACCCCTTAATTTGGCTCCCATATAATCTGCAACAATCACAATCACTGAGAAAGCTTCTTACCTACTGTACTGCCACAGGATGAGAATGTGATTCCACAGACAGTATACTTCACAAGACCACTTAAAAGCAAAACTCTGCTGAGAGATTGCTTGGCCAGAAGCCTACTTTGCTGGCTAGCACTTGTTGGAATCTGCTACTGAGCTAGTTACTGTGTAATTGGATTAAAATGTCCTCATAATGTCTATACTTTCCTAAATGCAATCTGCGTAAGTGTTTCATGTCATCATGACACAATGCCTTATCAGGTAGTTAGACTGTAACAGGAAATCCCAATTCCCAGCATCCAGGGTTTAAAATAATCTGCCACTCTACTTTATGGCTACCTGTTTCTCCCTCTCAGTATACTAGAATAGCTTTGAAGTTAAAATCAACAATATATGCAATAGTAACAGTGGTGAAAGCCATAAACCTAACTGTGCTATCCATAGCATCTTTGGTCATTCATTGCTGACACCAGAGATCAAACCCTGCATGGTGGTAGAGAGGGGAGTTGGGGTGGGGAGGGGAGGAAGAAACAAACAAAAAAAACAAAACAAAACAAGAAGTATTTCTCTTTGAGATAAGCTCTCCTTTGGACACTGGTGTGCACAAGTTTTAAGAAAAAAAAGCAAACTCTATTACATGAACATAGAATCCAATATAAGAAAACACGAGTTGATCTGTATTGGGGGTAGCCGTGTTAGTGTGTATCCACAAAAACAACAAGGAGTCCGGAGGCACCTTAAAGACTAACAGATTTATCTGAGTTGATCTGCAACTCAGCCTTCTAACAAATGGGTGTGAGATCAGCCTGCTCACAAATGTTTCCTCTCTGATTACCAAAGAGAAACAAAGTTATCTGGGTCCCTTTTGAGTGCCTGATTGGGCCCCTCAGCTCCACATATTTACTCACCGAGACCCAGTACATCTGTGTGAAATCTAAAGAAAGGGCTAACTGTATGTTTGCTGGGAATAAGGTAGTGTCTCTAAACCAAGTCTCAGACACTGGCACAAACTTTTTCCCTCAAAAATTATAAATATTTGTTGGAGAAGCACTTGAATTAATTCAGCGTCCCCATCTTCACCCCATCACAATAAATATGCCCCTTAATTAAATGCAGTTTTGATTGTTATAAGTTTAGTTAAAAAACTAAAAAAACCTTTCCTGCACCAAAATAAAAAAGTCTAACTCCACCATATCACCTAGGCAAAAAGGAGGAGGATTTTGCAATATTCCCTGGAATCATGGGTAAATCAAGTTACAGAGTCAAAGACCCTCCCCACCACTGAAAACATCCTGTCGTTAAAACCCTACCCCTGATTTTAAATCTGTAGCCTATCAGGAAGTGCATTCCAAGATAATTTCAGTGCCCAAGATGGAACATAGAGAGGCAGTCTCAGAGAACAAGAACTTACACCATGCTGAGCTTTGCAGATCACCTTGAATTGCACCAGAAAACAAAACTGGAAGTCAGTTCAGTTGACATAATACGCGCCCGGAGAGAAGCATCTCTTCATTCAGCCATATTCTGCACTAGCTGAGGTTTCTGATTGGTCTCACAATTGAGTTATATTTCAGTAATCCAAATGTGTGGGTGTTGATCACAAATGTATGGATAACTGTAGTGAGGTTTGCATCTAAAAATAAGATTATAATTTCTCCCAAGTAAAGAACATAAAAGGACACTTGGCTGTTTCTTCTTGGAAATCCAGAAACCAGCTGGGATCCAACAGGGCTTCTACACTGCGAACTGTGTTAACATAACTTCCTCCACTGAGGGAGGAGAAAATCAAAGCTGAAAAATATAAGCAGCATAAAAAAAAAGTTTCCAATATGATTCTTTGAAAGATCTACACTTCACAGATTAGAATGAGCTTTCTGATTCAGCATCCAGAAGTGCAGGTAAATCCCACAATGGACTTTTTCTAAATAACACCTCAAGACTGACCAAAATAAAATAAAATCAAGCTTTAGGGATACAATTAGCTTAGAAAGAGGTGAACTGAACCTCCGGAAACTTCTGCCAGTTGAACAAAAAAGAAAAAATAAAGCCCATTATTCTACTAAAGAAAAACTTAGAACAAAAATTCAGATGGAAATTCTGAGTAGTCTGCTGAATAGCCAGTTATTGAAAACTGATCATTTCCAGAAGAAAATCAAACGTGGGAACGAAAAGTTAGCAGTCACAATTCAAATGCTAACTTTTGAAAATGTCTTTCTCTCCAGCTGAATGCAGAACTAAAGACTCCTGCCTTTAGCACATATTGGCTTTGAAAATTTTTTGAAACTTCATACAGATTATCAGGGACTATTAGAAAAAAACCTGAAAGGTCTATTTTTAGACTCAAAGGATTCCTCATATGAAGGACATTGCAGTTTTGCACAAACTAACTGTAGCTCATAACAACTTGCACAAACTAACTGTAAACTAACTATAATTGTTACTAATTGCAATTTGTACAAACTAACCTCCATAATAAGTGAGCAGTGTGATCAGTAGTAGATGGTGTTCTGTGATTATATCAAAATGCAAGAGTATACCTGCTCTTCATGACTTCTAAAACCATAATGACAGGTTTCAGAGTAACAGCCGTGTTAGTCTGTATTCGCAAAAAGAAAAGGAGTACTTGTGGCACCTTAGAGACTAACCAATTTATTTGTGAGAATATGAAACAATACCTCCTCCCACCCCACTGTCCTGCTGGTAATAGCTTATCTAAAGTAATCGTCAGGTTAGGCCATTTCCAGCACAAATCCAGGTTTTCTCACCCTCCACCCCCCCACACAAATTCACTCTCCTGCTGGTGATAGCCCATCCAAAGTGACAACTCTTTACACAATGTGCATGATAATGAAGTTAGGCCATTTCCTGCACAAATCCAGGTTCTCTCACTCCCTCACCCCCCTCCAAAAAGCTATTACCAGCAGGACAGTGGGGTGGGAGGAGGTATTGTTTCATATTCTCTGTGTATATATAAAGTCTGCTGCAGTTTCCACGGTATGCATCTGATGAAGTGAGCTGTAGCTCACGAAAGCTCATGCTCAAATAAATTGGTTAGTCTCTAAGGTGCCACAAGTACTCCTTTTCTTTTTTCTAAAACCATGTAACTGTATTCTTTTGTGTCCTCCCAACTGTTCTCCTTTGCAACTTTTTTTTTTAATTTTATTTTATTTTATTTTTTGTGGGAGTTACCAGATATAAAGGATGCCTAAGTTTCTTCACTGGACAGTTACCACTAAAAGAAAAAAAATAGAATCATGTTTCAGAGGGATAAATACCAGGGAGAGAGAGGGGTTATTTAAGTTAAGCATCAATGCAGACACGAACAAATGGATATAAACTGGCCATCAACAAGTTTAGGCTCGAAATTAGGCGAAGGTTTCTAACCATCAGAGGAGTGAAGTTCTGGAACAGCCTTGCAAGGGGAGCAGTGGGGGGGAAAAAAACCTGACTTGCTTCAAGACTCCTATGAATTCCAGCTGTTGCATGGGGTCAAAGTGGACTTATGGGTATTTAGTTGTAAACCTAGTTATAGGAATAGATCTATAGCAGGGGTAGGCAACCTATGGCACATGTGCCAAAGGTGGCAAGCAAGCTGATTTTCAGTGGCACTCACACTGCCCGGGTCCTGGCCACTGATCCGGTGGGGGGCTCTGCATTTAAATTTAATTTTAAATGAAGCTACTTAAACATTTTAAAAACCTTATTTACTTTATATAACTAAACTATTATAACTAAACTAAACTAAATTATTGTATGTATTATAGACTTATAGAAAGAGACCTTCTAAAAACGTTAAAATGTAGCACTGGCATGCGAAACCTTAAATTAGAGTGAATAAATGAAGACTCAGCACACCACTTCTGAACGGTTGCTGACCCCTGATCTATAGTCTTTCATGTGTCTCTAAAGGCATCGGTGAAGGTATGTGCTTTGAGCAAACAATCGTCTAGATACTGAAATTGGGGGGGAGGGATAGCTCAGTGGTTTGAGCATTGGCCTGCTAAACCCAGTGTTGTGAGTTCAATCCTTGAGGGGGCCATTTAGGGATGTGGGGCAAAAATTGGGAATTGGTCCTGCTTTGAGCAGGGGGTTGGACTAGATGTCCTTCTGAGGTCCCTTCCAACCCTGATATTCTATGATTCTATGAAATAACAAAATGCCTTGTTTGAGAAGGTGCCTCACTAGCACAAAAAGAACGTTCAAGAACACCCTCGGTACCAAAGATAGACCAAATGGGAACACTTTGTATTGGAAATTATCTTGACCCAGAGTGAACCTTAGGAAGCTCCTGAGGGATGGGTGGATTGTGATATGAAAGTAATTGTCTTGCGGATCAAGGGCCGAGAACCTGTCCCCCTGGTAAAGAGATGGGTTTACTGCTGCCATGGTAACCATCTTGAAACGTCGTATTTTTACAAATTTGTTGAGTGCCCTTAGATCCAGAATGGATCTCCAACCACCTTTCTTTTTCTGTATCAGGAAGTATTTGGAATAGAAACACTTCTCTCTGTGCTGGGTGCAAACTGGTTCTACAGCACTTAGTTTTAGGAGGTAGTTTGTTTCCTCGCATAAAAGGTGCTCATGAGACAGGTCCCTGACGAGGGATGGGGGAAGGGGGAGTCAGGGGGGTATGAGGAGGGAGGTAAAGTAGATTGAATATCCCTGTGTAATGATCTCTAGTACCCACTTGTCTGAGGTTATACACTCCCAGTTTTGATAAAAAGGAGTATGGCGGTCGCCAAATTGGTGGAGATGTTTGTGTTGTTGTAGCAAATGAGACTGAGGTAACTCAGGGCCTTGACCAGCACATCAAAATTGTTGTTTGGATGTAGAAGTTTGTGATGTCGATTACTGTGGGCCAGTCAGTCTCCATTTTTGTAATCTCTGCTTCTTCCTTTGAGGATCATAATGTCTTTGGAGAGGAGGAAAGTAAGTAGGCTGGGATCTCTGTGCTGTCTGGTACTTACTAGGTCGTCTTCTTTGGGCAGGAGTGTAAATACCCAGAGAATGTAATGTGGCCCTAGAATCTTTTAATGTGTGGAGGGATTCATCCGTTCTTTGTGCAAACAATTTAGATCCCTCAAAAGGGAAAGCCAGAGAAATGAAGCCAAGATGCTCTCCTTGTGACAACTGCCAGGGAGATGGAATCAGCAGCAATATGTGCAGTATCCAGAGATGCCTGCAATGCTGTCCTTGCAAGGAGCTGACCCTCAGCAACGATTGCCTGGAATTGCTTTTTCTGATGCCACAGGAGGTGTTCAATAAAGGCATTTAATTTAGAATAATTCGTAGGGTCACATTTTGCCCTGAGGGCTTGATAGTTAACGATCCTAAATTGTAGGGCTGCTGAAGAATAGGATTTATTTCCAAATAAATCCAGTCACTTCCAGTCCTTATCGTACAGGTGTCATTTTAACATGGTGTTGTCTGCCATGTTCATTAACAGTGTCAACAACCAATAAATTTGGGGAAGGGTGAGAAAATAGTAAGTCCCCGTCTTTAGAGGGCACATAATATTTTTGTCCACCTTTTTGCACATCGGGGGTATTGTGGTTGGTGTCTGGCATATAGTTTTCACTGGATCAAGCAGCCCTTCGTCGATGGGGAGTGCAATCTTTGTTGATGATGACATCTACAGGATGTCTAGCAATTTATGCTGTGACTCTGACTTCTTCAAGAGGGATTTGCAGGGAATCCACTACCTTCTTAAAGAGGTCTTGAAATTGTTTGAAGTTGTCTGCTGTAGCTGGTGCGGGAGGCATGCCTGTGTAATCAGGAGATGATGAAGAAATGTTGGTCACTGGAGTATCTCCTCCTGTTCCTCAAAGGACTTCTCTTGAGGATCAGGAGATCTGGCTATTGAAGTTGAAGGAGATCGCCTTCCTTTATCCTTATGGGTGATGCTGGAGGTCCTCGAAAATTATTGTCTATATGCCACCCCAGGGTCCCAGTATGGCCACTGAGGTGATGGAAAGGGCATCGAAGGGCATCCATATCAACTGGGTGGGTCTCTTCTACTCTGGTGGTAGACTGAAGGTACCTAAGTTTCTACACGGCTAGCTCCCTGGTGTTGTAATGGAGAACTTGGGACAGAGACCGAGTATAGGTCATCCCCATCATCTTCCCTGTAGTTGCCCGATGGGGTGGCACAGTCATGGATGGTGGAGTAGAATGTCTCAGTACTGAATGTAAGTCCAGGGATGTAGACATATTCATACCGTGCTTATGTTGGTGCCTAGTAAGGTTATGGACTGTGCCGGGGACCTCTTTCTCTTGGCTGATTCCCTACTTGGGGAACTTGTGGCCTGCTTTTACAAGATTTCCTAAAATGAATCCAAGGATTTCCTCTTTGAAGTCATTGGATAGTATTCAGACTGATCCCATCAACATCATTGGATCGGTCTCAATGGGGACTGCTGTCCATGGGAAGTCCCAGGCCTAGGGTTGGAGGCTAGTGGGAGTGAGTTTTCCATCATAAGCAGTCTTAATTTTAGCACATGGCTCTTTCTGGTTCTGGATTTTAAATTGAGACAAAACATGCACTTCTGAGACACGTGTGCCTCTCCAAGGCGGTGAATGCAGGGGGAACGGCCAACAGTGACAGGAATGGCTTCCCGACAGGAAAGGCAGTGTTTAAGCCCAGGAGAGCCAGGCTTTCCTTTTTTTAGGGTTCACTTCCCAAATGGAAAGAACTACGGGGAAGCTAATTTACACTCAGGAGATTAAAAAAAAATAGTTTGCCTGTTGAATAGTTACAAAATGAAAAGAGAAGAAGGTATTATTAACATTAACTAATAAAAGTTTTATTACTACTATGGAAAATGAGTAAGAAGAATCTCTGTCAATGGCTTCTGCTAAGGTTACGCCTCAGGCCAGGGCAGTGGAGAAGGAACTGAGGGCGGTTTGCCCTCACAGTGCTATATAGCAGCAAAACAGAGCACGAGACAGGGAGAAGGCATGTGTGGGCCAAATGGACACTGCTACCAAAAATTTCCAATCTGAGGCACAGGGACATGAAGACATCTAGAGTGGAGCAACCATAGGAACACTACTTGAAGAAGTACCAAGGAAAGCATAGTTAAGATTGCAGGGGCATGGGCCCATGCAACCCTAATTCTGCCTCTTTCAGCAATGCCCCAATATGTCCCGTTAGCACACATACCTTTACTATGCCAGTCCTACAGCTGTGGACATGAACAAGCTCTTCACATCCTTTTACAGTCCATTCACTCTCACCTACAAGACTCCATCTAACACTATTAAATGATAAAAAATGGAAAAAAAGGTTGCCCACACTACCTTCCCTCTGTTTCCCCCAGAACAGGCAATAGCCAATGGGAATTATCTGAATACACTCCAGGTGCACTAAGGGTGTCAGGTGTACCTACACCAGTTGTTCTCAATCTATTATATATATATACACACACACACACACACACATATACACACACTACCTGTATGTATACACACACTACCTGTATGGTCCTGAGGATGTCACATGGGCCATGGGTGCTGACTGGGCCACAGGTTAATAACCACTGACCTACACTAAATGTTGGAGGCAGTAGCTGGTAAAGGTGTGTTTGTGTTATGAGAACATATGTGGATTATTTTGAGGTGTGTGACAGAGCTGTGATTATAAAATGAGAAGATCTGTTTAACATCCTTCCATATGAGCAAGCAAAAGAAAGAGCTGTATGTGTACCTTCAGGATGTTATGTAATTAGCAGGGCACAGAGGTTACACTAGAAAGGGTACTATCGGTAGGAAGCTGGGAAATGAGAGCAATCAAAGCATTTATTATCTTAATGCAATTCAGGTAAACAGCGTGTGATCAGTGTCTGGTGTAGCTGTACTGAATGGTGGAGAAAGTAGTGAGTTCTGCTTGGTAGAGGTGTGTTTGTGAGATCTGTAGATTACTCTGAGGTGTGTGACGAGTTGTGATTGTGATAGGAGGAGATCTGTTTTTCACCCACTCATGTGTAAGGAGAGGAAAGGGAACAGGTGCCTGAGTACCTTTAAGGTGCAGTATGCATCATTTCTATGATGAATTGTGTAAGTTATATCAGTAGCAGGCCTTGGTGCTTTTATGACAAAAGCATATTGTCAGCAGTGAGGTGGAATATAAGAAGATTCTAAAGCTTTAATGATGGTTAAATGAAATTGTAGGTTCAGATGGTATCCTGTATAAAATATACACCAGGAATAAGGCCCAGCCCATTTTTGCCCAAGTGAATTATTGCAATCTCTTGTATATCATGACCAGTTAAGATATTGCAGAGTGGACAAAACATGATGCCAGTGCAGGCCACCTCTCTCCACCCAATCAGCCTGTGGACAGTAATCCCCATGTCATGATGTATTCCTTGCTCTCCTGCAAATTTCTGTAACTTTGTGACCCAGGAATCACCCAGAAACCACACACTGAAAACCCTGGCAGCATATTTCCCTGAGCAGTCAAGGTACCTGCACTATCAGTTCCAAAACTGTGCACTATGTATCTGCGAACACCACATTAATCTGTCCTGAGATCAGGATGTAGCCACTTGTGGCCTGCCCCACCAGGGGCTAGTAAAATATAGATTTTCTCAAACAACCAGTCCAAGGTTTACCTACCGTCCATCCTTATTTCCTGCCCCTTCTGCAGCCACAACCCCCTGTCTCCTATCCTGCCCCACCTCCCCACACAAAGTCTTCTGCCTTTGGTTCCTTCCCACCTGATATAACAAATATTTTGGGTAGACCAGCTGCTGACTATTTTGCAGAGCTCTCAGTAAACCTCCTCATACAATAAAAACATATTTTAACAGAAACTACTTGTAGCAAGAAACATTAATTATTAAATCTTTACTGCAGAGCTGTACAAAGGTTTGGACAAGAAACATCAATGAAGGGGTGTTCACTAGGGGAAACGGCATTAGCAACGCACTTGATACCCAGACAAGCATAAGGTGGCTGCTCAGAAGCCATCTCACTTTTTTTTTTCTTTGTTGAGGCATGCGCAGGGTAATCCTTCCAGACTACACATCTATACAAGTGAAGAAGTGAACACGTTCTTAAATACAATTCACAATTTGGGTGCCCCAAAGGCTTAGTGGGTGCCAGGCACTACTTTCGGAAAAACTGACAGATTGAGACCATTTCGACCCATATCATAGATATAGAGTGATCTCCAGCTCTGTGCAAAAAAACAAAAACAAAATTTTTTGAAAAATGTCTATTTTTTTGGAAGGAGGTGGGGGAGTCTTATATCTCCACAACTCCTAGTTCAAAGAACCCAAATTTGGGTGTCTAATCTTCCCCTCCACCTTCCTAAAACACACCAAATTTCAAAGGAATCTGATTAAGCATGTTGAAATTAGAGGGCTTAAACAGGTCAACCTTTAACCAGAGTTGTAACACACCCTTAACTATAGTGGCACATGTAGTGGCAATGTAATTAAAAGACAGTCCTTGCCATACGTTCCAGCCAAATTCAAAATGAAAAGAAAGTATAAAACTTGAAACCTCTTTTGCTGTAAACTGACACTGTTGGTGAATGTAATATATTCAAAACTCATTCCTTTACCCTTGTTCTCATGTTTACCAATACTCTGAAACGTCACTCTTTTAGGGATCCCAGTATCACATCTGATGTCAATAAGCAATCTCCCCAATTTAGAGAATCATAAACTACCGATTAGGTAAATTAGTTTAGCTCCTTAACAATTCAGAATAGTCATAACACCTCACCATTTATGCACAGTAAAATAAACACATTTAATTATTTCTCCATTATTTCACACATACAAATCAAATTTCACAAAGGGGTGTCAGATGCAGACTGTGATGCATGCATATTTTAAATAGATATATTGTATATCAGTTCACTTCTAAGAAATCACATATTGCACATGAGCAGTCTGATTATATGCTTAAAATTTTATTAATTTTAAACCTAAATATGTCAAATGTACATTTTTTCAATTATGACTAAGTCCAAATCAGATTTACTTCATTTTAAGTTTTTAGTGTACCAACTAATGAATGCATTGATAGAGAAAGAGAAAGACTCTACAGCCTAGTGGTTAGAGAACTCACCTAGGATTTAGGAGAACCAAATTCAAGACCCTGCTCAAAATGAATATTTAATTACTTATACAAAGTGAAACAGCTCCAGCAAGAGAGACTGAGAAAGGTCCACCCAAGAATATCCAATAACCTGGTGGTTAGGGCACTCACCTGGAATATGGGCTCAGGTCCCTGCTCTGCTCATTACAATCCAGGAGCACGCCCTAACCACCGAGGTATTGACTATAATTAGGGGTCTACTTAAATTGCAGAGAAATCACACATTTTTGGTGGGCTGGTTATGGCATAAACAGCAAATTCTGCAGATGTGTTACACGTGCATGAAATTTGCTATTTATGCCACGACCAACCTGTGAAAAATGCGTGAGGGTCCCGACCCAAAAGTGGGTGGCAAGCCTATTGTACAGGGACTGCCGTATTGACACCCTCACTTCTGCGGTGCCTTCAGAGTTTGGCGACCGAAAAGCAGCAGCTGCTAACTGGGTGCCCAGCTCTGAAGGCAGAGCTGCTGTCCGCAGCAGCGGAGAAGTCAGGGTGGCACGGTATGGTATTGCCACCCTTACTGCTGTGCTGCTGCTGGTGGCAGCGCTGCCTTCAGAGCTGGGTGCCCGGCCAGAAGCTGCCACTCTCTGACCACCCAGCTCTGAAGGCAGTGCAGAAGTAAGGGTGTCAATACCATGACCCCCCTACAATAGGCTTGTAACCCCCTTGTGGGTTGGGGTCCCCAGTTTGAGAAACACTGTGCACTTTTGTACACTTTTACCCTATAGTATAAGCAGATTTCACAGGGGAGACCAGATTTCACAGTCTGTGATGCAGTTTTCACGGCTGCGAATTTCGTAGACCCCTAGCTATGATAGGATCTCTCCCTCTGTCTTGTTTTTCCACAAGAACGGTCTGGGTTTTGCATGCTAGGGGATGGGCTGACCTGGCTTTTGCCTAACTCCAAGAAGTGGTTCATGGCTCATGTGGAGGGTAGCACCTCCCTCCAGCCTGTCAGACACTTAAGGCCTAGATCAATGGCAGTAAGGTGCCCAAAACACCTTTGAGGATCTGGACCTAAGCCTCACCCCTTTCCTCTGCATTTCACTCATGTCTAATTTAGATGGCTCCCCACGCAGCTTGCTGGCTTCTGATAATCCCTTCCGTAGGCACCTAACTGTCTCCATGCATTGTATGGGGAGTCTGAGTGCCGTACTTGGGGTTAAGGATTCCAGTAGGTGACAGTGCATCTAGGGCTTAGGTGTTGCAACACTGAGTGAAGTTCCTCTGTGGATTTAGCCCTAACTGCCTAAGTCACTTTTGAAAATGAGGTTCAGACTTCTAAATGAGGTTTAGGCACTTTTGAAAATTGTATCCAAGATTATACTTTCCAGAAGTAATTCTATCAAAAAAAGGTAATAGTCTGGGTATTACAGATATGGGCAACTGCTTTGATCGGAATATGATAGATCTTCTGATTTCAAAATGGCCTAATAAAAAAAAAAGCAGTAGTATTTATTCAAATTGCTAGGAAACGCAGATATTTTCAGAATGGCATTAGAGGTAGCTACGTTACATCCTTTGGTTATACAGCTAGTTCCCATGAAAATCTTTGAAAAGTTAGGGGAAGGCTCTAGTTTCCACTAACCTTTATAAGCAGAAATTTGGAATCTTAATGATAAAAAAACAAAATGCAGAAGGGAGGAAAGTAGAGGGGGAGACAGAGAGAGACCTGCAGAGATAAATAAAACGATCATCAACAAAATCATGCAAAGTCAGCACGCTCATTGGGGTTTCATTAGTAAACAACATTGAAACTTCTGTATACTGACAAAGAGCAATCTTTTTCTATGTTGAGAAGTGTTATAAAATGCAAAAGAATCCACAAGAGCAGAGAAATGAGGAGAACATGATCATTGAAACTGTGATGTAAATGAGCAAGTCAGAGAACTAAAAGTGATTAACATTAAAAAAAAAATTCTCCTACTGCAGATGAAAAAGGAAAAAAATTGACTGGTTAAAATAATGCTTTATGCTATTTTACAATTATGAACACTATGGAGTTATACCTGAAGAAGCACACCCTCTTGACAACACCAGATCCTTGAACTCTGATTCCATATCTAAATTACTTAAGACTTTCCTTCCCCTTCCCATCTTGGTGTATAAGAAGTTGCTTGAGTGTAAAAAGATAGAAAACTTATAAATATGTTTTTATTATTACTTTTCCACTCCATTTAAAAAAACGTATTTCACTAAACTATTGCCGACTATAGGTTAGTAATAAATGTTACTTTAATATTATTTGAATACTACTACTTTGTAATACATAAAAAACCCTTGAAACTTAATTAATGTATTATTTCCAATCACAGCATATCTTTTCAAATCAATATTTTAGTTTCAGTTGCTCACTCCTGATTAAGTTTTCTAAGACTTTCATAACATGTGGAACCTTTTTTCCACTCTCTATTTTTGGATACCTCTGAACTTAAACTTTTATTGTCAAACTAGAAAAATTATAGAAGCTTCTCTGAGAAGTATTAAAATTTCCTCTCTCTGTGGTGTTTCTTACAATGGTTTGTTTAGAAATAAAATTTAATTTAACAACTTTAGATTTTTTTTTCAAAATTAATTCACACAGCATGCATAGTAATATTCATAATACATAAAAACCTAACACAACACCCACAACTCTATCACTTTACTATTTGAAATGTTATTCAGAAAAGAATCTTATTGATCACTGAAGATTTCCAGCTACCATGGTAACAGTATTAGTCATTGTTTTGAAAGTTGAGACCCACTGGAAGCTATTTTGATATTCTCAACAACAAAATATTGCTTTTGTTTAAAAAGAAAAAAATTAAAGCAATAAGACATGATACAGTATGATGATACATTCTTAGACATATCACTGCACTCAAAGTAGGATGATTGAATACAATGTCAATGTAGATTTTTTCCGGTATTAGACATCAGAATATTGTGGACTAGTAAACCAAAATATTGACCTACAGTACGCAAAGACAATAATCCCAACAGGAGAGTTGTAGCTTTGTGATTATTTCTGTCATATTTTCCATCCAACTAATGATTGAAACCACATGAAAAAAACATTTTTTTCCAAGACTCACAGCAAACAAACCACTTCACACGCACTCTTTAGGCAAACACCAGTTTGTTCACTGTTAGTGAAAAAAAGTCACAATTTTGCTTCCCCTCCACTATTAGTTCCAATGATCAGTTGGAAAAACAAATTACATAGAATACATCAGGAAGGTAAAAATCATCTATCTTGTGGGAATCACTCTCAAAGCAGTCAGATTTTATACCTACCCACCTCAATAGTGTCCCTTTACATGTATTTTAGAACAATGTTTAATGTGAGAATTAAAGCACAGTTAATTAAATTGTATTCTGCATTGAATTTAAGTATTGTCATAGAAATGATCCCACAGATGATAAATTGTGAAGACTGAGTATTAGATTTACATATACTGAAACTGAGTCTATTATAGAACTTACCATGTGCGTCTGGTAGACTTGATTTACGTTCTACAACTTGCTGTGCGGGAGCATTCACTAAAACAGCACAAAAGAAAGAAGGTAACAACAAATGTCTTACAGTACACAATAACAGATGTATACATTCAAATATAGCAGATATTTACTTACACAGTAGAACCTCAGAGTTACAAACACCAGAGTTATGAACTGACCAGTCAACCACATACCTCATTTGGAACCAGAAGTATGCATTCAGGCAGCAGCAGAGACCAAAGGGGCGGGGGAGAGGGGAAGCAAATACAGCACAGTATTGTGTTAAACATAAACTACTAAAAAAATAGAGGGAAAGCAGCATTTTTCTTCTGCATAGTAAAGTTTCAAAGCTGTATTAAGTCAATGTTCAGTTGTAAACTTTTGAAAGAATCACCATAATGTTTTGTTCAGAGTTACGAACATTTCAGTATTATGAACAACCTACATGCCCAAGGTGTTTGTAACTCTGAGGTTCTACTGTAGCACATTTATAAATTAATTATGGAACATATTTCAAGGGAAAGACAACATTTTATACCAACAGAGTTTCCAAAATAGTAAAAGGTTGCTTTACTAAGAAATTGAAGTGACAGTATTATCAAGTTGCTGGAGATAGAAGAGGTAAACCTGAAATCCTGCTCTGCCACTGAGTTGTAGGTGTAAACCTAGCCAAGTCACTTAACCTGTTTTTGTCTCTGTTTTCTAATGTGTGAAATGCTTCCTGTAATAGCATAGTTTGTCCCTTGTGACAGCAGTGACGGCCCAGGACTAGCTGATTCCAATGCATGGCTTCTTTAGGAACAGGTAGTTCCGGGAAAGCTCCCCAGACCAAGATGGAAATAGTGTCCAGAAGTCATGCCGCTGAACGTTATTAAAGGTCTTAGCTCAGTCAAAAGCAAGCCTGGAGTCAGGAGAAGATTGCAGGGAGAATCTCCTGTGGTGAACCACAATGACGATGGGCTATGAAATCCTATCAGGATTCAAAAAGGCTGGACTGTGAAGACTCTGCCCCAAGGGAAGGAAGAACTTGAGTCCAGGGACCAGGGCTAGGAAAAGACCTGGGAGGGAAGATGGGGGGGAAAGAGGTTTCACCAGAGAGGCTCAGGAGTCAGAGTGGGACTCGCAGAGAGTCTCAAGTAGAGATGGAACTGGGGATCCAAGAAAGAGCCAGAGTCAGAAGCCCTGAAACAGGGGTAAATTGGAAACCCTGACTAAGCAAGGGTAGAAGCCTGAATGGGCCAAAGGAATCATGTGTTTATTTTGTGAGGACTTAATAAATCAGGCCCTAAGAGGGAGGAATGTTATGTTTCTTGGAGACCTTACTACTCAGCTTATCCACAACACTTCGTCCAGCTCTCTGGGATTCAAAAATCTCAGTTCAGCTCCAGCTCATCGCTCAGGTTACTTTATTAGGCATGTAACAGCTCTTTGCCCACACTGGTCAGGCCTAGACGCAGGGGGTTTGGGTACAGGGTGATATAATTTCAATTCATGTCACACTTCATACTGTGTATATACATTCTAGCTACTAACATCTACGCTTCTTACATGTGAGGTCCAATCACTATGCAGATAGCTTAAGGCAAGCTTATCAGTTCAGACTGCTCCTGCCTACTTTGTTCACTATAAACATACCAACCATCATTAGTTTAGTTAGTTTCTGCCTCCCTTATGTTCTATAAACATATTCACAACAGTTAGTTGCTTCAGCAATTACTTGTTCAGGTTTATTTAGCAGTTACTTGTTCAGGGCTGTCTTAGCGGACATGAGCAGACTCAACTTAAGACAAGTTAGCCCTACAATGTTAAAACTCTTAGCCACAGGAGAACCAAGAGGGGAACTGAGATGAGGCGACTGCAGCGCCAACTCTACAGAGGTATGCTCTGGGACTCCACCCTGCAATATCTGCCATATTTTAGGGCTTGTAAGGTTTAACTAACTGTAAAGTTATTTGAGATTCTCAGATACAAGGTGCTATCAGTCCAAAGCATTATTATAGTTGTTAAAATAATTACAAAATAGTTGTAAATTATTGAATTTCATCTGCCCTCTCAATATCTGTCCTTTGTATGCATGTGAAGTAAATCTCCACCTACCCAAGATGCCAATAGGCACCCAACAATAAAACTATTCAAGCTAAAGTATTTTTAAAACCCAAACCAAAAGTTGTAAAATAATTTACATTTTAAAAATTATTAAATACCATGCTTTCATGTCGCCTCCCTTCAAGTGTTCAGCTTTGTGCCTTGTAAAACCTTAAGGTTGCAAATCTGTGCAGGTTTGACACACAGCAGAAAAGAGGCAAGGAACCAGCAGCACTGACACAATATGAAGTACAGTTACATTGCAAGTGCTGATTTGATTTTTAAAATTAAATTTGTGAAGTTCAAGTATCAATTCGTAATGTACTGTACCATTTGCACTCGGATAACTGTATTTTAGCATTTTGTATTAGGATAACTGAACCAAAATGTTAGACTCAGAAGTAGAATAAACCTAATTTATAGCCTTTTCTTATAGCCTGCACTTACCATCATGTGGTTTGACGCTTATTAGTGGTTTTGTGGACAACTGTTTTATCTGAAACAGAAAAATTTACAATAAGGTGAGGACACAGTTAGAAATGGATGCCCTAAGACTGAATAAAATAATTGTCCTCAAATACAAAGCCTCAAATGAAAATAATTATTGAAGTATATAAAGCCTAACAAAATTTCCACTATTGCCAAAAGACAGGATGACAGGAATGATTATTTAAAATGCTACACAGATGAACAAATTTTGTTTTCATTGGACTCCACTTCATTCAACACTCAAGCTGCATGGTGCTCAGTGAAGGAGGACCCTGCAATGCAGGAGGGTCTCAGAGCTCGGGCTCCAGCCCAAGCCCAGAAATCTACACAGCAATGAAACAGCCCCATAACCCTAACCCCATGAGCCCAATTCAGCTGGCATGGGCCAGCTGGGGGTTTCTCTCTGCTCTGTAGACATACCTCATATGCCATTCAACTATGCAGTGAAATAGACAGGGGTCCTATGGGTGCCTGTATCATTTACTACATGCTGTATTTCCAACTTCTACAGTGGGGCCTGAAGTCCAGCCCCAATTCAACAAAGCACTTAAGCACATGCTTAATTTTAAGTGTGTGAAAAGTCCCATTGATTTCCTCTGGTCTCCAACCATATTCACTACACAGTTCAGCCTCAGTTGCCACTCAGCCTGTGCAATGAACAAAGATGGGGTTCTGCAGAAAAACATTTAGATAATCATTAAGGTTAAGATTCTGTCATGGGTATTTTTAGTAAAAGTCAAGGGAAGGTTGCAGGCAATAAACAACATTTCACAGAAGCCTGAGACCCGTCCCTGACTTTTACTAAAAAAATCCTGGTGTGGGGGGGACTAACAGTTGAGCACTGCCGGGGGCTGAGCCTCGGAGCTGCTCCAGCATCATGGCTGCTCCTGCAGCAGTGGCTGACTGCCGCTGCTCCAGCTACAGAGGGCTGACCCAGCCCCAGCCGCTGCTTCAGCCCTGGGGCTTCTGATCAGGCGGCCCAATGGCTGACTGCCGGCCGCTGCTCCAGAAGTCCCTGCTCTGACATCCCTGGGGCTGACAGTTGATCCAGCCCTGCGCAAGCAATTGTGGAGGTCCTGGAAAATCAAGGAATCTGTGACCTCCATGACAGAACCATACCTTTAATAATCATATAATTTAAAAGGTGTCCTGGGGCCCAATTGAGCAAAGCACTTAAGCCTGTGTCATATTTAATGTATAAGCAACTAGAGACACATCAAAATTTGCTCAGGTACATAAGGGTTGATCACATATAGCAAGAGTTCTTCAGGATGGTCTCTGCAAATTCCCACTCTTGAGATGTGCTGATGGTGGTTAGTGCACCCCATGCATGGAAATGTGCAGAGATTGCTTGAAGAATCATAACTTTAGCATTTATAGACTTTTGAGGCCTTCATTATGAAACCCTGAAGTTCTTGTATCACAGTTCCTTGCAAGGAACTTCTTAGATTGTTAATTTATTTTTTGCATTTAGAAACAAATTTTTATCATTTATAGCTATTTGCTAAACAACAGTAGAACACAGTGTCCTGCATAATTTTTTTTACTAATCAAACCAGGGCTATAAATGAATGTTTCTGAAGTATGTCTTATGTCTATTTCTTTCTAGTCAAATCTCATTTAATGTCGTCATGAAGGTTAGTTATATTCATTTAAATTCATCATCACATTCCTTTATAAACCCATTCTGACTTTGATCAATCTGTATTTATAAAAGTGTTCTTATTTTGTCCTTAGTAAATTTCCTGGTAGAAAGGTCAGACTTGAACTTTTTAACTTACCAATATTTTAAAAGGATCAAGGAAAATATTGAGATCATGTTCAGTTCTCTTTAGTCCCTCACCCTATTTCCAGTGATGATTTCCAAATTCTTAATGCTACTTTTTAATTTGCTTGATATCTTCCTGTAAAATATGCTACCGTATTCATTTCCCTATTGACACATTCTTCCATCCTTGGCACATCCAACCCATCAAAGGTCTCAACTCATAGTGTGTCACCTGAATGGTACCTTCTTTCATGATCTATCCAGTCTAGCTTTCAGTTTCTCTCAGCAATCTCATCTGCTGTTCAAGCCCTTCCACTTTGAGGAACTTTGACCTTCATAGTTGCCTTTCAGAAAAGGAGCCTTGAGATCCTTTATGAGACATTTTATAACCCAGGTAATGCTGCTTTCCTTTGGAGATGTCACTTTTCTTGTATGGAGTTTGTATGAGACTAAGTACTCTTCTACATCTGCTTCTCTGAATATACTATTTAATTGTATTTTATTTATTGCTCAGTAGGTTTCTGACTCTCAGCTGTAATTTTTTGTTATGGAAAATGACTTAAGAGTTGCTACTTGCTAACCAGCCACACAAATCTGGGCCCCCCATTGTGCAAAGACTTATGCATGTGCTTAAAATTAAACACTTTCTGAAGTCTGCAAAATCAGACTCTTGTTGATAAGCACACACAATTTAACACATACATACATTAATAGATTTTTAAAGCCGGAAGGGACCATTATGATGATCTAAACCAGAGGTGGGCAAACTAGTGGCCCGTGGGACCCTCCTACCTGGCCTGAACTCCTGGCCCAGGAGGCTAGCCCCAGCCCCTCCCCCAGTGGTCCCCTTTCCCTGCAGCCTCAGCTCACTGCGCTGCCAGCTCAATGCTCTGGGCAGTGGGGCTGTGAGCTCCTGGGGCAGCACAGCTGCAGAGCCCAGCCTGACCCAGTGCTCTGTGCTGCACAGTGGCGTGGCTGGCTCCAGCCATCAGTGCTCCAGGCAGCGCGGTAAGGGGGCAGGGAACGGGGTTTGGATGGAGGGCAGGGAAGTTCGGTGGGGGTGGTGGTCAGGGGGTGGATGGGGTTGGGACAGTCAGAGGGCGGGGAATGGGAGGGTTGAATGGGGGCAGGGGTCCCAGGGGGGCAGTCAGAGGACAGGGAGAAGGGGTAGTTGGATGGGGGCAGTCAGGAATGAGAGGAGGGGTTGGATGGGGCGGTGGGGGCAGTCGTCGGGGGCCGTTAGGGAGCGAGGGCTAGGCCACGCCTGGCTGTTTGGGGAGGCACAACCTCCCCTAATCAGCCCTCCATACAATTTCTGAAACCCGATGCGGCCCTCAGGCCAAAAAGTATGCTCACCCCTGATCTAGACAGATCTACTGCATAACACAGGCCATACAACCTCACCCAGTAATTTCTGCATCAAGCCCATAAACTGTTTGAACTATAGTATCTCTTTTAGAAATCTATCCAGTCTTGATTTAAGGACTTGATGTGATGGAGAATCCATCACATTCCTAGGTTAGCTGTTTCAATGATTAATTATCCTCATGGTCAAAAAATTGTGCCGTATTTCTAGTCTGAATTTGTCTAGCTTCAATTCTAGCCATTAGATCTTGTTATGCCCTTTTCTCATAAATTAGAACAGTGTCTACACTCAGAAATCTCTTCCCAGATAGATACTTGTAGACCATAACCAAGTCAACTCTTAATCTTGTCTTGGATAAGCTAAATAGACTGAGCTTGTTAAGTTTCTCACTGTGAAGTATGTTTTCCAGACCTCAAATCACTACTGCTGATCTTTCCTGAGCCCTTTCCAATTTGATAAATCTATGAATGGGATTTCTGACTGGGTTGACTGCAACAATAGAAGATTGAATTTGATGGCCCAGGCGGACCCTTTTAGAAGTACGGCCATCAAAACTGGATACAGTATTCCAGTAATGATCTCACCAATGCCACTTACAGAGGTAAAACCACCAATTTGAGTTTTAGGAGAATACTGATTTATGAAAATTGGAAATTCATCCACAGATTACAGTATTTAAAAAAAAAAATCTCCTCTCACATGCCCCCAAGGTTTTAGATACCCAAGAATACATCATAAAACAGACCTGCTGTTTTTGAGAAATAATCAGCTCGTTCTGTTCCTGAAGCCTCTGCCCTAGCTCCTCTATCCTTTTCTTATAGAAGATGTTACTTGCATTTAGGTCCTCTGTCATTGATGATTTAAGCTTCTCAATCTGTGACAGTAGCTACAAAATAAACCAGTGAAAAGTAACTAATTGTTAATATTACATAAATTAGGGTTGTTGATTAATCACAGTTAACTGCCGCAATTAACTAAAAAAATATTAATTGTGATTAAAATAATTAATCTCAATTCATTACAGTTTTAATCGCACTATTAAATAATAGAGTACCAATTGAAACATATTAAATATTTTGGATGTTCTTCTACATTTTCATATATATTGTATTCTGTGTTGTAACTGAAATCAAAGTGTATATTTTTGATTACAAATATTTGCATGTAAAAATGAAAAACAAAAGAAATAGTATTTTTCAATTCACCTTATACAAGTACTGTAGTGTAATCTCTTTACCGTGAAAGTGCAATTTACAAACGTGGATTTTTTTTTGTTACGTAACTGCACTCAAAAACTAAACAATGTAAAACTTCAGAAGCCTACAAGTCCATTCAGCCAATCGCTAAGACAAACAAGTTTGTTTACATTTATGAGAGATAATGCTGCCCTCTTCTTATTTACAATGTCACCAGAAAGTGAGAATAGGCATTTGTATGGCACTTTTGTAGCTGGCATTGCAAGGTATTTACATGCCAGACATGCTAAACATTCCTATGCCTCTTCAGGTTTCGGCCACCATTCCAGAGGACATGCTTCCACGCTGATGACGCTTGTTAAAAAAATAATGCATTAATTAAGTTTGTGACTGAACTCCTTGGGGAGAACTGTATGTCTCCTGCTCTGTTTTACCCGCATTCTGCCATATATTTCATGTTATAGCAGTCTCGGATGATGCCCCAGCACATGTTGTTCATTTTAAGAACACTTTCTCGGCAGATTTCACAAAACACAAAGAAGGTACTAATATGAGATTTCTAAAGATAGCTACAGCACTTGACCCAAGGTTTAAGAATCTGAAGTGCCTTTCAAAATCTGATAGAGACGAGGTGAGGGGCATGCTTTCAGAAGTCTTAAAAGAGCCACACTCAGATGCAGAAACTACAGAACCCAAACCACCGAAAAAGAACATCAACCTTCCGCTGGTGGCATCTGAGTCAGATAATGAAAATGAACAGGCATTGGTCTGCACTGCTTTGGATAGTTATCGAGCAGAACCCATCATCGACAGGGACACTTGTCCCCTGGAATGGTGGTTGAAGCATGAAGGGACATATGAATTTTTAGTGCATCTGGCACATAAATATCTTGCAACACTGGCTACAACAGTGCCATGTGAATGCCTGTTCTCACTTTCAGGTGACACTGTAAACAAGAAGCGGGCAGCATTATCTCCTGCAAATGTAAACAAACTTTTTTGTCCGAGTGATTGGCTGAACAAGAAGTGGGACTGAGTGGACTTGCAGGCTCAAGTTTTGTTTTTGAATGCCAGTTTTTTTGTACATAATTTTACATTTGTAAGTTCAACTTTCATGAAAAAGAGATTGCACTACAGTACTTGTATTAGGTGAACTGAAAAATACTGTTTCTTTTATTTTTTTACAGTGCAAATACTTGTGATCAAAAATAAAGTGAGCATTGTACACTTTGTATTCTGTGTTGTAATTGAAATCAATATATTTGAAAATGTAGAAAACATCCAAAATATTTAAAGAAATGGTATTCTATTATTGTTTAACAGTGCGATTAATCATGCAATTAATCGCAATTAATTTTTTTAATCTCTTGACAGTCATACATAAAATATTTTATTATATTGTTTACACAAGCAAGGTTTTACAAGAAGCAAATCCTTCTCTTCGTGGCCCTGTGGAAATGAGTTTCTCTAGGGTGCCCCCTTCTACTCTACTCTAGCCACTCCCTTCTCTGGACTTCCCCCTGCTTGACTACAGCACCCTCTTTTTAAAGCTCCCCATTCCTATCATGCATGACTGGCAGGGGAGGAGGGTCAGGGCTACTTTAGAACACTCAGCCTCCCTAGCCCCAGTGAAGGGTTTGAGCACTCTGTCACACCCTAATTCAAGAAAGTATTTAAGCATGTGTGATTTCAACGGGGCTCATACATGTGTTGCGGTGCTTTCCTGAATACGAGACTTTTTTTTCTAAATCACGGCCTAACATTTTTCATTTACACAGAGTATTAAAAAGCACAGAATGCAGTAAGGGATGTGCGTATACATTATGGACATGGTCTGAAAGTAAGATCTACAGGGAAATGTATAGGACTAGATAAAGAAAATTATTTACAGTTACCCATGGTAGCAAATAATGCTATTTTAGAAAGAATAGATGGGAATCTGGGCAATGAACACAAAAATGGGCAATGAGTATGGGACAGAATGCAGTGACAAACCCCATAAGGAATACACACAATTTCACCTGTCCCCTACTCTTGTACCCAGTGTGTGTGTGTAAGTAATTTACTATATCCCTTTTCAGGGTGTTGCATGACTCTTCCCTGCTGCTTGCTTGCTGGGGGTGAAGTAGTAATAGCCATGCAGCCCCTGATCTTCCCATTTTTGATCTGGACAGTTCCGGATCATGGCTATGTTGTCGAATGAGACATGAAGGGAGGAGGAGGAAGGAAAGACAGAAAATTAGAGCAGGAAGGAGAGGAAAAAATAACTAGAAGAAAAAATGATAAAGACTGAAGAAGAGAAAGAAAAAGTAAAATATGAGAATTAATGCAGAAATCAAATTCCCTTATAATGTTTTTCCTGGAACAAGAAAAGCTCAAAGGATTCAGGACTAGAGAGACCCAATGGGGGAAAAAAGGGGAGGATGCAGGGAGGAATTTGAGATTCACGGCTGGAAAAGGTTGGAAATCCGCCCCCGTTGGCCCATCAGGATAAATGAGAGCTGTACATTGCCATTTTATTTTGTACATTATATTAACTACCTAGTATGCAAAAATACTATATAGCACATTCTGCACATAGCTGAAAAAACGTTAAACTCTTCAGGCCATGGACTCAGTCTCTCTGTGTTTCTACAGGTTCTTTAACAACAGGACCCTGATCCTGACTGCTATCTCTGGGCACTACCGTAAAAGAAATAGAGAAATAATAAATAATTCTATATACTAAAAGAATGTATTCTGAACATAAATTCTGATTATCTATGATTTCTAATCTGCCAGTTGTTGAAAACTGTATTAGTAGCATTGTCAGAGTGTGGTGCTTGCTTTTGTTTCACTGGCTTAAAAATAGGTTGTTGGTATAAATACATTGCTATGCAATCTTACCTGGCACCTTTCTTTTTCATGTTCTTGATGAAGGGCTTGTATTCTGGAAGTCCACTTACCCTCCTACAATGAAAGTAAATGTTCATTGAAAAGATTTTGTTTGTATTAAAAATTGGTTAATCATGAAGCTGAATTACATTATAACAGCATAAAAGATTATTAATACTGGAGCATTTCAGTAACCCCTTCCTTATGACTTAAACAGTAATTGAAGTGTCTCATATGTTTGAGTGTAATTGTTATTTGTTATTCATCATACTGGAAATTATGTATTCATAGGATCCTGGACATGTAAGTCCTGTCTCTCAGTTGACAAAATATAAAGTTATCATGATATATTTCATTTCGCTAATAACAAACATATGAGTAGTCTGTTTTCTAAATAACATAAGTTCAAACACTGGTTAATGGAGCGTTGTTTATAGTGCCAATGAAATAAAACACCTTAACTTGTTAAAGATGGAGTACACTTCCCTTTGTGGGAAGAACTGAACAAATTCCACCATGAATTTTCTTCGATTAAAAGAAAGGGGGGGCGGGGAGAGAACAACCCATTACTAAAAGTTTCTAACATCTCAGAGTTTCTTATCATTTGTTCAATTTTTAAATGTATTTTTCCAAAGCAACACCAGGATGAAGGTGGCGCAAATGATTCCTTCTGCCAATGAACTCCACCCAGAACATATATGACATAGGTGAGCATTCCAGGTCAATGTGTCTAAATCCTTCTTCAGCAAGTCACACTGGGAATAATTTCCATTACAGAAATTACTAATGATATTTAGTAGATAGCAGTGAATCAGAAAAGAAAAAAATACTTTAGCAAATGAGAATTACAGGAAATTTACTCTGAATTTTACATTCTTATTTACAGAAGTACAAACACAAAGACTAGCAGTAGTGATCACTATATTGTATGTTCATCTTTACATCAGAGTACTACCTGTTTTTCAAGAAGTTGCATCATATTCTGATAATCCTGATCATTCTGAGGTCTCTCTTCTGTAAATTCATGGCTGTCTTTTAAAGTGCCTAAGTTGGATTTCAGCTGCATATTGGACTTCTGTAATTCTAACAATTGCTAAGAGGAAAAATATCTGTTAAAAACCCAGCATATATTCAAGAAAATATTATAGGACTGCAGTTTAATATGCAATTTGGTTTAAATTACAACTGGTTTAAGAGTTGGTGTACGCATCAGACTCTCCCCACAAATGTTTCTAAGCAGTAAAACATCAGTTTTACTGTGATTACAAGGATGCAGGTTAGGAACTAGCACCAACAAAATAAAAGCAATTCTACTAAATTCATGCACATTGCTTTTCTGATGTGCCTGGACACTCACAGCTGTATCCATAGTCAGAAAACTTGGAAATGCAACTTTCTATCTTTGTGACAACACCCCAGGCAGTTCTACTCTCTCAGGACCTTGCTACGGAGGCTATTACTCCTCATCTATGTCACTCATAATCACCTACACTTGGTAGGTGCCGCCAGACAGTAATGATAAAATACTAACCAATTGCAAAACAAGAACTCAGTGGTTCAGGACTAAGAAAAGAGTAAATAAACATGTAACTTGTAGGCAGGATTCCCTCATACAAATGAGTGCAATTCAGAAAATAACTGAAAATATTTTGGAATTAAGGAGACAATACCAGAATATAACCATTAATTAATTAACTAAATATTTTTTAAATTTTATACAGCTCTTATAATGTTAACATCATGATACTTCCCCCCTTTGTAAAGAGCTTTGAGATTTGCTAATGGAAAGCATTATATAAGAGCTAGGTATTATTATGATATGTTTCAAATAATAAACCAAGATCAGTTCATTACAGACAATATTAACAGAAATTCCATATTTAAATCACTTACATTTTCTAATACAGTATTCTTTGCAGCTAATTCTTTAAACTCCTTCATAAACATCTCTTTTACTTTCTCTATTTCATCAGCCAATTTCTCTTTTTCTTCCTCTTTCCATTTATGAAAAGATTGCAGAATTTCTTCTTCTTTTGATCTTTGATGTTCATATTCCTGAAATTATTTTAAAATGTTACCCTAAGAATGCTCTCACTCTGTTCTCACATACAAAAGAATGAAACATTAAAACTGGCAAATGTAATAGCTAAGTTATATGAATCAAATAGTTACAATATTGTGACATCAATTTTTAAGCAGAACTTCTGAGTGAAACCAATTATTTGAACGAGTATTTTTTCCCTTCTCTAAATAAACAACTGCAGCTCCTACAGGCACTTGCGTAAAGAATTTTGCCTAAAGACTGCATCACATTCCTCTCTTAAGTCTCAACCTGTAAGCTTTTGCTTTGCATTTATCACTTATGCTGTCCTTAACTCTTGTCTGAATAAGTCAATGGGAAGTTCTGCCAAAAAACTAAGGCCCATTTCCTTCTAATATATTGAAATTAATACAAGTTAAAAAAACAAAAACAACCGCAAAAGTTTAAGGCTACAAAGCCTTACCAATTTGCGTATTTTACAGACTTGTAAAAACATATTCATATTATCTGGCTGGTTCTTGCTTACACGCTCAGAGTCTAACTGATCATGATATGTGGGGTTGGGAAGGAATTTTCCCCCAGTTCCGACTGGCAGGAACCTTGTGGGGTTTTCACATTCCCCTGCAGCATGGAGTGCGAGTTACTTGCTGGTGTTATCTGGGTATATCTCACTTGGTCAATTCCCTGTCACTGCATGGGCCTCTTGCACTGGTGCACCTTGGCCCCTCCTATTCTCTGCCCATAGCACATAATAGTTTAGTCTCCCATGGTCTCTAGTGAGTTGGTCTAATTTCAGTTGGTGGGGTTATTATATGGGTACTGGCTGATACTGGTAGCCTGTGATATACAGGAGGTCAGACTAGATAATTTGGTGGTCCCTTCTGACCTTAAAGTAAGGTAAATATGAGTCAACAAAGTAACATGGTTGCAAAAAAAGCAAACATCATTCTGGGATGTATTAGTAGGAGTGTTGTATCCACATACGAGAAGGAATTCTTCCATTCTAGTTGAGGCCTAATCAGCCCAGAGTAGAGTACTGTGTCCAGTTCTGGGCATCACATTCCAGGAAAGATGTGGACAAATTGGAGAAAGTCCAGAGAAGAGCAAAAAAATTATTAAAGGTCTAGAAAACATGATCTATGAGGGAAGATTGAAAAAAATGGGTTTGTTTAGTCTGGAGAAGAGAAGACAGAGGGGACATGATAACAGTTTTCAAGTACATAAAAGGTTGTTACAAGGAAGAGGGAAAAAATTGTTCTCCTTAACCTCTGAGGATAGGACAAGAAGCAGTGGGCTTCAATTGCAGCAAAGGAGGTTTGGATTGGACATTAGGAAAAAATTCCTAACTGTCAGGGTGGTCAAGCACTGGAATAAATTGCCTATGGAGGTTGTGGAATCTCCATCACCGGAGATTTTTAAGAGCAGGTTAGACAAACACATGCCATGGATGATCTATTTAATACTTAGTCCTGCCATAAATGCAGGGGACTGGACTAGATGACCTCTTGAGGTCCCTTCCAGAATTCTGTGATTCTATGACTCTGTGGGTTCAACTGTTACTATGTTATCAAGCAAACTATAACCCAATATTAATGAATCACACTACCAGAGAAAAACATGTAATCAATCCATCAGAACCAGCAGAATAAGAGCAAAAATAATGGCAGTGAGTAATCATCATTCCCTTGATGTGGAGTCCTATGAAATTCACATTTTTACAGCAAAAGCTCGCACAAGGTGCCCTCACAACTTTAAGTGAGAAAAATAAAAATTTTGAAATAAATATACAAAACAATTGGGCTAAACAGGGTAATTCTGGCTATCAGTAAATATAGTTGTGACTCATATATACAGATTGTAAGGAAGGGGGAATTTGAAATCTCAGGCTTGATAATGGCTTATACAGATTTTCAACTTAAAGTCATTACTTTTAACACAGTACTAGGAGAATAGTGACCAAAAAAGCAATCACTGTTTGGTAGCTTTTCAGTGCTTACTGTATATGAAACAAACTACTGGGCTGAGTGTTGTTAGTGGCCAAATGCCCTCCAACACATGCTTCTAGGGGATATCAACGCAATGACGGCAAAGATAGTAGAAATGGCAGAAATACATCATAATGAGAAAGGTGTGTTCTTCTGGTACTGTACATACCATGATGTTCTCTGTTCTTCTGTACTAACAAGGACAGTTTCAAGGCTGGTGCATTCATCTTGACGCAGTTGTTAGATATGATTAATGTGGGGAAAGCCCTCAGAAGGACTGGAAGTCCCCTACCTCCATGCTGCTGATATCCTGGAACTCCTCCTCAGAAATAAGGTTCTCTTCTTTCATAAGATCTGGATTGTGCTGGGCAGACCCTCTCACTCCACTGGTGTCTGTAGGGCGGCTACTGGAGTGGGATGCAGGCCCCTAGTTCAGAGTTACTTCTGTTCCCACTCAATATGGCTTGTCAGAACTCCACATGGAAGTGGGGGGAGGGGCAGCACACTCTGAGCAGAACAGCCTCACTATTAGGGCAGTGCTGGAGCTGAGCAGGAAGGGGATTTCTTCCCTTTCCTCCGTGGTATTTTTAGGCTTTCATATTGCTTCTTCTGCTCCATGGGAACTCTGGTGCCATCTAAGGCCCAGAAATTAAGATATCACTTCACAGAAAAGATGCCAGCTGCAGCTACCAAGCAGGGGCATGATACCTGGGCAAATTCTTGTGAGCCTACAGATGGAATCAGGGATGGAGACAAAAATTTTCATTCTGGATTGGTTGTCACCTGACAGAGTGACGAAAGAGAGGACACACACCCAGCACCATGAAAACTATACTGCCACCTTCAGGGGATAAAGCTTATTTTAGGCCATTTTTATTGCTTTCTATGAAGTAGCTTCCTTCCACCGGAAAGTTTCTACTTACTCTGTTAGTATAGTTGGGTGAATTTTACTGAGGTGGGTAAAATAATTCAACAAATCAGATATGTTCTGTTATTCTACTCACTATCCTTGTGCCTTACATATCAAATGCAACTTTGCTTTCTCAGTATTACTCTAACTGTCCTTGTTTCAAAGGTATAAACAGGGAACTGAATAGCTGAATAGTGGATTTTCTAATGGTTAAGTTAAATATTTATCTATAGAAATGACATGTTATTAAATGTATATTGGGAGCATCATTAAATTAAGGTCCCACATACCTTGTAATAGGATTGACCTAATTATACAGGAAAACCCACAACTGTTGTTTCTGAAGTATTCTGATATGACAGACTGGAAACTTTACTGCAGCTTCAAGTAATTTTTTTAATGGATTACTATTAATTTAAAATAAAACAAATCAGACTATCCAATCAGTATCACTGGTGCTATTTAATTTGGTATTAAAAATTGGTATTTTATTGCTGCCCCTTACATTTTCGGTTTTTTTGTACACTGCAGAATTTTATACCAAACATAGAAAACTACATTCTAGAAGTTCTCAGGGGAACCTGAATGCTTAAGTAAAAGACAGACGGGGCTTTTGGCACTTGGGAAGGCATAGCAGATAGTTTGGGGTTGCAAGATAAGCACATTATAGGAAGAAATGGTTAACAACAATGACATTTTAAACGATTGTCATTGGATTTCAGAGCTAAATGGGGCAATTCTCATGTCTCTAGAGCTATTGTTTCAGGCTGTCTGCAGACTCAGGCAGGTATCCCTAACATGCTTACACAGTCTCATTTAAAAATTCTCACTGCAACCATAGGGCTAGAAATTTAATTTAAAAAAATGAAAGCTTAAATTCATGAGGAAATTATGTGGTAAATTTACACCTGCAAATTCATGATGTATGTGTGTACTATATTTAAAAAGTAATAAATTAATAAAATTAGTACCAACAATGTCAGGAATTATGCAATTGCAAAATATAAATATACAAATTAACAACTGGAAAATGGGTGACTCAGGAAATTAGTACTGAGTCTGAAGCCACTTGCTTGACTCTGCAAACAGTAGTCATGACTAAAAGTTGTTAGTCTTTGGTGGACATTTGGCAACCTCTGCTGAAGGAGTCCAATTGCAAGTGGACAACGAAGGCAAAGACATAATCAGAGTTAGTATAATTGCTAGTAGTCTAGCAACATAAATTTATTTGGCCTCCATTTTCCTTCCACACTGTTGTCAGTTTGTGGATAAATTGTAGGCTTAAATTTTTAGAAATATGAGCACAGTCCCCTTCACGGGGAAAAAAAAAACAGGCAATAGTAAGGATTTAAAGGGCCTAAGAAAAAATGTAAATTTCCACCCCTTCATTCTATTTTTTCCACCAATAATGCCCCAAATTCCTCCTGTTTCCCCTCAGGCCTCATATCAAGCCTCTGGCCTTATGACAAGGGGTTATGTTCTCTTCCTACCACAATAGGGACAGAGGGCAAGTGAGGCCAGCAGCAGGCTTCAAAGGTCTCCCCTTCTTATTGTAAGGTTATTTAGTTCTGTAAGAAAATGATGGTTCATCTGGTAGGATAGGAAAGAGTTACCCCTTCTGAAGAGAGAGATATCTGGGGTGACAATGGGGATCAGTCACAGTGGCAGGATGTATTCAGCCAGCCCCTCCACATCCCTGTCTCTATACTTCCCTCCCCAAGTCATCCCATGACAGCCTGAACATTGTCAGGGGAAAGAGCTAGAGAGAGGCTCATGCCAGTGTAAGCATGATTTTCAGAACTTCTCAGGCAGCTCCCTAGCTAAGACTCATATAGTTTCAAATGATCTGTTTTGGGTGCATCAAGATGTCTGTGATGGACTACTGGGATGGACTATTGCTGTGTGTTCTGTGCCATAAGGCAGACAATGCTTTAGCTGCATGAGCCATCTGTTCAAGCACTTGAACTATCAAATATGGACAGACTGGCTAGCATATCTAGCATATGCCCATGTTAGTTCAGGTCCATTATGCTGACATGAGAAATGTTCTTCAGCAATCTAGGATCAAAGATTCACATTGATGGGAATCAGAACCATGTTCCAAAGCAAGCTTTTCATAATGCTTTATTTATTTATTTAAAGATAACAGGCTTTGAGTTACTGTACTATAGCTCCTCACAGTCATGCTGATGACTGCAAGACTGAGAAATAGCCTCTCACTTCCAAGAGTATCTGACCTTACAAACCCAGTCCAGTACAGATAAGAAGTTGTGTGGAGGTGATTCATATCAAAAGCTGGGCAGCAACTTCTCTCGGGAAAAGGGCTTCACATCAAGGCTGCTTTAAAGCTGAATATTTTAAAACTTCATTCTAATAATAAGATAAAGACCAAATTTAGTCTGATTTTTAAAGCTACATTTAAAAAGCCTTATTTACAATTTAATGTTACCTATATTTGGTTCTCCTTGACTTTTTTACTCATTGCCAGTAAACGAACCATTCTCTTTCCCCTTCTGATCACAATCTTGCAGTTTCCTACACGGGAATCTGACTAAGGCCATGTCTACGCTAGAGAGCTGACAGCAGCACATCTATACAGATACAGCTGAGCTGCTGTAAGATCGCTCATGTAGCTGCTCTATGCTGATGGGAGAGAGTTCTCTTGCCGACATAGCACTGTTCACACCAGCATTTCTATTGGAGTAACTTATCTTGCTCTGGTGTGTTTTTCACACCCCTGAGCGACAAAAGCTATACCGACAAAAGTGGTAGTGTAGACATGCCAAAGGGTATGTCTACTCAGCAGCTGAGAGATTTAATTCCCAGCTCAGTTAGATGTACATGTTAGCTCTGCTCAGGCTCGCACCTAAAAATAGCAGGATGGCAGGAGTGCAACCGGCAGCAGCTTGGGATAGCAGCCTGAACACAATCCTGCCTGAAAGCCTGGGTACATATTCGGCAGAATTGACTCCTTGAGGACCTGCTCCATGATTTTTCCGGGACTCAGGTGAGGCTGATTGGCCTGTAGTTCCCAGGATCCTCCTCCTTCCCTCTTTTAAAGATGGGCACTACATTAGCCTTTTTCCAGTCGTCTGGGACTTCCCCCGATTGCCATGAATTTTCAAAGATAATGGCCAATGGCTCTGCAATCACATCCACCAACTCCTTTAGCACTCTCAGATGCAGCGCATCTGGCCCCATGGACTTGTGCTCGTCCAGCTTTTCTAAATAGTCCCGAACCACTTCTTTCTTCACAGAGGGCTGGTTACCTCCTCCCCAGGCTGTGCTGCCCAGTGCAGCAGTCTGGGAGCTGACCTTGTTCGTGAAGACAGAGGCAAAAAAAGCATTGCGTACATTAGCTTTTTCCACATCCTCTGTCACTAGGTTGCCTCCCTCATTCAGTAAGGGGCCCACACTTTTCTTGACTTTCTTCTTGTTGGTAACCTGAAGAAACCCTTCTTGTTACTCTTAACATCTCTTGCTAGCTGCACCTCCAGGTGTGATTTGGCCTTCCTGATTTCACTCCTGCATGCCCAAGCAATATTTTTATTCTCCTCCCTGGTCATTTGTCCAATCTTCCACTTCTTGTAAGCTTCTTTTTTGTGTTTAAGATCAGCAAGGATTTCGCTGTTAAGCCAAGCTGGTCACCTGCCATATTTACTATTATTTCTACACATTGGGATGGTTTGTCCCTGTAACCTCAATAAGGATTCTTTAAAATACAGCTAGCTCTTCTGGACTCCTTTCCCCTTCATGTTATTCTCCCAGGGGATCCTGCCCATCAGTTCCCTGAGGAAGTCAAAGTCTCCTTTTCTGAAGTCCAGGGTCCGTATTCTGCTGCTCCCCTTTCTTCCCTGTGTCAGGATCCTGAACTTGACCATCTCATGGTCACTGCCTCCCAGGTTCCCATCCACTTTAGTTTCCCCCACTAATTCTTCCCGGTTTGTGAGCAGCAGGTCAAGAAGAGCTCTGCCCCTAGTTGGTTCCTCCAGCACTTGCACCAGGAAATTGCCCCCTACCCTTTCCAAAAATTTCCTGGATTGTCTGTGCACTGTTGTATTGCTCTCCCAGCAGATATCAGGGTGATTGAAGTTTCCCATGAGAACCAGGGCCTGTGATCTAGTAACTTCTGTGAGTTGCTGGAAAAAAGCCTCGTCCACCTCATCCCCCTGGTTTGGTGGTCTATAGCAGACTCCCACCACGACATCACCTTTGTTGCCCACTCTTCTAAACTTAATCCAGAGACACTCAGGTTTTTCTGCAGTTTCATACTTGAGCTCTGAGCAATCATACTGCTCCCTCACATACAGTGCAACTCCCCCACCTTTTCTGCTCTGCCTGTCCTTCCTGAACAGTTTATATCCATTCATGACAGTATTCCAGTCATGTGAGTTATCCCACCAAGTCTCTGTTATTCCAATAACATCATAATTTCTTGACTGTGCCAGGACTTCCAGGTCTCCCTGCTTGTTTCCCAGGCTTCTTGCATTTGTGTATAGGCACTTAAGATAACTCGTAGATCGTCCCTCTTTCTCAGTATGAGGCAGGAGCCCTGCCCTCTTGCGCGCTCCTGCTTCCTCCCGGTATCCCACTTCCCCACTTACCTCAGGGCTTTGGTCTCCTTCCCCCGGTGAACCTACTTTAAAGCCCTCCTCACTAGGTTAGCCAGCCTGCTTGCAAAGATGCTTTTCCCTCTCTTCGTTAGGTGGAGCCCGTCTCTACCTAGCACTCCTCCTTCTTGGAACACCATCCCATGGTCAAAGAATCCAAAGCCTTCTCTCCGACACCACCTGAGTAGCCGTTCGTTGACTTCCACGATTCGACTGTCTCTACCCAGGCCTTTTCCTTCCATGGGGAGGATGGACGAGAACACCACTTGCGCCTCGAACTCCTTTATCCTTCTTCCCAGAGCCGCGTAGTCTGCAGCGATCTGCTCAAGGTCATTCTTGGCAGTATCATTGGTTGATTCTTCTATTTGCATTAAACTTTTTTCAGCATCAAGGGCTGCTCTCCCCTTGTTTCCTTTGCATAGCCTCTTGTACGAAACAATGGTTTCTACTGTGAGGTCAGCAGCAGAAGTAAAGGGAACTTTATAACCATGCTATGCAGAAGAAAGTTACCAAAATAGTAGGAAAAGTGGGACAATTTACAATGCAATATTAAAACTAAATTACATTTATAAAATTTAGATCAAGATTGGTCTTTAACTAAGTCTGTCTTATTTAAAAACCAACTCCACACTGCCCCTTATTCATAGAATGCACTCCTTGAAGTTATCTGTTAGGCCTCTATCCTCTCCTCCTTAAAATCCATCCTAAAAACTCACCCCTCTTGTGATATTGACAGGATAGCTGAATTTATTTGAAAAGAAGCAAAAATTGCAAGATGATTTGGAACGATCAGAAATTATCAACTTGTGCAGTAGCTTAACTATATAACCACAATATTTCTTTATTTCTTTGTTACACCTATTCTCTCTTCCCCGCTTGTAGATCCTATTGCAATTCACATTAATAACAACAGTAATAAAATAAAGCCCTTGCATGTAACTACCCACTAAAGCAATATTACTGCTTTTAAATTTTTTCACTTTCCACTTTTGCTTCATCTCTTGTCAACCCTCCACAATGGCTGAGGCTACCTACTGCTTCAAGGTTACTGAAAGCCTTTGGCTGGCTGCTTACCTAGAGTTCAAAGGCTAACATACAAGTTGAAGTGATATTCCTTGCATTTTCTCACCATTACCCTCTTCTTACTCTCCCTGCTTTAAACTGTTAACTCATGTCTTGCCTATGTTAGATTGAAGTTCTCATGGCAAAGAACATCTTACTGTTTATAAACCATCAATTAAACTTACAGAGCTGTATCTAGCAAGTGCCCAATCACCACAGTGTCTAGGCACGATATGATATTTTAAATAATAAATAGTATTATAATATTCTGCATTCTATCTGCTCCAATAAGAGCTTTTTGCCATTCTGATGACTGACAGGTGCTAACAGTAGCAGTGCCTTTCATATTGGTTCCAAAATACATTCAAGAAGGGACAGTGGAAGGTAACAAATAGGGCTTTTAAAATTGCAGGAGGTGATGCTGATGTGGCACAGGAACAATGCTGCTAAACAGAAAAATCTTATTTAAGTTTTCATTTAGTTCTGTTAACCTCATTTGCAAGCTACATGATCAGTGAACACAGTCCAGAATACTGATTCCTGTAGGATGTTGCTAATACTTAATATATACTACCTTAGAAAATCTGGCCATGTGAGCTTGTTGTTCAGCTTCTAGGAGGGACTTGGTGAGCTGTAACTGCTCCTTCAACTTATCGATCTCATCCTGTAATTTATCTGTCTTTGCTTTCTTCTTTTGTTCTGCTTGAAAGAAATATACATTTGCAAAATGTTAATTATATTTTTGGGAAATGAGATTTTTCCTACAGATGTCTTTCTTCGATGCTTCTCCAACCTTTTCATTCTGTGAACCACTACTCTCACAGATCATCTTTCCTCCCAATATCACAATTCCTCATAGATTGCTTCTCAAAATAATACATTCTCTGGACTACTAGAATAAGATCCATGGGCCATAGGTTGACAGCCATTGTCTTATTGAAAATATAGCATGTGAAATAAGCTTATGAAATATTTAATATTAAAAATGAACTAATTTGACATAGATAATCTAATTTCAACATGTTTTATAGGAATGTAAGGGGCAGAAGGTCAAAGGAGGAATGAAAGGCATGACTCCCAAATATATAATTCTGCAAGATTCATTAAAGGATGTTAATTAGTCAATTTCTTTATCAGTCCATATAGAGATACAACTTTGATTATTCAACCAGGGTGCTAAACTCAGCAATCCAGTATAATAATCGTTGTTACACTACTTTATTTGGTAGATTATTGTAAAATAATTTTCTTAAAAACAATACTGCAGATCAGGAAGTGGAATTATATCAGGATACCTGCACTTCAAATTGTTCAAGGCATGTGGCCTTTGGTCTTGTGACTCACAACATTAAATATGCATGAGTTAGCAATTCAGTATACATGGTTAGAGGTGTATGGTAAAGAGACTTTGTCAGGTTGCTTCAGAGGAATTTGCATGTACAGAGTACTGCTACATTTTTATTCTTGTCAGCATAAATGATGAATTTAGGGATTTTCTTCTTTGCCTCTTCTGCTTTGTGTCAACTGAAGAATATTTATAGTGTGAAAGACATTCTTCATATTTTTGCTTGTTTTACCCCAATATATTTTTCTCACCATGTGTGTGATTCATTGTTGCTGGGAGCTGGTGTTCTTTAGCAATGGGAAAGGTGTTAGGGGACGAAAGTGGGGGATGGTGAGCCAGAGAGGTTGGCAATGGAGCAGGAGCAGCTGGATAGCGGTGGTCAGGAAGCAAGAGCAGCAGGGAGCAAGAGAAATGGGCTAGGGGGAATGATATAGGATGGAGACAGGGTTTGAACACTAGCCTGAGAGGCCAATAAAATAGCAGTAGTTGAAGGAACTGAAAGATATGTTGGTAAACTGGTAGAGGAAAGCAGCTATGATGTGCTTGGAAAAGGAGGGTAATGGGAGGAATGGCAGCCAATTGAGCTGGATTCATTCTGTATTAGCAAGAAGAATTACTGTGTGAGGGGAGTGCTCCAACTCTCTGAATACTTAGGGTATGTCTACACTGCAATAAGACACCCACAGCTGTGCCAGCTGGCTTGGGCTTGTGGGGCTCGGGCTAAGGGGCTGTTTAATTGTAGTATAGATGTTCAGGCTCAGGCTGGAATCTGGGCTCTAGGATCCTTCCCACGCATAGGGTCCTAGAGCCCGATCTCCAGCCCAAACCTGAACATCTACACCGCAATTAAACATCCCCTTAGACTGAGCTCCTTAGCCAGCTGTGGATTTTTAACTGCTGAGTAGACACATTCACAGTTACTCCCATTGTTCTGCTATGTACTCAGATACTGCAGTGATGGGCAAACTTATAAAAACCTAGATAGATTGATAAAGTGGCATGTCAAGATTAAAGATGGATACATTTTTGAGTGTACATTTTAAACAATTTTTTGACAGTGACCCTTAAAATGAAATTCTGGGAACAGAAGTTTCACCTATCTAATCTAAACAAATTCATAAGTTTCCCTATAACTATCACATTGTACTATCACTATTAATTTATTGTGGGCCTGATCCAACTCTTGCTAACTTCACTGGAGGTGGAGTGGATCCTATAATGATAACAAAACTTTTTTTATAAAATGTACTTTTCCATGGTACATCCTGTTCAGTGGCAATACCACCCACATTTTCACAGTTTTCAAATACTCAGAGGAAGCCATTGCTCTGAATTCTGCCACTGGCAAAGATATTCAGCAGGAACTCAGTTTGAAAAATGATTCTAAACATGGCAGCATGCTATTCCATGTTTATAATCTTTCAGTGAAATAACTGCCATATCACATTTGGTCAGTTTACGTGATCTGTCTGTCGAATGTACAAACTCACTCTGGGGCTTATAAGTCAAATGGCTTCCTTCTGGGTCACACAAAATCCAAATTGCATATCCTGAATATATTTTACATATTTCTATATCACCTTAACTTTCCTGATAGTGTGAAAGTACTCACCAGTGTGAGATTCTTCCTTATGGCGTCGTTGCATATGACTTTGTAGAAAGGAATAGTTCATAAAAGCCTTATCACAAAACTGACACTACAAAATACAGATAGATATTTGTCTTAGGTAACAACATTAAGTGCTGGTTTTTTTAATTATAACAGTTAACATTTTTTGAATTAGCCTATTACATTTCTCTGTACAGTAGCCCATTCTTGTACATGGCAACACTGTGATACTGATTTGAATTCCAACATTATTCAATTTAAATCACATAGCATGCTGGTGATAACCGATGAAATATTCAAGCTTGAGTAGTAATGTTAGGAATCATATCATCTGTAAGATTAAGCCACTAGAAAGTGATAAGGTCATAGACACTTGAGAATGTCTGGCATTCTAGTCAAGACAAGACGATGATTGACAATATTGTGAGAAAAGACACAAACACACTTTCTAATTAATGTTATAATTAGAGTGGAAAACAAGTTTAAATTATTACCCTTATTATCACTCACTCTTAACTTTAAAATAAAATCTCCATTTGGGCTGAAATGCTCCAAGTTTGGTTTTAAAAAACGTGAATTACGAGGAATATCCATGCCACTATTTTGGATTACAAAAACTGAAAAGAAAAATACATGTACTTTCCCATTGTGAAATTGTATTGCCACACTTTCTCTCCTTCCAATATATATAACTCAACAATAGCTGAACGGAGAAATTTGGCATTTAACAGTGCACACTTTGAACTATATATCCATGTTGGGATGGGGGGAGTGGGAGGTTGAATCATAAAATACCATAGGTCATCCAGGCAATGTGGTTGTGTAAGATTACTTGTGCTTTGTAGAGTCTAGTTTTAAATGTGCCAAGAAATGGGGATTCCATCCCTACTTTTGATAAATTATTATATATGAATACCTTCTTTTACTATGCTAAAATTCTTCCATTCTGCATATTGTTATCGGGACACATCCCACCCCTTAATCTATGGTTGCCAACTTTATAATGTTTTAAAACTGGACACTCCAGCAAGAGTGCCAGAACATCCCCCACTCAGCCCTCTTCCCCCGCCCCAGACCCTACTCCTGCCCCACCTCTTCACCCCCGCCCCCAAGACACCGCACCCCATTCACTTCTCTTCCTCTCTCCCCCCGTCACTCACTGCTTTTCCCCTCTGCCCAGGTCGGAAGGGACTCACCAGTGGAGCCAGGCTGGGAGTTGCAGTCGCCCAATGCAGATAGGAGGCGGCCCTGGCTGAATAGGGGCTGGCATGGGTAATCATCCAGCACCTCCCTGCCTCCCCAGCCTGCAGTAACTGGACTTTCCTGTCAAAAACTGGACACCTGGCAACCCTACCCTAATCACGAGACAGTCAAGGCATATCTCTATTATGGCTCTGATCCTGCATCAGGTTCCACTAATGCGGAGTTCCATTGACTTTAGCAGATTCTAATGCAGGATCAGGGCCCTAGCCTTTTCTCATAAATCAATCTCCCCAGCCCTCAAAGGTCTTCTGTAGCTCATTCACCCTCCTCTGAATTAATAAAATTCCCAGAAAGTAAAAGCAATTCCAGGTGTGATGGTGCCAGAGCTATGTAAATATTTATTAGCTCCCATCCCAGAATACAATGTTTGCAGCACAAAATTGCATTGACTTTTTGTTTCCTTCCCATATTATACTGAAAACTCTGATGAAATTTGAAGAAACCTACTATCCTTAGACATTTTTAGCATTACTGCTTTTCAGGACACTTAGAAAGGGAATGAGATAAGGAAAAGTAGAGTTGTGGGGGGAATCATGCTGGAGAGAATAATAGGGAGGAGGAGCTGGAGCAAGAAAGGGGGACAGTTGCAGATAAATAAAAGCAATGTTTATTAGGATCCAAAGTAATAACAAAATACAGCAAAAACTCACTGATTCATATACCACAAACCTTAAAGAATCTGCCTCGCACCCAACCTTTCAGGACAAATATAACAGCAGAGGAGGTAGTAAGGTGCCGAATTACATACTTCGTTTTTTTATACAAAATATACTACAGAACATTTACACATTCTTTATGATTTGTCCTGCCTCTAATGGTGTGTATTTAACACATTCGTTTACACTCATCTTTTATAAATGTAGATATGAATTTTATCAAATTTGGATCCTGTTGGTATATTTTAAAGCTTTTTAATTCATCCTTAAAGTACATTTTGCTCATTTTAAGAGTACATGAACAAAATGTACAGCTGTTGAAAGTGATTGACCAGGTTGTGAATCAAAACCCCTCATTTCTTCATAAGGTCTGATGGCTAACTATCCTTGGCTATCGTATATGTTTTAAAACATACAAATCTGCTTGAGGGAGCCACAACTGCACACTTAAGTCAGTCAGTCACACTGATGTGATATGAATGTAAAAGACAATTTCAAACTTGCACAGCAGATTTAAAATCTGTTCATTATAGCCAAATTCCCAGGTCTCATCTAGAATTTAAAATTCTACTACTGATGGCTAGTGTGATATTAAATATACATGTCTTGCAACCACCACTAAAACCATTAATAATTAAGTTACATTTTGTTGGATACATGCAAGGAAGTACTGACATAAAACCTAGATAGAGAAGGTATAGTATGGCAGCAAAGCAAAGAACCATCGGGGATCTTACACTGTAACAGATTGCGCATGATTTATGGTATTAAATTGGCTGTGAAATACTATTATCCATTCAAGCACTAAACTCATGTAGTAGAAGCAAGCTCTTATTCAACAATTAACACATGGAATGTTTATACTATGTGCCTATTACTGGTGACAATATTCCTCTAACTATTTTTCATAGTATTAAATACAAAAAAAGCTTTTATGTAACATTAAGACCTTGTGAAAATCATCACAATATGAGAAATTCAAATATAGTAGAAAGCTGACATTCCTTCATGAAGAAAGACATTATTTGAGTTTTTGAGCCTTAAAATGATCACACCTTAACAGCAATTCCATTTGACAGTTCCTATTTTTATAGTTTTCACTTGTTCTGAAGGTGGATTACAGATATTAAACTTAAAACTCAAAACTCAATTACTGTGCATCACATTGAAAATAAAGTGCACATGCATTAAGAAAGGCAAGTGACTGTTTACAGCCTTGCTCATAAAGGGGCCAAAGCTTTAACGGGCATGGAACCTGAACTACCCACTGCACAAGACTAGCAAAAACCCTATTGTCTGGCACTCCGGGACAGCCAAATGTTTAATACAGACAAGTGATATGTAATTGTTGGCTATGAGACAGCCTGCACTTACAAATACTAGAAATGGATAACATGGAGTCCTCCAAGTTCAGACCCAAAATGCTCACACCATTTTACAGATATTATTCAATATCATTTTCTGAACTCACCCCTCACTAAATATGTCTAATTCTTAGAGATAATAATTTACTCCAAAGCATAAAAGGGGGAGAAAGAACTTTTTATTTTATATGACCTTAAATGGAAAATGAGACAAATGCCACTGAACAGAAGAAGGAAGATGAACTATAATCCAAGCCCAGTATTTTGCTTGATTCTTCTTCTGGCTCCACTCAGCCAGATAGGGCCTAAGTGTATTTTGAAGAGAATGCACATATTTGTGCTCTCAAATACAATAAGGGGATTACTTGACATTCAGTTGAGTTTACAATTCAACTGATGCAAGGGCTCACTCTGTTTCCATTTTCAACCCAGGTCAGATACTCTGGTCAAACAAGAAATCTAGAGCTTTTGAAATGCAAATCACATCAGCAGCTTCTCCTTAAGGCCCCGATCCTGCAGCTGAATCCACAAGGACCCTGCATTTGCACTGTGTCCTAATGAATTCTGCCCACATGGATACCATTACAAGACCGGGGCCTAAGTGAGGGAAACATACAACAAATAGCATAATTTGTTTTTAAAAATACAGAATTTTGGACAAAAAATATATCTTCCTACTGGACCACTGAATGTAAGATGGAATTTTTCCTTAGTCAAGACATCTTAGAGAAACAAAACTTTACCTAGCCCACTGACATGCTGATGTTCCCTCTAATCAGGGTTGAAACACGTTGGTGGTACAGCATGGGAAAGCTTGCATTGCTCCTACCTATGCTGTACCTATTATTTGGATAAACAGAACTTTGACTTTCAGGAGTGTCAGGCTAGAGCATCTTTCAGTAGAGTTAAATCAACTTTAAATACACACACAAAGTTGGCCCAAGGTCATGTTTGCCAAGTTTAAGCCCAGTATAGTCTTTAAATTTCAGAACACTTTTAAGGCAGTTATAAATTCCCAAAATAGTTGCTGGGGAAAAAAAATGAGAAAGCTGATACACCCTTAAACTGTTAATTTTTCTAAGACTTAATGTGCCCTATTCTCCTTTGTCTGCCTTCCACCTTACCTAATCATTTGCTTCAGAGTCCCTTTAGGGATGTCACACAGGATGGTGAAATGAACACAAGCCTGAAAAAAGCTCATGGGTAAATAGGATGAGCTGGAAATCAAACGCCTCCTCTCTAAAGCTGTATGAGATTCTGGCCCCACAGTGCTGGGAATGAAACCGCAGCCTCTGGGGTATTTTGATGGGGACAAAGAACAAGGAGTACTTGTGGCACCTTAGAGGCTAACAAATTTATTTGAGCAGAGGTGCCACAAGTACTCCTCCTCCTTTTTGCTGATACAGACGAACACGGGCTACCACTCTGAAACTTGATGGGAAAAGGACGGGGCGAGGGGGGGGGAGCATATCCGCAAGGTAAGGAAGGTCCCTGCCCGCCCTGCGGTTGCACCGCGGGTCTCACCTGGTGATAGCTGGCTCTAGCCTCCAGCATCATCTGCTGGGTGCTGATCATCTTCTTCCGCTGCCTGCACTCCTCCTTCAGCAGCTTCATCTCCTGGGCGCGCCGGGCCGCCTCCTTGCCCACCTCGCCGAGCTGGGCGTCGGCCGCCCGCAGCGCCTGCTCGCGGCCCCGCAGCTGGGCGCCCAGGTGCTGCTGGCAGTGCAGCAGGTACTCGATGGAGAGCTGCGCCAGGCGCACCAGCTTGAGCAGCAGCGGGTCGGCGGGGCCCTGGCAGTGCGGGCAGCGCAGCCGCTCGGCGCTGCAGAAAGTGACGTGGCCCAGGTGCTCCTGCAGGGCCGCCACGTCCAGCTCGCCCGCCACCCGCTCCACGTCCACGGCGCTCAGCCGGCGCCAGTCCGGGCTCCCGCGCCGCGGCCGGAACTGGAAGGCGGGTAGGGGGCCCGACGCGGCGGCGCTGCCCATCCCGGCCGGGCTGCAGGGGGAGCGGGAGGCACCGCTGGGCGCGGGGCCCCGAGTCCTGCCACCAGGCGTCCGGCCCCGGCCTCAGGCTCCGACCGTGCGCCGGGCTGCGGAGCCCGGAGCCCCCGCCCCGGCCGCTCGGCGTCTGCCGCGTTGCTATGGCAGCTGCGGGGAGAGAGCGAGAGTGAGACGCCTGGTACCTCCCCCGCCCCCCATCCACACACACTTCACTTCCTCACCCCCCTTCCCTTCCTCATTCCCCCATCCCAAACACCTTCCCACCCGACCCCCCCTTCGCTTCCTCATTCCCCCATCCCAAACACCTTCCCACCCGCACCCACCAGACCCCCCTTCACTTCCTCATCCCCCATCCCAAACACCTTCCCACCCCTGCGGCCTCACCCCCCCTTCACTTCCTCATTCCCCCATCCCAAACACCTTCCCACCCGCACCCACCAGACCCCCCTTCACTTCCTCATTCCCCCATCCCAAACACCTTTCCACCCCCACAGCTTCACCCCCCTTCACTTCCTCATCCCCCTTCCCAAACACCTTCCCATCCCCACCCACCTGACCCCTACCCTTGTTCACACCGCCTCACTCCCTCATCCATACACACTGCACCGCCTCACTCCCCTCGTCCCCAAACACCTCACCACCTCACTCACCCATCCGTAACCACCTCACCCCCATACTCCTTATCCTCCCATCTTCAAACACCTCCTCATCCCCATACCCCTCACTGCCTCACTCTTCCATCCCCAAACACCTCACCCCATCCTCACCACTCTATCCCCAAACACTTTGTCCCCCCCACACCATCCTTCCTCACCCCCGAACACCTTGCACCCCTGCATACACAACCCCTCCCATATACACCTCAGCTTCTCATTCTTACAGTCATTTCCAAACACATTCCATATCACCCCCTCCCCAGACACCCCTACACAACTCATATTGTATACACACCCCACTGTACACCCTCCTCATCCTCACAGTCACCCCTGTATCCTATACACATTCCACATAGCATTCACCCCACAAACACATCCTACATTTCTTCCCCTCCAGCCATTTCCTATGAACATCACACAACCCCTTCCAGTACACCTCACCCACTAGTCATACGTTTCACATCTCCCATTTCCAGTATACACCCTTGTATAATTCATCCCCATATATGACATATACAACCAAAATCTACTCCCATACACATAAAATGCACATCTACTGCCATACAGAAGGACAGAGAGAGCACATGCGTGCACACACGAGATTAGGGTCTTGTTTTTATTCAAAGTTGCACAGGTTTAATTAAAGGTGTGATTTTTTTTAAACCAATTCGGGTAAACCAGATAGTTTATGTAAGTGCTTCATTTGTTCAATCAATATTAAACCAAGTTTAGGAGTGTTCACACAGGGTTTTGAACTGGTTTAAATAAGGCCTGGTCTATGCTACAAACTTAGACTGACGTAAGTTGCCCTGCGTTGACCTATTCCTGCATGTATCTACACTCAAATTTGTCTTCAGCCAACTCCAGCGATGCAGTAAAACCACCTCCCCAAATGGTATAGAGCAGGGGTGGGCAAACTTTTTGGCCCGAGGGCCACATCTGGGAATAGAAATTGTATGGCAGGCCATGAATGCTCACAAAATTGGGGTTGGAGTGTGTGTGTGGGGGGGGGGTGAGGGCTCTCGTTGGGGGTGTGGGCTCTGGGGTGGGGCTGGGGATTTGAGGTTTGAGGTACAGGAGGTGGGTTTGAGGTACAGGAGGGTGCTCTGGGCTGGGATCAAGGGGAGCACAATAGATCCAGTACTGCGCTGCAGTCCTGACACTTCTACAAGGAATTGCATGCCATACTATGTGGAGATCCCACTAGCATCCAGCAGACCACTGTGGATATCTTTGAGGAACCTGAGACAGAGACCTCTGCAGTGAACACCAAGGAGGAGTAGGAGGGAAGATGCAGTGGGTGACTCCAGCCATGCCACGAGCTGGTACCTGTTTGAGACCGTGCCACAATCTAACCAGTCCCACCAGGTAAAATGCAGATGAGCCTGATCAAGGGGAAGGGAACTTGCGTAAGTGTGTAAGGCAAAATGCATACACGTTTAAATTTAAAGATGACACTCAGTCTATCCCCAAGTTAACAAGAGAAAGATATCGACTTTTCATTGTTTTATTTGTAGGAGAAGAGGTAGGGGTACAACAAACAGAGCAGAGTTGCATCTGATTTTCATTCCCCTGTTGGTTAGGCTGGGGAGGGAGGGATGTAGAGCACTTCATGTGCATAGGGATGTTCCTTTTATCCACCAGAGAGATCTTGATGAAACTTTCATGGAGATACTCCACAATCTTCTCCGGAAGATTTCTAGAGATGGCTGCCTTATTTCTTCTTCCATGATAGGGCACTTTCTTATGCCACTCTGTGATGAGTTTGGCTAGCACCATTGCAGTAAACAGGCTAATGGCATACAGGCCTGGGCGGGTTCAGAACGTCAGCAACTGTGCTCTCTGTGCCTTTGTTACCCTGAGGAGTGAGATATCAGCTAAGATCACCAGAACCTGTGGAAAATAGTGCCAATATTCAGTGCCATTGCTCTATACTCATACCCATGGAATAGGGACTGAAATTTTATAGCTTCGTGGAACAGAAAATCCTTCCCACCTTGCCCTTGGTGGGCTGTATTCATCATGGCTGGGGCTGGAGAGCAGTGCTATGCAGAGGTGTTCTAAAGCTGAAGTGTTAATAAGCATTTCTTATTAAAAGTGTTTTTGGGAGTAACGGAAGGGAGTTTTGAAATTTAGCTTTCCCTTATGATTGTAAATCCTGGAGTACATGTGTCTGTTTTTATCAGCAGCTTCTGGCAGGGCGGCCTTAAGGGGAGCCCTCTCCCCATCTGCAGAATTCCTGACCCTGATGAGGAGGAGAAAGGTGAAAGAGGACATGTTCTGCAAGATCCTGCAAGCCAGTGCTGCAACAGACTGTGAACAAAGGGCTTGGAGGGCCAATATTACTGATACCATGGAAAAAAGACAGAGAAGACAGACCCAGAAGTCCCACCAGGACATAATGAGTCTTCTCAGGCTGCAAACCCAAATGCTGCAGACTGTGATGGACCCGCAGGTTTAAAAATCTTGGACTCTCCACCTATTTCAGTCCTTGAAGAACTCCGTGGTCGCCGCCCCCATGCTCCAACATACCATGTGGCATTATATGGCACATTGTTACCCTTGCTACTCCAAGCTGGGGACAGCAAGGAAAACCACAGCTTCACATACACTGACCTGTGAGGACTACGGTTCATGTATGTGTAGCCACAACTGTCTACATTTGTGCACTGAAGTGGACATACATGTTTACTTCCTTTTTAATAGTAAATTTTCAGCCCAATAAGTTATGTTAAAAATGTGGATAGCATCACCTGTGGGGTTTATCGCACACTGATTTTCTATGCTGTTCCCCCACCCCCCCATTCAATAAAGTTCTAATTTTGGATTATCAAATCATCTTTCTTGCATCACAACAAATATTGTAGAATGCATAGTGATACGCAAAGCAAACTACTTATAAATACGCACCAAACACCACATAATTCATAGCTTCAGGAAAACACCCAGTCATATTTATAAATGTACAGTAAGCACTATACAGTTCTTAGCAACATCCAGAGCTCCAGGCACAGAGAACACTGTCCACCAGAGAACACTACTGTGGCTGGCCATTAAAATGCTCTGTCAAAACCTCCCTCAATTGCATAGCTCTATGTTGAGCTCTTGTAATAGTTCTTGTGTTTGGCTATTCAGAGTCAGCAGACAGCCATTCCCCCTTCAGCCTATATCTGGCATCAGCTTTTTCCCTTTGCCTCACAGATATGCAGGACAAAACAGGAAGCTATAACCATTGGGATATTTTTCTTACTGAGAATCAATCTAGTGACTAAAGCAAGCACTGCCAGCATCTCTTCAATCTGCCAATAGCACGTTCAACAGTCATTCTGCACCTGCTGAGCTGTTAGCTGCACCTTGCCGTGGCCAATTAATAGCTTCATGAGCCAAGGGAGCAAAGTGCAGACTGTCCCCCCTAGAAACAGTATCGGCATTTCAGTATAGCCAATGGTAATTCTTTGGTCAGGAAAGCCAGCAGGTTTCTGAACAGTCCCGTGTTCTTAAAGATATGAGTTCTTAAAGACTGAGATTTTCATATGAGTGAAGCATCCCCAGAGATCTGCCAACAGTTGTATAACCATAGAAAAATAACCCTTTCTGTTGATGTACTCTGTGGCAAGGTGGGTTGGTGTCAAAATAGGGATATGTATGTCTCTATCATCCTACCAGTTCAGGAACCCCACTGTTGCACATTGTTGAGTGTCACTGTCCTTTGTAGCAGGATACAATTAACGGACCTACACACCTGTACAACATCAGTCCTCATTGTGGATTTTCCAAATCCAAAATTATTTCCCACCCACCAATTGCAATCTTGTATTGCAAGCTTCCAGAGTGCAATCACCACTTGCTTCTCCACTGGCAATGTAGCTCTCATTCTGGTGTCCATGTGCTGGAGGGTTGCTGCAAGCTTGGCACACTGATCCAGGAATGTGGCCTTCTGCATCCAAAAGTTCTGCAGCCATTGCTGATTGCCCCACCAGCATTACGATGCAATATCAGCAGTCAGCTTTTGTTTCTCAGATCCACAACCAGTGTTCCATGAAGGCCACCAACAACCTTGAATTATTTTCGCTATGTCCCTCAGCAAACTGTCCTCAAAGAAATCCTCATGTCCCCAGTTGTTGCGGGTCCTGAGGGTACAGAAAATCCAGGAGAACCTTGCATCCTGTATTTTCAATGTTCATGAGAATAGCGTGTAACCCATGTGCCTAATAGGGAGATACCTCTTTAAGAGGCCCATGTGGAGGTAGAAGAGAATTGTGTCTGGGGACTTCATTGTTTCTAGCCCTCCACATCCAGAAGCATCTGGATTTTGCGTGTGGTTGTGGTAGTTTGGGGTATGCTCCAATAGGTTCCCTGTTGCTGGGGTCAGACTCCATTAGGACAAGAAGTCAGGGTAGCTGCTTTACAAAAGGCCATGTGCCCTGTGTGAGTTGGGAGAAGCTGAGCCCAGGAGCAGAAAGCAAGCTGTTTCCTCTAACCCTGAAGCATTTTGCAGCAGGTTAGTGATATTGTTAACCCTCTAACATGTAAGCATGGGTAATGTTAATTACAGAAAGGAGAAATTGGGAGGGAAAAATAATTTCTTCTATTTTAACTGTATACTTTGAATGTTTTTTTTATTTTAGCCAAACTGTTTTAGTTAAATTGTCTCAACTAGTATGACTCACCAACTTTTCTTTAAATGTAGTAATCGAGAACGAGTCATTTATATTTTGCTATTCTCAGTTTTGTATTTTCTTGTAACAGGTTGGTTTGTTTTTTTAAAATCTGTACACTTAACTGAGTGGTTGGTTAATCAGTTACCTGACTGGCTAACAGTGATTTTAACAGAGGAAGAGTCCGCATGGATCCCATGAAGATTCCTATAAGCAAATGGAGGGAAGATAATGTTTTAGACTCAGCAAACTGTATAGATTGGTGATCAAAGACTCTGAGACTCAGGTGAACTCAACCTAAGCTTTTCGGAGCTCTTCTTCTCACTGTGTTTCTGTGGGGACTGAACTGTTGATTTTAATTTGTTTTCTTTATTTATGTAGAACTGTGAAAATAATCTATGTGGATTATAAAATAGCCATGTTATGTTGTAAAAATTAAATTGTTGTTATTTGTTTCTTTATCGTAAGTTTTTATAAAGTTGTTAGTTAATTAAATTCATTTCTTTAGTTTCTTTCGGGATACGAATGTGGGGAGGTTAGCCCTGTGCGATCCTTGATGAAAATCCTTAGAGATTGAATTCTGGGTCTCCAGCTACTTTTCTATGGGAATTGGGGTTTTTTTAGGCACTGGAGAAGGGCAATGAAGTGAACTCTAGTCCACCCAAAGGTTACAAACGCACAGCTCTGTGGACTCCATACTTCTGTCAGAGATGGCAGAGACCAAGGAGTGCCATGCAGGTTTGTGGGATTATTTTAAAGAGTACTTACTACAACTCCTGAGGAAGCTCGTAGAAGGAAGGTAATATGGATGGGGAGTGTTCAGCTGTTGTGACCTGCACTGGATGTGCCATGTTTGTCTTTCTTCCGCAGGACAGAAGCGACTTTGTCTGTACAAAGTGCAAGCTGGTCTTCATATTGGAAGAGAAGGTTCAAGGTCTGGAGCAACAGGTATCGACCCTGCGTTGCATAAGAGAAACTGAAGATTTCCTGGACAGATGTCAGGATATGCTTCTACGGACACAACGTTCTGCAGATTCAGAGCAGGCTGCACTGCGGGGACAGGAGGATGGTGAAGAAATTTGGCAGCATGTGACCTCCAGAAGAAGAAAGGGAAGCATCCATGTACCAGCAATGCAGATACAGATAAGTAACCGTTTTCATGTTCTCTCCACAGGTATTAATGCGGAGAGTGGACTAGATGATACATCTGAGGGAAGGGAGCAGAAGGAGACTCCGCCGATTGGAAGGCATGAGATGCACTGTCCTAGGGTTGGGGGTTCCACGATCACCGTCCCAAGAGAAGGAGGCGGGTGCTGGTGGTCGAAGACTCTCTCCTCAGGGGGACTGAGTAATCTACCTGCTGCCCTGACCGGAAAAACCAAGAAGTCTGCTGCTTGCCAGGAGCTAGGATTCACGATGTGACGGAGAGACTGCCGAGACTCATCAAGCCCTCAGATCGCTACCCCTTCCTGCTTCTCCACGTGGGCACCAATGATACTGCCAAGAATGACCTTGAGTGGATCACTGCAGAGTACGTGGCTCTGGGAAGAAGGATAAAGGAGTTTGAGGTGCAAGTGGTGTTCTCGTCCACCCTCCCCGTGGAAGAAAAAGGCCTGGGTAGAGACCGTTGAATCATGGAAGTCAACGAATTGCTACGCAGGTGGTGTTGGAGAGAAGGCTTTGGATTCTTTGACCATGGGGCGGTGCTCCGAGAAGGAGGAGTGCTAGGCAGAGACGGTCTCCACCTAACAAAGAGAGGGAAGAGCATCTTCGCAAGCAGGCTGGCTAACCTAGTGAGGAGGGCTTTAAACTAGATTCACTAGGGGAAGGAGACCAAAGCCCTGAGGTAAGCGGGAAGTGGGATACTGGGAGTAAGCACGAGCAGGAGCGCGCGAGAGGGCAGGGCTCCTGCCTCATACTGAGAAAGAGGGACGATCAACGAGTTATCTCAAGTGCCTATACACAATTGCAAGAAGCCTGGGAAACAAGCAGGGAGACCTGGAAGTCCTGGCACAGTCAAGGAATTATGATGTTATTGGAATAACAGAGACTTGGTGGGATAACTCACATGACTGGAATGCTGTCATGAATGGATATAAACTGTTCAGGAAGGACAGGCAGGGCAGAAAAGGTGAGGGAGTTGCATTCTATGTAAGGGAGCAGTATGACTGCTCAGAGCTCAAGTATGAAACTGCAGAAAAACCTGAGTGTCTCTGGATTAAGTTTAGAAGTGTAAGCAACAAGGGTGATGTCGTGGTGGGAGTTTGCTATAGACCACCATACCAGGGGGATGAGGTGGACGAGGCTTTCTTCCGGCAACTCACAGAAGTTACTAGATCGCAGGCCCTGGTTCTCATGGGAAACTTCAATCACCCTGATATCTGCTGGGAGAGCAATACAGCAGTGCACAGACAATCCGGGAAGTTTTTAGAAAATGTAGGGGACAATTTCCTGGTGCAAGTGCTGGAGGAACCAACTAGGGGCAGAGCTCTTCTTGACCTGCTGCTCACAAACCGGGAAGAATTAGTGGGGGAAACTAAAGTGGATGGGAACCTGGGGGGCAGTGACCATGAGATGGTCAAGTTCAGGATCCTGACACGGGGAAGAAAGGAGATCAGCAGAATACGGACCCTGGACTTCAGAAAAGCAGACTTTGACTTCCTCAGGGAACTGATGGGCAGGATCCCCTGGGAGAATAACATGAGGGGGAAAGGAGTCCAAGAGGGCTGGCTGTATTTTAAAGAATCCTTGTTGAGGTTACAGGGACAAACCATCCCAATGTGTAGAAAGAATAGTAAATATGGCAGGCGACCAGCTTGGCTTAACAGTGAAATCCTTGCTGCTCTTAAATACAAAAAAGAAGCTTACAAGAAGTGGAAGATTGGACAAATGACCAGGGAAGAGTATAAAAATATTGCTTGGGCATGCAGGAGTGAAATCAGGAAGGCCAAATCACACCTGGAGGTGCAGCTAGCAAGAGATGTTAAGAGTAACAAGAAGGGTTTCTTCAGGTATGTTAGCAACAAGAAGAAAGTCAAGGAAAGTGTGGGCCCCTTACTGAATGAGGGAGGCAACCTAGTGACAGAGGATGTGGAAAAAGCTAATGTACGCAATGCTTTTTTTGCCTCTGTCTTCACAAACAAAGTCAGCTCCCAGACTACTGCACTGGGCAGCACAGCCTGGGGAGGAGGTGACCAGCCCTCTGTGAAGAAAGAAGTGGTTCGGGACTATTTAGAAAAGCTGGACGAGCACAAGTCCATGGGGCCAGATGCACTGCATCCAAGAGTGCTAAAGGAGTGGGCGGATGTGATTGCAGAGCCATTGGCCATTATCTTTGAAAACTCATGGCGATCGGGGGAAGTCCCGGACGACTGGAAAAAGGCTAATGTAGTGCCCATCTTTAAAAAAGGGAAGGAGGAGGATCCTGGGAACTAAAGGCCAGTCAGCCTCACCTCAGTCCCTGGAAAAATCATGGAGCAGGTCCTCAAGGAGTCAATTCTGAAGCACTTAGAGGAGAGGAAAGTGATCAGGAACAGTCAGCATGGATTCACCAAGGGCAAGTCATGCCTGACTAATCTAATTGCCTTCTATGACGAGAAAACTGGCTCTGTGGATGAGGGGAAAGCAGTGGACGTGTTGTTCCTTGACTTTAGCAAAGCTTTTGACACGGTCTCCCACAGTATTCTTGCCAGCAACTTAAAGAAGTATGGGCTGGATGAATGAACTATAAGGTTGATAGAAAGTTGGCTAGATTGTCGGGCTCAACGGGTAGTGATCAATGGCTCCATGATTAGTTGGCAGCCGGTATCAAGTGGAGTGCCCCAAGGGTCGGTCCTCGGGCCGGTTTTGTTCAATATCTTCATTAACGATCTGGAAGATGGTGTGGATTGCACCCTCTGCAAGTTTGCAGGTGACACTAAATTGGGAGGAGAGGTAGATATGCTGGAGGGTACGGATAGGATACAGAGGGCCCTAGACAAATTAGAGGATTGGGCCAAAAGAAATCTGATGAGGTTCAACAAGGACAAGTGCAGAGTGCTGCACTTAGGAAGGAAGAATCCCATGCACCACTACAGACTAGAGACCGAATGGCTAGGCAGCAGTTCGGCAGAAAAGGACCTAGGGGTTACAGTGGACGAGAAGCTGAATATGAGTCTACAGTGTGCCCTTGTTGCCAAGAAGGCTAATGGCATTTTGGGATGTATAATAGGGGCATTGCCATCAGACTGAGGGATGTGATCGTTTCCCTCTATTCGACATTGGTGAGGCCTCATCTGGAGTAGTGTGTCCAGTTTTGGGCCCCACACTACAAGAAGGATGTGGAAAAATTGGAAAGAGTCCAGCGGAGGGCAACAAAAATGATTAGGGGACTGGAACACATGACTTATGAGGAGAGGCTGAGGGAACTGGAATTGTTTAGTCTGTGGAAGAGAAGAATGAGGGAGGATTTGATAGCTGCTTTCAACTACCTGAAAGGGGGTTCCGAAGAGGATGGATCTAGACTGTTCTCAGTGATAGCAGATGACAGAACAAGGAGTAATGGTCTCAAGTTGCAGTGGGGGAGATTTAGGTTGGATATTAGGAATAACTTTTTCACTAGGAGGGTGGTGAAGCACTGGAATGCGTTACCTAGGGAGGTGGTGGAATCTCCTTCCTTAGAAGTTTTTAAGGTCAGGCTTGACAAAGCCCTGGCTGGGATGATTTAGTTGGGGATTGGTCCTGCTTTGAGCAGGGGGTTGGACTAGATGACCTCCTGAGGTCCCTTCCAACCCTGATATTCTATGATTCTATGAAAAATTATGGATATGGATGACATTATGGGATGGAGAAAGTTGCATGCTGGAACTTGACCCCTAGCTCCCAGAGATCCCTGGACAAAGCAGTACTATCCCACAAAACACTGCAAAAATATCCCAGAAGGCACTGTGTAGGATGGCAGCAGCTGGCATACTGGGACACCTAACAGCGATGCGTGCACTTTACATCTACACAAGCGCTCCTGGTGAATATGCTCATTGCCAATGCAAGCAGCATGTACGCATACATAAGCAGCAGGTGAAGCTTCCCTTTGGGGAGGCTAGCCCCGAGGCCCTGCCCCTGCTTGCTGCTCTCAGCCACCTCCCACCGCCCCGGCTGGGGCTGAGAGTTCGATTGGGGACCCAGCTGGCATGCCAGCGGAGCTCTTGGCCCTGGCTGGAGCTCCGAGCCTGGAGCCCCTCCTCCCCAGCCAGAGGCTGCAGCGGTGGGGCTTTGGGCTCCCCAGTTCCACCCCTTCTGTCCATGGCCCTGGCCCCCACTCCACCTCTTTCCCCCAAGGCTCCACCCCCACTCCTTTCCACACACCCCCACTGCAGCCCCGAGACCGGAAAAGCTCTGTGCCCCTGCCACAGCCCTGCAACCCGTGGCTGTGGTGGGGGGAGGGGCCTTTTCTGGGGGCCCCTAACTGGCTGAGATAATGCACCACTCTTAGAGTGACCAGATAGCAAGTGTGAAAAATTGGGACAGGGCGTGGGGGGTAATTGGCACCTATATAAGAAAAAGCCCCAAATATCGGGACTGTCACTATAAAATCAGGACATCTGGTCACGTTAGCCACTCTCCCGCACCCCCGAGGCATGAGGTCTGAGGAGGCTTAGCCTCCCCCAGCCTCCATTACACACTGTCCGTGCCTGCACATGCACGAGTGATATACAAACTTTGGTGCCTGTATACTGACATAACGTGCAACGGTCAATGTTTGTAGTGTAGACATGGCCTAAATCTGTTTTAAATTTAAAGCAGTGCAACTTTGAACACAGGCACTAAAGGAGACATTAGAAGTAGCTATGGGACCTTTCCAGGGTGCGCTTTCTTACACATGTTCAGAAAGTGGGGGGAGTTAGCTGCTGAAAGGAAACTGTGGGGAACTCAATCAGAACTGGGGGAAAAGTCTGTGCTATTCTGTCACTGAGATCAGTGGAAGCAACAACAACGTGACACTGGGCACTACATTTCTAAAAGGACTCATTTTAAATTTTAGTTCCTAAACAAATTAACAGATTTCCTTATAAGTACTCTGAACATTGATACTTGCACCCAAAGAGTAGTTTTGGAAGAATATAATGTATTTTTTAATCCACAATAAAGAGGTTGGGAACCTGCTTTAAGTGCAAAATTTAAACTGAACTGTAGCACTGACTGGTGCCTCTAATAATTTGTTTACATTGCAGTGGTACCCAAAGGCCCAGTCCGGATCGGAGCCCCATGGTAGTGCGCTGCTGCTCATTCCAAAATACTTGCTTTAGGCTAAATGACCAATAAAACCCTGAGAGTTATTCACAACCCGCCCCGCTAGTCGGAGCCGAGCCAAGCCAACGTGAGGCAGGCGGCAGGGTGACTCGGGAGAGGAGGCGGAGAGACGAGTCTAGCTGGGCCTGGCTGGAGAGGTTCCTGCACCGGGCTCCCTCCATCAGCGAAGCCAGGGGCTCTGCGAAGCCCGATCTCGCCCTCCCCAATGTGGGGCCCCAGCAGAGCCGAGGCTGGAGAAGCCCCGCTGGCTGCGATGGACGCCCGGCGGGACCGAGAGCTCCCAAACCAGCCCAGCGGGGGCGCCACTTACGGGCCCGGCCCGAAGGCTGGTTACAGCCGGGGGCAGACCCGTACTCGCGCGCAACAGGAGAGAGAAGACGGAGGGCGGCACCCCAGCCCCTGCCTCGCTGCTCTCACCTCAGGCGGCGGCCGCCACACAGCAGGGTCCCCGGGCAGCGCCTCCTCCGCCCGCCGGCTCCGCTGTAGCTGCAGCCCGGCAGCGCGACTCCGGCTACGCCAGGAGAGGGGAGCGGGCCGCGGGGGTGACAGCGCTGCTGCTGCTGCTGCTCCCCGCCCGCCTCCAGCGGCCCCAGAGCACCGCCTGCCCGCCGCCTCCGCGGCGGCTCCTGCTCCATGTCATAGAGGGGCTGGCAGCTCCCCCTCCTCCCCGCTCCCGTCTTCCTTCCCGCCTATCCCCAGGCTCTCAGGCGCAGACACGCCTCCGCTCTCAGATGCCGGGAGAATGCGGAGATGGGTCAGGGAGGGCAGAGGAGGCGGCAGCGGGAGCAAGCCCGCCCCGGGAGGGGGGCAGCGGAACCACAGGCTGAATATCAAGGAGCGAAGACGTTGTGGCTCAGCCAGCCGCGACCTCCCGCACGATTCCACCACCTTTCAGTCTCCAGCGCCCCAGCTCACTTCTTAGGGTGAGGGTTGTGGCACCCCCGTTAAGGTTACGGCAGAGATTCCTCGCCAAACCGCTAATTTTCAGCGCGCCTTCGCGGTCTCACAGAGTTGTGTTTGGTTTCTGGCACTTAGCCCAAAGCGGACTGCTGATTTTCCTCAAACTCGAGGGGGGGGGGAACAGATCAAGGTTTTATGAATTAGGAGACACTGTTAAAAAAAGCTGTAGTTTAAGATATTTTTCTTGACACTCAACAAATGACTACAAATGCTTAATGGCATGGAGAGTACACTTACAGAGTTTGTGGGTGATTTCAAGCTGGGAAGGGTTGCAGCTGCTTTGGAATCCAGAATGATTTGCATGGGTGGTGGGTATAAGAGGCTAGGGGAGGCTAAGCCTCCATTTTGGAGGTGTGCCTGTGCAACCTTAAATTGGCCCTTGTTCAGCAGTGCCCCAATTGCCCCGTTAACCGCCAAGCCTATGGTGGCTGAAATTTACAAGTCCTTTATGTCCTTTTACAACTGGTTCACTCTGACCCATAGGATTCCTTCTAACACTATTAAAGGACAAAAAGGGGAGGGAGAAAAAAGGTTGCCTACGCCTCTACCCTCTTTGAGTAATGTCTCACTACGTACATACTCATGCTGGTCTTTTGCATTATAAGATTCAGGACAGACCAAGGCAAATTAGATCATTCTGTTGAGATGGGAGTGGATAGTAGATGACTTTTAGCTCCTTTAATAATGAATGGATATTTGTATCTCTGCTATAATTCCACAATCCTTATTCTTAAAAGATGCTTTGTTACCTGAATAATAAAGATTTTCCTTGCTGGTGGTAAAATGAGTAGTTAATCAGTAGCTGTTTCTAACACAAAATTTGAGGAAAGGCACTAAAGAGCCCAGACTCTCAAGGATATTTAGGTGCTTAACTCCCACTGAAATCAACAAGGATTTTATTTAAGGAACTGGGCCTACCAGCGCCAAAAGATGTTTATTAGATGCGTAACTAAGCACCTCTCTCAATAGTTTGGTGATTGGTCTTCTACATCAGTTGAGTTCAACACAACTTTGAATTTATTTTGACCCAAAGGAAGGCGCACACAGAGATTTTTGTCTGAGCTGTCTGACCAATTTAGTTCATATTAAATTAACTTAAGCCATAGAAGCTGCTGTATTCTCAAGAAAGCAAAGCAGGGAGTCTCAACTGATTTAGTAGATTTTGTTTAGCTATTACATCATCAAGGGAATAAGTAAAAGTGGAGTTCATGTCTTACTCATAGGCCTTAAACTCTGTATTGTATTTATGCCAAACTGCATAGTGAGCTGTAGCTCACGAAAGCTCATGCTAAAATAAATTGGTTAGTCTCTAAGGTGCCACAAGTACTCCTTTTCTTTTTGCATATCTACTGTAAATATTCAAATGCTTTGAGTTCAATTTCACTCTTTGATCCTGCTGTTACCATAAATTATAGACACCAATTAATTAGCCTACAGTAGCGCTTCTAATTTAACAAAAGGGTAACAAGGTTATGGCCCGCCCTAAAGGAACTGCCAGGGTGTTACCAGGGGGCTTGTCTTCAACCTGCAGAGGGCTCCCCAGAGCAAGCTAGTCTTGCTAACCCCTGAAAGGACACCGATACAGCTGTGTTCCCTCTAAGCTGCCTGGTCACCCAGTAGCAATTCAAGTGCTGTGCGCTTGATTAGCAGAGCCGCACACACCCAGCAGCGTGTATTCAGTTTCCCCTTCCCTCACTGCTTTGCAGCCACGTTGCCCCAGCAGTTCTTCCCGGGACCCTCCTGCTGGCTGTGCAGAGTGTGTGCAGGAAAAGGGGTGCTGATGTCAGGGTGTCCCACTCCCCCCACCCCTGTACCCTATCTCCACAGAGCAGGGGAGAGGAGACAGGACTCAGAGCAGAAGAGAGCCGCTGCCGTCTGAGGTCTGATTGAGCCTTCCAGGCGGTGAGTGAGTGCCTTAGAGACAGCGCATAGTGTCTGAGACTTCCCCAGAAGCCAGGTTGCGCACGCGCGCTCTCTTTCTTTCTTTCTCTCTCACTCACACACACACTGTCTCCCCCTCCACCCTGCCTTTGTACCCCAGCTCTGCAGAGTGGGGGAGGGGAGACAGGGCTCAGGAGCAGGAGAGCTTTCAGTGAGTGCCTTAAAGGGACAGTGCTCAGCCTGTCAGAAAATTCCCCAACAGCCAGCACACACACAATCTGTGTGTCACACACAATCTTTCACACTCACCTTCCAGCACATACTTGTATTATGGCTGTTGGTACTACTTGGTACTTCCTGCAATGCACATATATTCTCTGTAATTTTCTTCTTTCAAAGTGTGTTATTTTAGTTTGACTGATCTATGCATTTCATAATTTTTATTTTTCTTACACTTAAATTTAATTCTTTGAATAGTGAGTTCTAAAATGCCTAACCTGTCTTGGCTGGAGTAATTATACCTATGGTAACTTAAAAAAAAATTATATCTAGACTTTTTGTTTCTACTGGTGGCACACATCCACTCATACTTCAGTGCACATAAAATTTATTCTGTGCAAGGATGGAAAAAATTAGAGGGAACATTGGGACACAGCCTTCTGCTCAAGGACTGACACACACAAGCAGAAAGTCTTCAAAAACATAAGCATTATTTATTTTAAAAAAATAAGTAATCACAGTATTTTTAATAAAAGCAAGAAAGAATACATAAAACATAATAAAATACAATAGAATTATATCTAGGAATGAGGTGGGGCAGCAAAATAAAAGACATGGAATATGTAGATCATGTAACAGTTACAATGTAATAGATGTGTATATATTGTGACCGGGTCGGGCCAGATGGCTACAGGAGATTAACAGAGGCAGATATATTAGCCCCAGGTTAAGTAGGTCCTTTTTCCCTGGGTAAGGTAACAGGGAAGGTTTCAGAACAATCAGGAACGTTCTGGAGACAATTAAGACAGACAGGCTGATTAGAACACCTGCAGCCAATCAAGAAGCTGCTAGAATCAATTAAGGCAGGCTAATCAGGGCACCTGGGCTTAAAAAGGAGCTCACTTCAGTTTGTGGTGTGTGTGTGTGTGAGGAGCTGGGAGCAAGAGGCATTAGGAGCTGAGAGTGAGAATGCGTACTGTTGGAGGACTGAGGAGTACAAGCATTATCAGACACCAGGAGGAAGGTCCTATGGTTAGGATAAAGAAGGTGTTGGGAGGAAGCCATGGGGAAGTAGCTCAGGTAGTTGTAGCTGTCGCACAACTGTTCCAGGAGGCACTCTAGACAGCTGTATTCCACAGGGCCCTGGGCTGGAACCCGGAGTAGAGGGCGGGCCCAGATTTGCCCCCTCCACCAGCCCCCCAAATCTTCCAACTCCTGGTCAGACACAGAAGGAGTTGACCTGGACTGTGGGTTCACAAAAATGGCCAAACTGAGGGCTGCCGTGAAGCTCCAAGGTGAGCAAATCTGCCAATAAACGCAAGACCCACCAAGGTAGAGGAGGGACTTTGTCACAATATATACATGCATGTATGAGGCTCTATATACACCAAGGCTCTAGCCTAAATGTTGCAATTCAATAACATGCTTAATACAATGTAATATACATTACCTTTATAAATCATTACAATATTATCGTTTTAGAGATAATTACTTACTTAATACTAACATTTAGTAGTTAATGGTTTAATATATTAACATTTAACATCTAACATTTAAACTTAACATCCTGTGGGCCAGACTGGTCGCAGGATGGGTAGGGGAGATTTCACTCAGAACACAGGCATCCAGCTTTATTTACAGACAGACCCACACACTCCTTAACAATAGATGGAAAAATCAGACTTACACTCGTACCCAAGTTCCCTCTGTTTCGTCTTAATGGTCCTTCTGATCTGTCAGTAGTGATGTTAAGGATAGTGATTGTCAAGGCCACGATTTTCCTAACTGCTGCTGCTGCTGCTTCAGGCTGCGGGCGTAGTGTCATTTGCTGCTGGCTGTTGCTGCTGGCAGGGACTGCTGATTGCGCTGCTATGAAAGCTGTTGTTGTGGTGACCTTTAGAGTTCTGCTGCTACTGCTGCTTTTCCAGGTAGCTGCTTTTTGGAATTTTCTGTTCTTCTCAGGTAGCTTTGGTTCTTCCACAAAGCCTCAAACCCAGTGCACTCAGCCTGGTAGCTGTTGACCTTATATGCTGGTAGCTCTCTCAAGGTCTGTTCATTACATAAGAATGGCCCTACTGGGTCAGACCAAAGGTCCATCTAGTCCAGTATCCGACAGTGGCCAGTGCCAGGTGCCCCAGAGGCAATGAACAGAACAGGTAATCATCAAGTGATCCATCTCCTGTCGCTCATTCCCAGCCTCTGGCAAACAGAAGCTAGGGACACCATTCCTGCCCATCCTGGCTAATAGCCATTGATGAACCTATCCTCCATGAATTTATCTAGTTCTTTTTTGAACCCTGTTATGCTCTTGGCCTTCACAACATTGTCTGGCAAGGAGTTCCACAGGTTGACTGCGTTGTGTGAATAAATATTTCCTTTTGTTTTAAACCTGCTGCCTATTAATTTCATCTGGTGACCCCTAGTTCTTGAGTTATGAGAAGTAGTAAACAAGACTTCCATAATTTTATAGACGTCAATCATATCTCCCCTTAGCCGTCTCTTTTCCAAGCTGAAAAGTCCCAGTCTTATTAATCTCTTCTCATACAGAAGCCGTTCCATACCCCTAATAATTTTCCATACCCCTAATAATTTTTGAGGAGTTCCACAGGTTGACTGCGTTGTGTGAATAAATATTACCTTTGGTTTTAAACCTGCTGCCTATTAATTTCATCTGGTGACCCCTAGTTCTTGAGTTATGAGAAGTAGTAAACAAGACTTCCATAATTTTATAGACGTCAGTCATATCTCCCCTTAGCCGTCTCTTTTCCAAGCTGAAAAGTCCCAGTCTTATTAATCTCTTCTCATACAGAAGCCGTTCCATACCCCTAATAATTTTTGTTGCCCTTTTCTGAACCTTTTCCAATTCCAATATATCTTTTTTGAGATGGGGCAACCACATCTTCACGCAGTATTCAAGAAGTGGGAGTACCATGGATTTATATAGAGGCAATATGATATTTTCTGTCTATTATTTATCCCTTTTCTGTTGACTCCCAACATTCTGTTCACTTTTTTGTCTGCCACGGCACATTGAGTGGATGTTTTCAGAGAATTATCCACAATGACTCCAAGATCTCTTTCTTGAGTGGTAACAGTAATTTAGACTCCATTTTATATGTATAGTTGAGATTATGCTTTCTAGTGTGCATTACTTTGCATGCATCAACATTATATTTCATCTGCCACTTTGTTGCCCAGTCACCCAGTTTTGAGAGAGCCTTTTGTAGCTCTTCACAGTCTGCCAGGGTCTTAACTATCTTTAGTAATTTTGTATCATCTGCAAATTTTGCCACCTCACTGTTTACCCTTTTTTCCAGATCATTTATTAATATGTTGAATAGGACTATTCCCAGAACAGACCCCTGAGGGATACCACTATTTACCTCTCTCCATTCTGAAAACTGACTGTTTATACCTACCCTTTGTTTCCTATATTTTAACCAGTTACCAATCCATGAGAGCACCTTCCCTCTTCTCCTGTGGCAGCTTACTTTGCGTAAGAGCCTTTGGTGAGGCACCTTGTCAAAGGCTTTCTGAAAATCTAAGTACACTATATCCACTGGATCCCCTTGGTCCACATGCTTGTTGACCCCCTCAAAGAATTCTAGTAGATTGGTGAGGCATGATTTCCCTTTACTAAAACCATGTTGACTCTTCCTCAACAAATTATGTTCATATATGTCTTACAATATTGTTCTTTATTATAGTTTCAACCAGTTTGCCCGGTACTGAAGTCAGGCTTACACGCCTTTAATTGCTGGGATCACCTCTGGAGACCTGTTTAAAAATTGGTATCACATTAGCTATCCTCCAGTCATCTGGTTCAGAAGCTGATTTAAATGATAGTTACAAACTACAATTAGTAGTTCTGTAATTTCACATCTGAGTTCCTTCAGAATTCTTGGGTGAATACCATCTGGGCCTGGTGATTTATTGCTGTTTAATTTATCAATTTGTTCCGAAACCTCCTCTAATGATAACTCAATCTAGGACAGTTCCTCAGATCTGTCACCTAAAAATAATGGCTCAGGTTTGGGAATCTCCGTCACATCGTCAGCCGTGAAGACTGATGCAAAGAATTCATTTAGTTTCTCTGCAATGGCCTTATCGTCCTTGAGTGCTCCTTTAGCACCTCAATCGTCCAGTGGACCCACTGGTTGTTTAACGTAATTTATTAGCCTGGCTTAACAAATCAGTTTCCAGATATTAGCATGATTGCTATTTTTGTCTAGTTCCTCCCCATTATGTCATACTTATTTTTAGATAGCTATGCTCCTCCCCCGACACCATATTGGTCAGAGCTCCTTCCCCGATGCCCTCTTGGGAGAAATGCTGAGTCACTCCCCAATAGTTGCTGGAACTTTCCATATACTAATCCTGTGTCTTTCATAGAGGATTATTGCATCCGTCAGTTTGGATTTCTACCTTTAAACTATCACTAATTACTATTTATCTAACATCTTATTCTTAAAACTAACTGCTGTTTTATGCAAGTCAAAGTGTCCTGATACTGTCACCACCTTAATTGTATCAATGGGGAGGTGTGAAATTTTTACGATAATTAAACTCTCTTTGCAATTTTCCTCTATCAAAATGCTGCAAGGTTTTTCAAAACAGCTAAATGCAAAATCTCTCATTACACTGGATTGATGTGAATACCTCTAAACAGTCAGAAGAGAAATTACACTTCTCTCCCACAAGATGTGAAGAGGAGTATAGATGGGACTTAAGGTGATATCAATTAAAACCAAGATTTTAGGATAAAATAATGAAGGCTTGACACTGTATGGTGATGTGTTCCTGGCAACAGATGTGGCACTTTTTTTTTTTTGGCAGTGCTTTTCTAAAGAGCCTCACAATAGGATACCAGGCTTTTGAAGGCATGATCCCCTTTCCATTGATGGGGGCTCAGCTGCACAGGAATTTCCCTAAACCTGTACGGGGAGACTTTGGCAAATCAGTAAAGTGCCTGAAACCACTATGGCTTATTGCTAAAAGCAGCCAAGTCAGCAGGCTGTAAATTGGCCATTCAGCAGTCTCAGTTTAACCAAGGCAGAAGGGGGTTGGGAGGGTTGGCTGCCACAGAGAGGGCAGCTTGACCCCTGTCCTTCCTGATAAGAATTGTGTTGAAGTTGCTGATACATGCATTTTAGAAGAGCAGGATGTGCCCCAGGAACGTCTATTGGGGCCTCAAGGCTGCAAACTCTGGAAAAACCCACACCTGGTTAATCAATAATCAGAAGAAAGCCTCTTACTTTACCATTGAAACTGCTTCCTTGACAAGTTTTCTTTAGGGGACATGTCATTCTATTACTAATGTATAAATAAAGGGGGGAAAGTTTGAGTTGGGGGGACTCTTCAGGACTGGACTCTCCCTCTGGATGCACCTTGTGTTCCCCAGCGGCAGACAGGCTGCCGCTGTGCCACTCAAGAGCCACGCTCAGCTTTGGTAATTATCAAAGGTTGGGGGTGTTTTACGAACCTGTTGTGGACGTGTGTGTAAGTGCGTGAGACTAAGTAAAGTTTAGCTTTAAGTGAAAGCACTCTTGTGTTGTCTTGTTTGTGCCAGCCATCTATCAGTCGGATGGCTGTGTCTCCCCTGATTTATTTCCTGACACCACCTTGCAGAGTAAAAGTTACCAAGAGCTTTGGGTTGAAAGAACCCCAGGTAACAAACCCTCCTCCTCCTGAACTTCTCTGTACTCCCTAGTGGTCAGCTAGGTACATTAGAACCTCAGAGTTATGAACAACCTCCATTCCCAAGTTCATAACTCTGAAATGTTTATAATTCTGAACAAAATGTTATTGCTGTTCTTTCAAAAGTTTACAACTGAACATTCACTTAATATAGCTTTGAAACTTTACTATGCAGAAGAAGAGGGCTTCTTTTAATCATCTTAATTGACATGAAACAAGCACAGAAAACAGTTTCCTTAGCTTGTCAAATCTCTCTTTTTAGTAGTTTACATTTACCACAGTACTGAACTTTTTTTTATTTCTCTCTCTTTTGGTCTCTTCTGGTGCCCGATCACAACTGAAGTGCTACTGTACATGCAGCATTCCCAGTATAGATATTTTCCAACCCCACCCCACCCCACCCTCTGTAAATTCAAACAACCTCTCTAATTTCAGGACGTTCAGGACTGTTCTAGTGATAGCTAAGCCCACTTAATGTCTTGGGGAAAGAATGGGTGCAAGTAGCAATTTTACTGGTCAGCACAAGTAAAAATGGAACCACCAGGAAGTTGATACAATAGCATCAACGGTCTCCAATTATCTTTGTACCCACGCGGGAGCTCTTCCACTTGGCATCAATCAGAACTCAAACATGCAATGCATGTCTAGAGAGAGAAAGGGGCATGATAAACCTAGAGGGCCAAGTCTGCTTTCCATTACACTGGCACAGCCCCACTGATGAGTAGGATTTGGCCCTGGAAATGGAGAGCATTGACTACAGTGAGAGATCCAGCAAAATGCAGGAATGTTCCTTGAAGATGTGACCCAGGAACCTCTTTGTAACCAACGGGCAAGGGGCACTGAGGGGATGCATGGGTGTTACAGGGATCTCCTGACTCAGTACGTGCATTCTAGTTCACTAAAGAACGTGAGGTCTCATAAAAGCGTGTCTCACAGGTCATCAATATCATTGTGAAATGTATGTATGTATACACTGAAAATGTTCTTAAAGTCTGTGTCACAGTTCAGGGCAACTGCTCCTGTATTTCCTCTTAGTGGTCCAGCAAGAGCACCCACACTCAGGCTTCCAGTTCTCCAGCTGTCGCCTTGCTGGGTGAAGACCCGCATGTGTCTCCTTTCAGACCAGGGTATTTCCAGGCTGCACAGTTCCCTGCCTTCACTGAGTTATTCCCAGCACAGACAGGGGGCCTAAGGACACCTACTTGCTTTCCTTTCAGAGTTGGCTAACAGGTGTAATTGTTCTGATTATAAGTACTATTCACCTCTTTCTATATAAGCCTTTGTTATTCTTAAGGTAAAAAATACAGGAAAAAACATTAACAAAAAAATCCAAATGCATGCTAATAAGCTTACCAGAGTTCACCCCAATCCTAACATGGATTCTGGAGGAGCAGTCCTTGTGTCCACAAGGAATCCCCTTGGGGTGGTTCAAGTTAATCACAGCCTCAATTTAGACTTAGCACACTAACATGTTTAGTCCACCCTTCTATACAGTCCAGGGGGGTCTTTGATCTGAAGTTTCCAGGAGCAAGTAGACAATGGGTTTTCCTTCCCAGGGCATAGCTTCAAAAGGGTGAATTTGAAGTGGGTCACTTGTTTTCTCCAGGTATTGCCCCCAAAATTCCTTTGAAGTTCCTAATATCTTCAGAGAAAGTATATACATACAATACCATAACATATACATAATTGCATTTTAATACAATGAACCCCGGCAATGTTAAACTTAATTCAGTAAAGTTTGTCCAGGACGTTGTTAGTCTGTCACAGTCCGTGTGTATGGACTGGTCCCCAGCAAAGGTGAAAAACAGGTTCTTTCAGGTAAGAGATATCTATCCATCTATCTGTTTAGATGTAAACTGAATATTGTCTCATTAACATTTGACTTAAACTGGTGAGTGGTGACCCATTGTGAATGAAGAACTGGCAGGGAATTCAGAAAGAAAGAGGAAAATAGCAGGAGAGGACAACCATATCTCAGGACACACCTCAAAGGCTACTCTACTACTGTCAGCCTTAACTGAGGAGGTTGGAGGATAGTGAGTTAGCTTCATGAAAAAGATCTCTCAGTGGTTTGAGCGTTGGCCTGCTAAACCCAGGGTTGTGAGTTCAATCCTTGAGGGGGCCATTTAGGGGTCTGGGGCAAAAATTGGGGATTGGTCCTGCTTTGAGCAGGGGGTTGGACTAGATGATCTCCTGAGGTCCCTTCCAACCCTGATATTCTATGATCTCAACCGGGCCTGGTTGAAAACACTGGAGACATCTTTAGGTGAGATAAACCTCTTTAGAGAGGACGTTCAACTGTTAGTGAGGAAGAATGTTAGAAACATGGTGTTGCATATAAAACAAAATCATAACATGCTTTCTAGAGTCTAAGCTATCACCAGAATCTGTTCTTTGATTAGAAACTTATTCTTGTTTTCACTAAAATATATTTAAGTGCTGTGGTGTTAACTGAAGTGGTGATCCTCAGTTGACTCCTACAAGCTGATGTGTACTATTCCTTTGTGAGCAGCAGACCCAGTAATTCGGAGAATGTTCAAGTGGATTGGGGGGCTGGACACTGCAGGGAATGCTCAGAAGACTCAGGGAGTGGTATGTGCCTATCACTACCTGTACAGAGACAGCAAGCCCAACAGGGGCCTGGAAGGCAATGCTTGTGTTTCCTAGGGCTGCCAGGCATCCAGTTTTCGACTCTGGTCAGCACTGCTGACCGGGCCATTAAAAGTCCTGGTGGTTCAGTGGGGCTGGTAGGCTCCCTACCTGGCTCCCAGGAAGCTGCCGGCGCAGGGGCAGTCAAGGGGGCTTCACAACCCTGGATATTCCTTGGAAGCATTACAAAAGAAATTTCAGCAGCCCATGTGTACTGTGTCATTGACTACTATTTGTCCTTTGAGTGGATGTTACTAACACTGGCTCCTATTGTGCACTGCCACACGGTCATGTTTTTTGGCTAAAATTTGCTAAACAGAACTGTGACCTCCTGAACTCCCCTGTGCCCCTTTTTTCTTGTGAGCTCCTACCTTGTTACAGTTAACTCCCTGACCAACATGAAACCGTTACTGCCCTACTTTATCTGCCAGAGCTTCTCAAATACCATCTGTCTCCTTAATTTAAGCCACACAAATTCCTTCTCCCTTGTTGTTAAGCAGCACCTGAGGTTTCCAGGCAGATATGGTGAAAGACCCTAATGAATGAACACATTTCACTATGCTAGTTCAAAAGGGGGTATTTGAGCGGTTGAAATCAAGTAAGACTCAAATTTTGTTGATCTAAAATGCAGAGGTTAGTGTTAACATTTGGAACTTTTCATGTACTCAGTGCCTCATAATCAGTGTGCATCAAGTGTGAGGAGTCTAGCTCAGTGGGAATATAGAAAATTGATTCCTCATCTGTACCATATTTTATAAACAGCCAATATAAGTGATGGCAGCCTACTTTTCTCATCCACTCTAGTTTTCCTGCACCTATGTCAAGGTGGAACTGGAAGTATAAAGGGTTGGTGATAAAGGTGGTAGGCCTGTAGGGTGAGTTAGGAATTGTAGGGCCCAGGCCTCAGAAGGATTGGAACCATAGGCCGTGGTCTGCTCTGGAATCTGGGGCCAGAGAATTGCTAGGTCAAGTTTTGGAGCAGGATTAGAAAGACCTGGAAACTTTGCTTGGAAGCACTGGCTTTCTGGGGTTACAGGTGAAGACTGATTATGGGCAGAAGCAAGATTGACAGTGGTATAGCTGTTTACGTTCAAGAAACCTTATAAGTACAAAAAGAAAAGTAGTACTTGTGGCACCTCAGAGACCAACAAATTTATTCGAGCATAAGCTTTTGCGAGCTACAGCTCACTTCATTGGATTTGTTGGTCTCTAATGTGCCACAAGTACTCCTTTTCTTTTTGCAAATACAGACTAACATGGCTGCTATTTGGAAACCTGTCTGATGGGTACAGTGACACTGGTAGGCTAGGTGCCAGCTCTTGCCAAAGCTATAGGTGTGTCAGCTGAGTATTGACAAATTCATAGCTGGAAACCAGACCAGTTCACCTATATATTAGTATTGTTCAATATAAGTGTTAGACTTCTACGAACGTGTTTAGACTATAAAATGCTTGTAAATTGCTGCATGCATAATCTGACTTGTAATGTCTGTATCCCATGCTATAAAGGTAATATGAAAGTTGTTTTATAACTGTAAAAATACCTGCTCTGAACTTGTGAACCAGGCAGAAAGGTGTTCCCTGCCCAAAGAGGACTATCAAGACTAAATGGGCCATCGTAGGATGAAAACTTCATTGATTTCCCCATCCACCCATGAAGAAGTTGGTGCAGAGTGCTCATCCCCAGAGTTTGAACTCTGGGGGATGGGCACATAAAGATACTCATAAGAAGAAATGGGGATTTCTTTGCTGTTCCAACTCTTACAAGGGCTGGAGCTAAGAAACAAAAGCAGAGATCCCCAGGGTCAACCTGGGTTACCACTAAAAGACATTCAGTGGACAGATTACTACATTTGTCTCCTTTTGGAACCATAAACTAACTCATTGGTGCTGATATGTCAGATGCTTTAACCTGTAAATAACACATTTATTACATTAACATTAGCGAAGTTAATAAATCCTTAGTTAACTATAGAACTGGCTACCAATATTGTCTTTGGTGTGAGATTTAGGGTACCAATTGATCTGGGACAAGTGACTGGAAACAACCTGAATAGTGTGTTATTTTTTTGGAGCAAGTGACCATTTAATCACTAAGTCCAGCTGGCCTGGGTGACCAGATAGATTGGAATGCCCAAAGGGACTGTCTGACTCCATGGTAAGACTAATACAGTGATCCAGGAGTTCACATTTGTTACTGGGTTGGTGAAATCTAATTATAGAACATAGCCAGTTAGAAGTGTCTGCCTTCTTTTTTTGTGGGTCTTCCCTGAGGATGGTACTCATGGTCATGAGCACTCCAGACTGCATAATAGGTACAATTCTCCAAGTAAATTTGGGTGTCTGGGGTATACCACATCTCCAGATGCTAGAGGATAGTGCATGTAATCTAATGAATTAGGTATTTTAAAAATGTTTCTCTTAAAATGTTAGGGCCTCTAAACGTTTGGGATAAACACCTAGATGACACATGAAGTAGCAACTCATTCTGTACTGAGCCATTTAGAGCCCATATCTGCATTTCCCTAATTTCACTGGATCTGAAAATGTCTATTTGGCTTGAGCTAAGGTTTAGTCAACCTTCCTTAGCAGTTTGTAATTCAGGCCCTGATAAACAAGCAGACAGAGGGTTCTGCCCAAATGGAGGAAGCTACAAGTTTGCAGTCTTGGTCACTTATAGGTAAGTCTGCGTGTGTCACGGATTCTGTGACTGTCTGTGACTTCTGAAGTGGAGCAGCACATGGGCCAGCAGCAGCAGTTTGGATGTGGGAGGGGGCTCAGGGCTGGGGGTTGAGGTGCAGAGGGGGTGCTTACCTGGGGAGGGTCCCCGGCTCCCACTGACATGTCCCTGCAGCTCCTAGGCGGAGGGGCTCCACATACTGCCTGCGCCTGCAGGCACTGTCCCCAAAGCTCCCATTGGCTGTGGTTCCCGGTCAATGGGAGCGATGCCTGAGGAGCCAGCGCTTGTGTCAGGAGCAGCACGCGGAGCCCTCCTGACCGGAGCTGCGGGGACCCACCATGCAGAGCCTGCGAGCCCCACCAATCCCCTTCCTCCAGCACCGGCAAGGGCCTGCCCCCACCCCAGAGCACCCATGGGGGTCCTGGGCCGCCCCCACCATAGCACTCCCGGGCCAAGTTTTAGTAAGGGGTATATAGTAAGAGTCATGGACCGGTCATGAACCATTAATTTTTCTTTACTGCCCGTGACTGGTCCATGACTTTTACTAAAAATACCCGAGACTAAAACGTAGCCTTATTTATAGGTAGTCATGGTTTTCCAGATTCACAACTTTAAGTTTGAAGCTAGTCCCATATGCATCAAGTGAATCAAATTTCCGATGCTTTATACGAATAAAACAAACGTCAATTGTACATAAAGTCTTGTTTACTAAAATCTCCAAGTTTATCTAAAAAGTTGTATCAAAACTTCAGTTTTCCTTCTCCTATTATATTACTTTAAAGCTGCTGGGTCTGCCATGAGGAAAACTGTCATTGCCTACACTATCTATAGCCTCTGTGGCAATGAAGAAAATTTCAAATTGTTGTGATTTATATCAGCTTGTTACAGTATGGGGTGCAATCCAGACCAGTGAACAATTTGTCATCTCTTACCCTATAATCCTTAAGTGCATTAAAGCTTTGCTATCGTACCTGTTTGCCTGGGATGGCCACAGTCCACAACAAGCAGGCACTCTATGTCTAAATATTTGGCAGCCTTCAATACCACAGACTTCTCCTTGTCTCCACCAGAACTGGCAGGGTGACTCCACACTCTCCCCAGTCCCAAATTTCCCCCAAAACATGTGTTCTGAAATGCCCAGCCCTGGTCCTGGAATAATCAGAGGAATGTTAAGGTTTGTTGTTCCTTTAAAGAGTTAACTTCCAAAAGTTTGTTACTTTAACTGGAGTTACCAAACAGTTCAGTTCAAACACAGCACTGGACTGGTTTAGATTAAAAATAAAACAAGTTAATCTATCTCTCTGGAACTAAATAAAGACAGTACAAGTATAAGGATCAAAGACAGAAATGGTTACAAAAATAAAGACAAAATGCTTTCTAATAGCTAAACCTTAAGAAAGGTTAGACACAAGGTAAAATCCTCACTACATTTCCATCAAGATGGCTGACCAAACTCTGGGGTCAAGCTCTATATCCCAAAGTCAAAGGGCTGGTACCTTTGTCTTATGTGAAATATATATAACTTGTGGTTTCTTTGCCTCTCTTTTATGGTCATTGGTGCTGGAACAATTTTTATTTTGGGGGTGCTGAAGGCAGAAATGACGTATTTGGGTTATTACTGCTTCAGGCCAGGTGTGTAGTAGTAACCCAGCACCTATGTTTATAGTCCAGTGACCACTTAAAATGGATTCTTCTGAGGGTTACGCCTGGATAAAGCTCATTCAAGCCATGAGGAAGGTGACCTGGAGTCTCCTGGTAAAGAAGTTTCCTGCTGGGATTATCTGCTAAAATGCAAGTTCCCTCTGCATGAACATTAAACATGTGATTGTCAGTCTCCTCCCCCACCATGATGGTGTGAGGTTTACTTTGGCATTAACTCCCAGGTGAAAAAAACAAAACAAAAACTACACTCCTTGGTCCAGCGTGGAGCAACTCCTGCATGGCTGGCAAACACATTTTAAGAATTATAATTTCAGTTTATGTTCATAATTTTATACCAATTCCTTGCGCCTACATTGCACAATAACCAGTGAGTCATGAGCTTTTCATTGACACCTTGAATGACACTTACCAGAAATATTTCAAGACGTTAGTGAACCGGGGTACACTTGAACTGGTTATACCAGCTCCAATACATTACCAGCTATCTGACTGCCCTTTGCCCTTGCTCTGTTCTGAATGTCAACAGTTTCTTTGTAAAGCCTGTGAATTTGGAGAAAGTAACTACTCCACTTTCATTGGATATAATTTCTCACATCAATAGTGTTTAGCAAAGTCCTGAGGAATCCAGTTTGACAGGAGGGGAGACAACACATGTCTACTAACTGCATAGGCATGAAGCTCACTCACTCCATTTAGGTTTCTGGAAATATTTTGGTTCATTAGGCATACTCAGAAGTTTAACAGATATTTGTTAACATGATATCCTATCATTAGATAGTATTGGTATGAGCACACAACACAAGGGCCAAGATTTTCAAAAGCAAGTAGAAATTTTTAGTGCTTCAATTTTGGGGTGCCCTACTTGATACACCTTGAAGGTGTCTGATTTTTAGAAAGTGAGTGTTCTTAAGTTCCAATACACGGGTTCTCTCACTGGTCACTTTTGAAATCTTGTCTCTGTTAGCTGAAATGCAGTATAGAAAAGAAGAGCACATGGGGGCAGGCATAAAGAAAAGTGTGGGAGCACAGAGAACTCTGAAGATGGAATGCTCTTAATGTTACACCCTGATCTTGGCTAACAGCAGGTAGCAAAAGGGGGAAGTCCAGAACTAAAAGCATAAATCTCCATAGCTTGTGTTAAAGAGTTAGGCTCTACAGGTGGGAGATATAACAGACTCACATCCTCTGTTACTCAGGCTTAGAGGGAGATGCATAACACTGACCACTGGATTACATTAACAGTTGGAATACATTACTTTCATTGAGAGACTATTCCTGTGGTGGAGCTGGCAGGGTCAGATACACCACCTGGTGCTGTGATTTGGCCAAGTGGAGGCCATTGCCTTCCAGAAAGCTTCTGTAAATAAGCTGTGACCACAGAGGTACCTCAGATCTCTAGTTCTCAGCTCTGACCCCCAGGCCCTTCATTCTTCTCATTTCCCAATCTCTAATATCCTTGTTCTTTTACTACTTTACAGAAGTGCATTTAAAATATACTCTGCCCATTAAGTGGCATTAAAGTTCACCCCAGCACTATAGTTACAGTCCTCAATTTAGTAATTTTAGAAAAAAAAAAGTCATCATCACTTACTTATCTGAGCTCATTAGATCGTGTGGATTTGGCGACCTCTAGTGGCAGTATAAAAGCATTACTGGTACGTTAAATTTGAGGTAGCTGGTGTTGTAGGTTTTTCTACACTCTTTGAATATCTTGAAGTGTTGAACACTTGTACTATTTTAACAACAATAATGCAGGAGAGAGAAGTGGAGTAACTGATTGTGTGGTTGAGGGTAGTGAAGTTAATTTTATTAGGGGAATGAATGGTTGTAAGGAAAGCTATGAGCCTTACGGCTAAGAACTGAGGAAACAAATGTGTGTTGAGCAAGACAATTTAGCTCCAGCGAGGTAAAAATCAGTGTGTTGCATGTATAAATTATTTATGAGGTTTATGAAGGATATTCTCAGCTAATGAACAGTGTTGTGTGCGGTTTTGGGGTGTGCGCGTGTGTAGACTGGGAGAATTTTTTAGGGCTTGGGAAATTTATCTTGCTAGTAGTGGGGGAGGGTGTTTTTGTACATTGAAAAGGGTTGAATAAAAGTTATTTGTACATTCTGTGGAAAAGAGGATGTTATCTTTCTCATAAAAGATTTTTTTCTTACGTTAAATGGGGAACACTTGAATCATCTTGGGCCGTGTCTGCACTGAATGCACAATGTGAGCAAATTGAAAAATAGACTGTAGTCTTTCATTTATATAATTTTAGGTGTGACTTGTAATAATAAACAACTCCTGTTGCAGTTCTGAGCCAGACATGCACCACAAGACATATTAAAAAGAGTCCAGTCAGATTCTCAGTTGGATTAATGCCCCTCCCCTTTTCAATTTTAACACCTTTAGTTACTTCATTCTTTCAGTCTCTCCCTCACTTGCATGGAGAGAGAAACTACAGTATATTTTTTTCTACTTCAGGAAATTACTGCTACTCAGTTTACACTAGAAAAATTCTACTATGACTCAGTTTCTCAGGGCTTATTTGTTATCAGATTTCAGAGTAACAGCCGTGTTAGTCTGTACTCACAAAAAGAAAAGGAGTACTTGTGGCACCTTAGAGACTAACCAATTTATTTGAGCATTGAGCTGTAGCTCACAAAAGCTTATGCTCAAATAAATTGGTTAGTCTCTAAGGTGCCACAAGTACTCCTTTTCTTTTTGTTATCAGAGTGAGTCCAATACGCTCCCAGCTCTTTTTCCCCATCATACAGTTCACAAACAAGTGCAAAAAGCAAAATTTCAGTTTGAAGAGAAGATTCCAGTTCTACAATCCCATTACTAGGAAAGAGGGGAGCAAGTGGATATTTTGAGGCCCTCTGGATTTCACTAGTAAGTAAACAAAACCTTCCAGGAGTCCAAGGGCTAGTTAAACCCTCAGAAAAATCCTGGATTTTAAGAATTTTTTGAAAAGTAAACTTTGAGTAATGTGTCAATATTTTGCCGTGATTTATAATTTATAGAAAGGATGAAGACTACACTACTTAACATTGGATACCTTTGTACAATAATTTGAGGGGAAATGCCCCTTCTCCCCCTTTCCCCCAGCACTGGGCCTGCTTTAGACTTCTCTGTAACTAGATCCTCTTTTTCTAAGGCCCAAGTGTCTTTTCAAGGCTTGTTTTCAGTTAAAGTCAGCTGACCTTACGGAGTCAACAATAAAGCTCAGCTGCTGGGCATTCCCTCACTCTCAGATGTGCCAGAGAGGGAGGCAATTTCCATTTATTTTTCAGAAGTATCTTGCAGAAGACTTGAGAGTTTTAATTTGGGATTTCATACCTAGGTATTAGCGATAGGTCCATTAGAAGTGTTTTGCTTCCAGGGACTAAGTCAGCAAAATCTGAAAGCAAGATTTGTTATGAAGCCTGTATTTCCTGGGAGTAGCAGGGCCAGTGTTTTCTGGCAATAAAAACAGTAATTTTCAAAGCTGTATATTTTGGACGTTTCAGATATGCACTGTAGTAATACAAAAGAATATTGTATTGTAATACTGAGGGCAAGAGCCAGCTGTGTGCTGGGGGGAAGAGAGCAGGGGAGAAGCACTATGGATGCTGCCAAGAGCAGGTGCAAATGCCATCTGCTCTGCAGCAAAGTGAGGGACCCTGGCATCAGAGTCTGGTGCCCTGCCCACCACGGGGAAGTTCTGCAGTGGTTTTGCCAAGCCCAGGCCTGTGTGAGGAGGGGAGAAGTTGGCAGCAAGTCTCACCAGCAGCTAGCCCCCAACCTCTGCCCTGCACCCTGGAGCTGGGGGGGGGGGGGGGGGGCGGGGCGGGGGAGGGGAAGTCAGGTGTCTTCTCTTAAAAGCTAACCCAACCTATTTATTGAAACAAAGTAGTGGGTGCTGGAAGGTGTGCATATATTGGGAGGGGTTATTGGGAGGGTGTTGGAGGGAGTACCTGCAGCCTCACACTCAAGGTGGAGGGGCAGTCATGTTCCCTGTCACGGTGGCAAGCGCAGACCTGGGACGCAGCACCAGCCCATCAGTCAGTACCTCCTTGTGGGCCTCTTCTCCTCCCCACGACAGGGAGCCATGGCCTGACCTGTCACCACTCAGGCAGAAATCAGGAGGGGTGGGGGAAAAGAATGAAGTGACCCTGCATGCTCTGCCCATGTGTTGCCTCTGCCCCAACCTCTGTCCTGCACTCTGGATAGGAGTCAGGTGTCTCCAGGCAGAAATCTGAGGTGGTGGGCATGGCCCCACATGACCCACCCACCTCTGATTGGGAATTCTGGAAATGAAGAGTCATTTTGGTGGTGGTGGTGGGGGGTCAATAGCAGCAATTTTCAGAAGATACCAGCCCTACTTGGGAGGGTCCCTGTGCCATAGCTGGTATTCTTCCTGACATCTGCAAGAATGACAGGGAATTACAGAAATTTAGAACAGGAAGAGCAATACGAGTGAACCCCAATGGGCAAATACTATTGATTCCTGAGATTTTTTCTGTCTTGTTTCACCCTCCTATTGAATACCTGTTTCCAAATCCCCCCCTACTCCATGTTTCATACTTTAAATTTTTACAGGCTGAACCTTAGTTATTCCAGACTAGTGTTGCCAACCTCCCAGATTGGCTGAAAGTCTACTGGAATTGGCTTCAATCTCCTGGTGACTACTGAAAACAATCCAGGAGATTTTAATAAGTACAGTACAGTTGACATTACATCATGCTGGGGGAGGGTGGGGGTGGGAAATTCTCCCAGTATAGTTTCAGTCAGAGTTGGCAACCCTAAGCATGAAGTCTAGAATGAGGCAGAAGAGAAAGGGTGAGTAACCTCCTGGAGGGAGAAGTCTAGATTATCAGTGTTACTGTAGTGCCTAGGACCCCTAGCTATGATGCTGATATAGAGCATACTAGCAGAAAGAGTTAGTGACTGATCATAAAAGTGGCTTTTCTGTTTCTTCTTAACAAGAAGATCTAACTAGACCTTGATGTTTGTATTCCTCTTGCTGAAGAAAAAAAATTGCAATGCACAAGATTCCGTGGCTCATACAGAGTGAGTAACCTGTATAATGTACACATTCCTTTGTAGCTCAGAACTTGACATGTATATTGTATTTGAAATATCTAGCCTTCCTGCTGTGTGGTACTCATATTGGAACTAGTGTAAATCTCAGTGATGTTTTGTTTGGGCTTTAATATACCCCAGAAGGGTTGGCGTTTTTAGTTTGGCTGAGGGCTAACAGTGGGTAAGAGAGATTTCAGCAACAGCTGAATCACAACAGCAAGAGGTAAGAGACCCTCGCATGTGGTATTATAATTGGGATTGGCAAATACATCTCAGAGGAGAAAAAGAATCAACTTTGAACACCTCTCACTACTTAATGCAGATGATACTAAAAAGTGAACTGTTGCAAATACCCATGAAGACAGAAAATTAAAAAAAACCTCAGCAGAAATACGGTGTTGCCAACTCTCACAAGTTGCTTCAAGTAACAGGATTTTATCTGGAGCTGGAACCACTCCAGAAGTCCAGGCCTCCCCCAAATTTCAATCCTGCCTGGGGGGGAAAAACACTATCTGATTAGCTACCTTCCCCACTCACCTGCCTTCTAGGGAAAAACAGCCAATCAGAGCTGCTGCAGGAGGAAGACAGAGCTCTCCCAACTCCCCGCAGGAGCTGTCACAAGCAAGACATAGGCAGTCAGACTAGTGGTCAAAGCAGGAGCTGGGAGTCAGGCCGGGTCACAAACCAGGAGGTCAGAGTCCGAGACAGTCCAGAGGGAAAACCAAGAGTCCAGTGTCAGGAGGCAGGCAGGATCAGGTTACCAAAAGATCAGAGGCAGGAGACAAACCTGAGAGCAGATCCACAGATTGATAACCAGAGTCAGGATACCAGGAAATAAAGCCATGGGAGTGAGTGCAGAAGGCACACAGTCCACAACAGTGTGAATACTAGTTGCACAGACAGCTTTCTGTTCCTGTGCTGGGTTTATATAGGAGCTGTGGACCAATCAGGATCCCCCGCATCCTGCCAGTCAGGTTCCAGGACTGAAGTCCACTATTGGGTTTCAGCTTTTATCCTAGCAACTGTTACCAGGTAGCAGTTTGGTATTTATGAGCATCTAAGAACCCTGTAGACCCAGGTTCTAGACCCATGGTCCCAGACAGGAACCCAAAGGCATTTTAGGGAGGGCTGAGGAGAGGAAGCAATTGACACCATTCTCACAGGAGGGGAGACACAAGGGAACAGAAAGAGCTCCATTGTTACCAGAAGAAAGTAGGGAAGATATTTTAATAAGAACCCCCGCCTAGAAAATAAGCCCAAGCCCCTGAATTAGGGTCTATCACCTATTACTCGCAACAGGAAATTAAAACAAACAACAACAAAACCCCACTCTTAAAGGGATGAACCAAGAGGGACTCATTAACTGAGCAGGATAAAGGATAGACAGAGTGGTAAATGCAAACAGAAAAAATAGCTCAGTGGTTTACAGAATAAAAGTAGGGTTGAAGCCTAGACTCAGCTAGAACCAAAATGGACTTAAATTTAAGTTTCAACATTACTCAGTTCGTTGCTGTAAAGGGCTGTAGACTGGATGGAGCCAGCTCACATTTCCTCTCATTCAAGGGAATCAGGATTGGGTCCTCAAGGACCATGTCACCAGAGATCAGGACCATTCGATGGGATGGAACAGGTACACCTTCACCAATGGAACAGGTAAGTGGTTGACATTTCCTCTTGACGATCGCCTGACTGAATCTAGGCTGCCTTCTGAGCGGACAGCAGTCAGCATATATATCTTGTATATATCTCCTGTTGCCAGACAGATTACCTCATGGTCATGTGACCCTTTCTCACCCTTTTCCTTCAAACTTTCCTGCCTCTGCCTTGTTACCACACAGGATAGTTCAAGCCTTATTCAACTGAAGACAAGCACCTCTGAGAGGGTGCTAAACTATAATACAATAAGGTAAACCAAATTTAGAGGGTGAAAGACAACAACAAAAAACCCAAAATGGCAAAAATCCTTAACACCACAACTCAGGGATGTGCAAAATGGGTCATTGTGCTCCACTCCCTTCTCTATCCCTGCAACTCCAGGCTCAGAAAGGGGAGAAGAACCCCTGGAGTTGACCCCCACCAGCCTAAAAAGGGGGACCCTGTTATAGTTGCCTCTCTGGGCCTGGGATGTGTGTGTTACAAAATCCCTAGAGCTGCAAGAGGAACAGAACTGAGGCTGAGAGGAAGTACATAATTAATTGATTTGGGGATTGGAGGGCATAATTGATCTGGGGGGGGAGGCTGAGGGAGCAGAATTAATGAGGTCACAGGAAGTAAACAATTAATTAGTTTGGGCTGCATAATTAATTGATGGGGTGGGGGATGGACAGATGGCAGATACAGAATTAACTAATTAGAATTTGGGGGTTTGGTGAGAAGTGGGAAGCTCTGCACCATCAGACAGTGAGAGCTCCTGAAGCAGGGCCAAATCACCTGAATACATTGGGAGAGTTGGCAAATGGCAACAGTAATTCTCCCCCCTCAACATACACACACTTTGGGGATGGGATTGGGTTCATAATCACGAGATAGACCAAAAAAAAAAATCCAATATATCTTTTATAAAAGAAAGTTGGAGTGGTGTGTGTGTGTGGCTCATGATTTCCAAGTTTGGGGCTGGGAATATTGCTTTAGCTGGTAATGGCATTCCCATGGCTCTCTGTCCTGAGGACCCAAATCCCACAATCCTGTCCACTCAAATGACTGTAGGATATAGTGGGTGTCTCAGGATGATTTTTCCCCCCTTTCTATGGGTCCTGGCCCAAGAAAGACGGAGTACCTCTGAGCTAAAGTTTTGGACCAGATTGAGGCTTTAACGAGTCGTCCCTGGGCAGGCTGCAAAGCATTTACACACTGAGCACATGCACAAGCCTCTCGCTCCTGCTCCTCCTGCCCTACTCTCCCCCCACTTACTGCCCCTCACACGTCCCCATTCATTCCGCCCCTGTTACCCGCCCACGAGGAACGAGCACATTCTCTTGTCGGGAGAGGGCAAAGGCGGGGCAGCAGCCTCAACTGTGGGTCCTGCGCATGCGCGGGTCACGCCTGGCGCGCAAGCGCAGTACCGTCAGGGGAGCGGCGGCTGACACTAGTCCGCGGGCTCTCCACGTTTCCCTAGAAGGGGGCCGGGCAGGCGGCGGCGCGGCCAATCGGAGGCGCCCACGACCCACCCCACCGAACTTGGAAGTGGAACCGCGCTGAGAGCCCTGCCAGAGGCGCGTGGCGGGGTCCGCAGTCGCGCGGGGGGTTAGGGCGCGCGTGGCCGTATCGCCATGGTGTCGGCCAGCGCGTGCGCCGGCCAGGTGGGCGCCGTGCTGCCTCTGCTGCTGGTGCTCTTCGACCTGCTCGGCGAGGGTGAGGGGCTGCGGGGCGAGCCCGCGCTGGTGCACGGCGCTGCACGCTGCCGGGGGAGAGGGGACAGGGCTGCTGTTGCTGGCGGGGCGGGACAGGGCGGTACCAGCCTTCTGCCGGGGGAAGCTGCTGCCCAGCGTGCAGGGAGTGATGTGGTGCTGGGACGAGGGGCTCGGAAGTGTGGGGGAGGTTGGCACTGCGGGGTGAGCATGGGGCGGAGCAGCGCCGGGCTGGTGGGGGGGCGAGGCGAAGGTTAGACTTGGTGCCTTGGTTTGGTTTTCAGTGATATGTAATCATGCTCACCACAGAGAAGCCCGCACTTCCCTGAGCACTCTCGCGTATTACCACATCATAGGGTTATTTACCATCACAACAGCACCGTTGAGTGGTTTTGAGTATTATGCCCCTTAACCTCCTGACGCGTTGAGGGGTATCACCGCAGCAGCGCTGTGCTGGGCTCTAGTGCCAGGATGCCACCTGGGAGGGAGAGCAGATCTGTGTGGGCTTGGGGGCAATGCCAGCCTGTGGGTATTGAAGGGAGATAAATCTGTGATGGGCAGGGAATGTCAGCCGGCGTTGGGATTGTCAAAGGTGCACTGCCATTAATTCTGGGTACAACCAGAGAATGATGGCAGTAAAAAATAGAAAAGTTTGTAACTTTTCTAGTTGGGGGCAGTGGACAGTCACTTTGAAAAGAATAAGTGTTTCTGAAAGATCTAAATTCAAATAGATTTTAATACAAATATGATGACTAGAAATAAATGCAGCCATCACCATTAATTGTTGCTTTTAAAAATCCTAGTATTTAATTAATGATATTTCTAGTTTTGTGTTGTAGCTTTGTTTTGTTGAAACTACAGCAAGTGCAGTTCTATTTATTTTGGTTTCTATTCTTAGACCTTCTTAATCTGTTTTCAAAAGAAACTAGGGAAATTGGTAGGATGCTAATTACTGTATGATTTTAAAACTGTGGATCTAGCTTAAAGAATGGCCATGTGGAAATGGTATTATGAAGTTCCATACTTGTGGTGTCTCACTGATTTCCATACAGATTTGCTCAGTTTCCAAGTAAAAGTCTTTTTTTTCCTAACTTTTAGCCCTGTAAGGTTGCTCTGGGCTCTGAAAATCAAGTTAGGTTTTGTTTTGGGTTTTTTTAATCATTCGTCGCTGCCAAGAATAGTGGTTCTGCAGAACAAATTATTCCCTCAGCTAACGGGGTTGCACAGGTGTTTGTGAGGGCATAATTTGAAAGCTGGTTGTACAGATGTATCAGAAGACACAATTTGGCCTGCAAAACTCGCATTATTGCTTGTAACGAATGAGAAAGAAAGAAAAAAAAACTGCTTCACTGTCACAGCTCAGAGTAACAGCCTTGTTAGTCTGTATTCGCAAAAAGAAAAGGAGTACTTGTGGCACCTTAGAGACTAACCAGTTTATTTGAGCATAAGCTTTCGTGAGCTTCAATGAAGTGAGCTGTAGCTTACGAAAGCTTATGCTCAAATAAACTGATTAGTCTCTAAGGTGCCACAAGTACTCCTTTTCTTGTCACAGCTCAGTGAATATGGACCTTTCTAAGGGCTGTAGTCACTCTGGAGGTTAGAAATGTACTTTGAAGTTGTATTAAATGAGAAGTCTAAAAAGTGGAGTGTCCTGGCTGAATGACAATTTAATATTGAATGTAATGTGGCAAAGATACACTGTACTGTATAAGTATATGCTGCAGGATTGTACTGGTTTTCCCCCAGCTGCTTCTGCTGCAATGTTAAAGGAAGAGTACTAACACCAGATGAATCAGTCTAAGCCAGTGGTTCCCAAGCTGCTTCCAGCAGCTCCCATTCGCCTGGAGCAGCAAACCATGCCTACTGGGAGCCGTGATCAGCCGAACCTGCGGACGCGGCAGGTAAACAAACTGGCCCGGCCCGCCAGGGGCTTTCCCAGCACAAGTGGCGGAACAAGTTTGGGAACCACTGGCCTAAGCATTTGTACTTGTTTTTAAGCATCTGTAGATAATTCATCTTCCAAATATGTTCCTATAGATGCAAGGAGCATGGATGACCTTGGTGCTTTGTTGATTGTGGCCTTGGTAGTTGCAAGTTTACTTTCTAATTTTGTATATATTTTCCTAATAGCAAGCTTTAGCAGATTGTGAAATATTCTCCCAGGGAAGGGTACCATTTAAACCTAGACTGGACAAAGCACTCTAGACAAAGAACAGTTCTACAGATACTTGGATGGCCAAAATATGATCTATTAGGTCTTTTTCATCTCTAATTTCTATGTCTTAATATCTCTTATGAAGTAATATTTTATTTTAGTATATGAGTGGTTAATGTAATACATGACTCACGTTTTCCATAGCTGTAAATCATTTTGTACATGTACATTTTTAGTTTCTTCTTACTCTTTCTATAGTGCTGAAAGAGTTAAATAACGAAATGGAGATTTGTAAATGGGAGTGGTGTATTACTGTGAGGTTTCGACCCTCCTGCAGGCTGTGTTCATCTCTTCTTCTCTTGGAACAGAAGCAGTATTTTAAGTCACAATTTCCCTGGTTTTAAGAGGAGTTTGAGATTCTCTTGGGAAGAGATGATGCTGGAGTTTACTATTAGAACTAGTTAGAAAATAACTGTTTCACCAGCTCATCTTCCAAGAAAGTCAGTCAGTGCATGTTCCTCCAATTCCACACCTCATTCTTTCTGGTGTTATACCAGTAAAACAAAACCCAACAAGATCTTTTAAAATGCTGCGTTTATTGTGAATACAAAAAGAGGCACAGTAAACAAGTAATCATAAACATTCTATCCTATGTACTCACACAAAATACCAAAAGTGGCAAAGCAAGTAAACAGTCATATTTACTACATCCTATTCACTCCTACACACATACACATACAGGTTCTGCAAAGTTGTTACAGTTACCAGCCTAGAGGTTGCTCATGCCAAGTTACTGGCCAGGTAACCTGGGCATGAGGGTGGAGCCGAGTCTTTGTCGGATGCACATCCGATGCTCCTGGAGGGCGATTGTAGAACCAGACTCAAAGTTCTTAGTCTTTAGGGTCTGTTTTTATAGGAGTTTATTCCTATGCTAGTCTGTGGACAGGGCCGTCTCTAGGCACCAGCAAAACAAGCAGGTGCTTGGGGAGGCACATTTCTAGGGGCGGCATTCCAGCGCCAGCCATGCGGCCCCTAGAAATGCTCCCCAGCTCGCCTCCGCCCGCTCCCCTGAGTGCATTACCGCCACTCCACTTCTCCCCCCTCCCTCGCAGGCTTGCCGCACTCGAAACAGCTGTTTTGCACAGCAAGCCTGGGAGGGAGGGAGGAGAAGCTGAGCGGTGGCATGCTCGGGAGAGGTGGCGGTGGTGGAGCGGAGGTGACCTGGGGCGGGGAGTGGTTCCTCTACCCTCCCACCCCCCGTTACTTCCTGAGGTCCCCCCCCGCACTCACCTCCGCTCCGCCTGCTCCCTTGAACGTGCTGCCTCTCCCTTGCCTGGGAGGGAGGGAGGAGAAGCTGAGCGGCAGCGCGCTCAGGGGAGGCGGCGGTGGTGGAGCGGAGGTGAGCTGGAGCGGGGAGCAGTTCCTCTAAATCCCCCCCATTACTTCCTGTGCCCCCCCCCTGCTCACCTCTGCTCTGGCTGCTCCCCTGAACGAGCTGCCTCTCCTTCACCTGACAGGGAGGGGGGAGAAGCGGAGCTGCGACGTGTTCGGGGGAGCAGGCGGAGCGGAGGTGAGCTAGGGCAGGGGGGAAAGTGTGGCAAGCCCTGGGAGGAGGCGGGGCTGGGGATTTGGGGAAGGGGTTGGGAAGGAGCGGAGTTGGGGTGGAGCCAGGGGCGGGGAGGCATGGGAAAAAACGCGGGGGCAGCCAAAATTTTTTTTGCTTGGGGCGGCAAAAATCCTAGAGCCGGCCCTGCCTGTAGAGGTGGCTTCATCCTGCTGTTGCTGAATCAATCAGCAGATGACACATCCTTGATGGCTCCATGCTGCCAGATGTTATCTTGTTCTTCGATTCTCCAATCCTTGAAGCTGTTGGGTGGATTCCAGTCTGCCCTCTGGGGGTCATTCTTCGGCCAATTGATACTGAAGTGGTAACTCTTAGGCTGGCACTCCTAACCATTCATCTTCTATTTACACACAGCATCCATTCACACGCATTTTTGAGCTTTAGTTCAACATATATTGCTTCTAACTTTAACAACTCTTAGGGTGTAAGGAAACTGCTTAACCCCCTTACCATATAACGTACATAACAAGCAAGATAAAGAAGGTGAGAAGGGTGGGAGTCTCTGTGTGCTGTTCTGAGGAACAGTTGGTTTTGCAAAGTCTTATCTCTTCTGAGAACAAACTCTCTGTCCCAGGATGTGCTGAGCAGTTTGGCCTTGCAAACCGCTCACAGAGAAAGGAAAGGCCTTCTAAGTAACATTACTTTGGGATCTTTAAACTATATAAAATTAAAAATCATACAGAAATTGTCTGGTATAGTAACATTGGTACCACCAGTCGAACTGTGACTTTTAAATGATGTCAAGTATCAGAAGGGTGGCTGTGTTAGTCAGTATCCACAAAAACAACGAGGAGTCTTGTGGCACCTTAAGACTAACAGATTTATTTGGGCATAAGCTTTTGTGGGTAAAAAATCCCGCTTCTTCTCCTCATGGTTTTTGTGACTTTTAAAAAGTTCCCTTTGCAACTTGTTAACTTGCTGTAGAAGTTCATATTAGCTGTGTAAAATCTGTAGGACGAAGGAGCGTATTTTAACCTAAAGTCTGACATGGCTGCTGGTATTGTACCTCAGATGTCTATCTCAGAGTTAGGAAAAGGTTCCAGAACTTTTGGAGGTGAACTGCAGCTTGCACTGCCATTTCCCTAGTATTCTAGTACCTGACTGAAAATGAGCCCCAGTCTTCCTTTGGAATTCTTTTGACTTAAGAACATGAGAATGGCCCTACTGGGTTGGACCAAAGGATACCTTGCCCAGTATCCTGTCTTCCGACAGTGGCCAATGCCAGGTGCCCCATAGGGAATGAACAGAACAGGTAATCATCACGTGATCCATCCCGTCGCCCAGTCCCTGACTTCTCCAGCAGAGGGGCCTTGTGCCAAATTAAAGCCTTGTGGATCAAAGATATTCGTCCACCCCAAGCTAGAACTGGGAAGAGAGGACTAGATGGAAATGCCCTGTTTCTCTTCTGTCCCTCCATCCAAGTAGAAAAGCAAATTGGTCATAAGGAGGGGGAGAAAAGATGGGCCAGCTCTGCAGGCAGCTTAGCACTCAGAGCTGGCTTCATTCTCTGCTAAGCTTCTGGGAACTGCTTCTCCTTATCACTCTCCTTTTTCCTTCCCCTCTCACTAGATTCCTCTCACTGATCCCAGGCCGCTGCAGATTCTGGAGGGAAGGAGGGTCACTGGTGACTTTCTTTTGCCCCCACCCCTTCCCAATGTCACTTCCATCTTTGGGAGTGGAGGGGATTTCTGCTCAGTTGCTACTATCCAAAGTTACTCCGTATCCCTAGTGAGTGGCACAGGTGTTCCTTTCTCAGTCTCTTCCCTTCCCAAACCTCCTTTGCCTAACTGCTTTTAGCAGCAGTACAGCTGCTGCTGTAGCTAGCTGTGCCTCCCTGCTTCTGAAAGGCAGACCTACCTGAGTGGGGGCAGGGCTCTGTGAATGGAGGAGGGTTCCAGATCCTGGCTCGAGCCGGAGCCCAGATATCTACACTGCGCTGTTGATAGAAAAAAGAAAAGGAGTCCTTGTGGCACCTTAGAGACTAACCAATTTATTTGAGCATGAGCTTTCGTGAGCTACAGCTCACTTCATCAGATGCATACCGTGGAAACTGCAGCAGACTTTATATATACACAGAGAATATGAAACAATACCTCCTCCCACCCCACTGTCCTGCTGGTAATAGCTTATCTAAAGTGAGCAACAGGTTAGGCCATTTCCAGCACAAATCCAGGTTTTCTCACCCTCCACCCCCCCACACAAATTCACTCTCCTGCTGGTGATAGCCCATCCAAAGTGACAACTCTTTACACAATGTGCATGATAATGAAGTTAGGCCATTTCCTGCACAAATCCAGGTTCTCTCACTCCCTCACCCCCCTCCAAAAACCCACCCCCATACACACACAGACTCACTCTCCTGCTGGTAATAGCTCATCCAAACTGACCACTCTCCAAGTTTAAAACCAAGTTAAACCAGAACATCGGGGGGAGGGGTAGGAAAAAACAAGAGGAAATAGGCTACCTTGCATAATGACTTAGCCACTCCCAGTCTCTATTTAAGCCTAAATTAATAGTATCCAATTTGCAAATGAATTCCAATTCAGCAGTTTCTCGCTGGAGTCTGGATTTGAAGTTTCTTTGTTTTAAGATAGCGACCTTCATGTCTGTGATTGCGTGACCAGAGAGATTGAAGTGTTCTCCGACTGGTTTATGAATGTTATAATTCTTGACATCTGATTTGTGTCCATTTATTCTTTTACGTAGAGACTGTCCAGTTTGACCAATGTACATGGCAGAGGGGCATTGCTGGCACATGATGGCATAAATCACGTTGGTGGATGTGCAGGTGAACGAGCCTCTGATAGTGTGGCTGATGTTATTAGGCCCTGTGATGGTGTCCCCTGAATAGATATGTGGGCACAATTGGCAACGGGCTTTGTTGCAAGGATAAGTTCCTGGGTTAGTGGTTCTGTTGTGTGGTATGTGGTTGTTGGTGAGTATTTGCTTCAGGTTGCGGGGCTGTCTGTAGGCAAGGACTGGCCTGTCTCCCAAGATTTGTGAGAGTGTTGGGTCATCCTTTAGGATAGGTTGTAGATCCTTAATAATGCGTTGGAGGGGTTTTAGTTGGGGGCTGAAGGTGACGGCTAGTGGAGCCATGTACATTGGTCAAACTGGACAGTCTCTACGTAAAAGAATAAATGGACACAAATCAGATGTCAAGAATTATAACATTCATAAACCAGTCGGAGAACACTTCAATCTCTCTGGTCACGCAATCACAGACATGAAGTTCGCTATCTTAAAACAAAGAAACTTCAAATCCAGACTCCAGCGAGAAACTGCTGAATTGGAATTCATTTGCAAATTGGATACTATTAATTTAGGCTTAAATAGAGACTGGGAGTGGCTAAGTCATTATGCAAGGTAGCCTATTTCCTCTTGTTTTTTCCTACCCCCCCCCCCCCAGATGTTCTGGTTTAACTTGGTTTTAAACTTGGAGAGTGGTCAGTTTGGATGAGCTATTACCAGCAGGAGAGTGAGTCTGTGTGTGTATGGGGGTGGGTTTTTGGAGGGGGGTGAGGGAGTGAGAGAACCTGGATTTGTGCAGGAAATGGCCTAACTTCATTATCATGCACATTGTGTAAAGAGTTGTCACTTTGGATGGGCTATCACCAGCAGGAGAGTGAATTTGTGTGGGGGGGTGGAGGGTGAGAGAACCTGGATTTGTGCTGGAAATGGCCTAACCTGTTGCTCACTTTAGATAAGCTATTACCAGCAGGACAGTGGGGTGGGAGGAGGTATTGTTTCATATTCTCTGTGTATATATAAAGTCTGCTGCAGTTTCCACGGTATGCATCTGATGAAGTGAGCTGTAGCTCACGAAAGCTCATGCTCAAATAAATTGGTTAGTCTCTAAGGTGCCACAAGGACTCCTTTTCTTTTTGCGAATACAGACTAACACGGCTGTTACTCTGAAATCTGCGCTGTTGATGAGCACCTTTGTGCTGTTCCTGAAAGGTCCTTGTGGTGGGCACTCCTCTTCCTGCTCTATGCACACTAGAGTTTCACCTCAGAAAAACTTTCCACAATACGTAGAAACATTAGAAAAAGAATCAGCAGTTAATAGCAAAATGTCAGACTGTCATTTTAAACATCACACTTTCATGTAAAATTCTTTTAACCTTTTTTAGTTCCATGTAACAACTTAAATTAGTATACATATTTTCTTTATTTTTATGGCCTCTTACTTTGTGTACAGTTGTCATAAATATAAAGGGAAGGGTAAACCCCTTTGAAATCCCTCCTGGCCAGGGGAAAGCTCCTCTCACCTGTAAAGGGTTAAGAAGCTAACGGTAACCTCGCTGGCACCTGACCAAAATGACCAATGAGGAGACAAGATACTTTCAAAAGCTGGGAGGAGGGAGAGAAACAAAGGGTCTGTGTGTGTCTGTCTATAGTCTGTCTGTATGCTGGGTCTTGGCCGGGGATAGACCAGGAATGGAGTCTTAGAACTTTTAGTAAGTAATCTAGCTAGGTATGGGTTAGATTATGATTTCTTTAAATGGCTGAGAAAAGAATTGTGCTGAATAGAATAACTATTTCTGTCTGTGTATCTTTTTTGTAACTTAAGGTTTTGCCTAGAGGGGTTCTCTATGTTTTTGAATCTAATTACCCTGTAAGATATCTACCATCCTGATTTTACAGGGGGGATTTCTTTATTTCTATTTACTTCTATTTTTTATTAAAAGTCTTCTTGTAAAAAACTGAATGCTTTTTCATTGTTCTCAGATCCAAGGGTTTGGGTTTGTGGTCACCTATGCAAATTGGTGAGGCTTTTTATCCAACATTTCCCAGGAAAGGGGGGGTGCAAGTGTTGGGAGGATTGTTCATTGTTCTTAAGATCCAAGGGTCTGGCTCTGTAGTCACCTAGGCAAATTGGTGAGGCTTTTTACCAAACCTTGCCCAGGAAGTGGGGTGCAGGGTTTTGGGAAGTATTTTGGGGGGAAAGACGCGTCCAAACAGCTCTTCCCCAGTAACCAGTATTAGTTTGGTGGTGGTAGCGGCCAGTCCAAGGACAATGGGTGGAATATTTTGTACCTTGGGGAAGTTTTGACCTAAGCTGGTAAAGATAAGCTTAGGAGGTTTTTCATGCAGGTCCCCACATCTGTACCCTAGAGTTCAGAGTGGGGGAGGAACCTTGACAACAGTCAACTTCACTGTTTTGTTTGTATAGTCACATAACTTCCCTTGTTGTTTGCATGGGCCTTTCACATGCCACAGGGAAGAAGGGTACATTTTGGAAGAAGAAAAGAAAAATGCTATGGAAAAATCTCAAACTCAGCAGGGAGACTCGGACATGTGAAACTTGAACCTGCTTTAAGGTGGTGTTTTTTTTGTTTTTTTTTTTAAATGGGCTAGATTTCGATTTGACTGAGTCCCTCTTAAGGTTATACATAGAGATTTAGGGGATTTTTAAAGTTTGTACATTCTAAAATCTAGCATCAGACATTCTAATAACAGTTCTCTGCTCCCAGGATATAGCTACCAGGAAACCTAATATTTCGTTTCTTGAGCTAAAGCAAGTAGAAATAAACATTACTGGCAGGGATAAAGGGCTAACTGCACCTCGCTTGCCTTCTGTCTCTGAGTGCATCCCCTCAGCTATCAGGCCTGGTGCCTTTACCTCTCTTTGGGTGGCATTCTGCAATTCTCCCACTCCTACTCAGTTTGGCCTGAGCTACCCTATCAGCCATGCTTACCCTGCAGGTCCAGCTGGGTTTGACACCTGCAGTTCTTCCCTTCAAGAGTCTGTGACCAGTGCTGCATATAGTGACAAGACAGCCTTCTTACAAATCAAAACATTGCTTTGTTTCACTGTTGAAATTAAACAATTAGAAAAAATGAAAAAAACTAGAAAAAAACAGCAAGTAGACAAGCTCATGAACTATCTTAACTATAGGCTTACCATTCCTTGATGGTAGCCTAGTCAGGTCTAGTTTCTTCAGACACCCCAGAGGGTCCTGGATGTCAGTCTGTTCCCCTCCAACATCTTTCCAACAACTGCCTTACCCAGGGGGAGAGAAAGGGAGGGGGGGAGAGAGAGAGTGAGGTGAGAGAGTGTGTGTGTGTGTGTGTCACTCTCTCTCCAGCCAGAATCTTAATTACTATCAGTTCTTGTACTTTTATCCATCTGGACCAAACCAGTCTGGTAAGCTCAGCAACAGATCGAATCAGACTCCTCAGAGCCAATTTTGCTTTTCCACTGTCTCATAACAATCCTCCAGTTTTTACCTTGGGTGGCTTGTCATGGGCCATTGTTTCCTTACCGCACGTTATTAAACTAACCACTGTATTCATACAGTAAACATCCCAGTAACCAAGTCAGCGTACAGTATTCAGAACTTATTATGCTGCTGTTCCATGTCTTTCACAGGTGGCACTAAGGGTTCCATTCTGTGTTCCCTTCCCCCACCCCCTAATGGAGCTGATTGCGCTATGATACTTTCACCTTGCAGGTCGGGTTGCCAGAGCCCTCACCACCTCCCACACCTCAGCCACCTGCCAAGCCTAGATCCCCATTCCATTCCCCGAACCCTTCATTTCTGGCCCCACCCTGCAGTCCGCACCCCCAGCCCAGAGCCCATATCCCCTCCCATACCCCACTGCCCTTCCCCAGCCTGGAGCCCCCTCCTGCACTCCAAACCCCTCATCCGCAGCCCCACCCCAGAGCCTGCACCCCCAAACAGACCTCAACCCCTCCCGCACCCTTGGGCCTTAGAGAGGGAGAGGGGCAAGGGTGTTCGGTTTTCTGCAATTAGAAAGTTGGCAACCCTACTTGCAGGATCAGGCTGTAATCTGCCTACAGTAACTGTATTGTAGCAAAAAAATACCTTAAAGGTTCAACATGCACATACATAAGGTTGTAAGTGTGGAATTGTGTTGATGCTACACAACTGTATTCTGTGTCCAGTACTGGTATGTTCCTAAGCATAACTTCTTACAGTACATCCCTTCTATGTTAGGTATACGTGATCTAAAATAGCAGAATACCTGCATTAATGCTTGCCCAGAGTGAGTAGAAATGATGGTCTTCTGAGTGGGGCTTGGGTTCTGCTGTCCCTTTGAGGTGATGGGGAGAGAAGGATCAGACTAGTCCGCATGCTGCTTGTTCTTCTTGAGGAGAAAGCCAGCACTTTCGCAGAATGACAGAGAAGACAGAGAATGGAGTAACTTCTTTGCCTTTGTCTAGACTAGGATTTAAAGGTGTGTTAGAATGTATTGGCTAATAGGTTCTAAGAGCCTAATGAAGAAAGGCAATATGTACTTCAACACATGTTAAGGTTTAACTCAAACAGCTAAGCGGAAGCACATGTTACTTTTGTCTACACTTAGCTAAGGCAGTCTAATGTTTACTTCTGCTTAGCTGTTTGAATCAAACCTTAACGTCTTGAAGTACACATTGCCTTTCTTCATTAGGTTCTTAGAATGTATTGGCTAATAGGTTCTAACATACCTTTAAATCCTAGCTTAGACACAGGCCAACCTGTTCTTTTCACAGAATGGAAAGGGGGATCAGGATCACAGCATCCTCTCACCTGCTGCTTCTTTAAGAGCAGGTGCTGGAACTAAGGAGATCAGTGGGAGTGGGCCCAGAAGCTGCAGACTTGAAGTCCTGTAAGGAGTTGGAGAGCCATCACTAATTAATTAACAGCAAGAAAGAAATATCATTGGAAATTAAATCCCCAAGGCTTTGGGGACTTTACTTTGGGTGTGGCTGTCGCTGCTCAGAACTTTCATTTGCTCCTATTGTACTACTCTTGGCGTAATTCTCCATCACCACATCTCATATCTGTTCCTTACACGAATGCTGTCAAGATTTTGAATGTGCTGCTTCTTTCAGTTTAACTCTGCTGAAATCCTTGTGCATGCCTTCATCTTCTGTATGCTGTACTGCATGTCTCTTCTTGGTAGTCTCCCCAAGTTCCAGTACTGCAAACTTCTGCATTTATGTAATGTTGCACTGTTTTTCTCAGGTATACAAAGAATTATCAAATCAGCCCTATTCTCAAACAATTTCACTGACTTCCCATTTCAGAATCCAGTTCATAGTTGTCATCTTTGATTTATAAAACACTCTGGACTTGCTTCTGCGTGTTTCACACCTTGTTTTTCCACTCTCCCCATTCAAGTTCCCTCTGCTCATCTAGCACTGGGCTCCTCTGTCGCTTCTGACAGTGTGGTTACTGTAGGGAACTGTCCTTCACATCTCCTGCATTTGGAACAGCCTTCTTATATTTCTCCTTGAATATATTTGTTTGCCCTTGTCTGTTCCTTTTAATTTTACTCTCTCTGGCATGATAGCTGAATTGTATTATATAACTCTTCTTAAAATTATTTTGAGACACTTTATATGAAAGATACTACTTAGAACAAGTAAGTCTTATTGTAGAACTCTATTCTTGGAACTCTACTGACATGATTGATGATGAATTAGGAACAAGGAAGTGAAGAAGGCTGGTTCAGATTCAAACACCATTCCAAAGACCAAGAGAAATCAATCTTTTCTGAATTAGAAAAGATAAAGCTGGTAGAGAAATGTTGTGTTCGTCATGCAAACAAAATTGAAGTGTGAGGACAAAGGGGTGAGGGGGGAGCCCCTGAAAAGTGCTGTCTCCATTTAGAGCTGTGTTATTGTGAAGGACCCTATTTATTATGACCTGCTGCCAGTGTAGTTTTATTGTTAATGAATGTATGTTAATTTCAGTGCTGTTTGTTTGATTCTGCTGTGGTCCATAGCCAAAACTGTCTTTTGACCTCAGCTGAAATGAAATGTGATCCAGTAGAATATCTGACTCTTCAAAAAGGGCTTTCACACTAAAGCAAATTTGAAGTGGGACATTCTGTACAAGTGACTCACTCTCACTAATTGTCTCTGTACCATTTGTTGCTGTTGCCGCAGGTATTTATAGTTTATTAAGTACCTCCTTCCAGTTGACCAGCATCTGCTTGATCCTGCAGTGACATCAGAACCCTGCCTTTATTGATAGGCCCACCTGTCTAGAATCCCCATCTGAGTGTTGGACATCCCTGTAGTTTTTGTTAATCTAGTGATATGTTTGAGGTATCAGTTTTTTGAGTTAGTATTTCAGGTCAGTGAAGTTTTCTCAGTGGGAAACTTTTCTCAGTTACTGGGTAGGAGGGGATCAGAGCCATGGAGTGGAGCTACTTCAGCAGTGTAATGAGGGAGCACAACCCAAATTCCCAGATGATGATCTGGCTTGCAGAAAGTCAGTTCACAAAGAGGCCAAAATCTTGTTTTTTAAACAAAGTGACTCTTCTCTCCAAGAGACTTCTCTCAGAATTTGGAACAGAGAAAAGGAGAGTGACCAGCCATTGTTCCACTTTAGAAATTTCCGTACTGGCTCTGACCACTTGTTCGTTGATCGCTGCATCTTGTCTCTGAAACTGACTCGTATCGGATGTTCCAGAGGAGGGCACAAGAAATTGTGTGGTTAATAATTATGAAATAACTTGCCCATAAGGGAAGTTTCCCCATTCTTGCCATATATTCTTATGCCCTGAGACATTAGTGTTCAATTTTCCTCACCTTCTAAAGCCTCTCTTACGTAGCTGTGGATGTCATACATACAGATGTCTAAAACTTTTCTAAAGATAGAAGAATAAAGGACATTCAATTAAATTAAAAGGAAACACATTTAAAAATGATGTAAGGAAATGCTTTTCACCACTACACATGCTGGGCTTGATCCCGCACCAAGCAGTTGATTGGAGTTCCCCCATTGATTTCAGTGGATGCAGAATTAGATACCGAGTCTCTGCAGCAATAACAATTATGAACTCAAATTATACTGTAATAATTATACTGCCTGCGTGATTGAAAGTGCTTGGCTTTGTTCACATTTCATAATATACTAGGGACTGACGTCTCTTGTGCAACTTTGCTCTATAGGTGTTACTGTACTTGAATATTGCATATGGGAAGTCTGACACTTGGCAAACAGAATATGAAACACTGTTCTTGTCCGTGTTTGTTTAAATTCCTTTTATAATATCAAAATATGTACAATAACCTGTATTTAGGACTTGAATTTGTAAAGATCCTTAAATAAGAGCATGAAATAAAGTTAAAGGGAACTTCAAAAATTTCTGTGTGGACACTCAGTGAAGAGAATACAGAGTTATCCATCGCACTTTCATGATCGGGTTATTGAAGTAAATTTTATATTTAAAAAAAAAACTGCTCATGTTCATTCTGTTATGCACAGCATGTGATCCTTGTATTTAGGATTTTAATTACAACAGGAGAGGACAATGTATTTTGCTACCTTATATGGATGTAGAGAATCTTGTATGTGCAAAAGCTAGGTAGAATGTAGCTAGTGATGCATATTCAACAGCTGCTTTTAAAATGGTGGCTTACAGTATTTAGACTTTCTTCATTATAACTGGGTCTTTGGAGAGGGGCAGAAGAGTTAAGTCCGAAAGGAAACTAAGATGAGAAATGTAGCATTTTGTTTTCATGTGCTTCTGTATCAGCAATTTATTTTTGGGGTAGGGAGCTCTTGCCTGGTAACAAAATATGAACTGTCCCTTATGATTTTTATGTATTATGGAGGGAGGGGGAGAGAGAGAGAGAACACTCTATCCATCCCTGCCCTTTTTATTTATTTATTTATTTATTTTGGTAGTGTCAACTTTGCTAGAATCAAACTGTGTGATTAAAAATGTTGACTCTTCTATTTTAGGAGTCGAATGTGGAATAAATGCTGAAGTAGAAAAACAACTTGAAATGGGCAAGAAGTTATTGGCAGCTGGACAGCTAGCTGATGCCTTGTCTCACTTCCATGCTGCTATAGGTGTGTATCTGAAGATAAAATTATTTGACTGCTTGTGGTGCAGAATTTTTGTATTGAAATGCTCTATCCTTCACTCTTCCTCATAATTTGCTTAATTAATAAGCCTCCAATTCACAATGCGTGGGTGGACTGCTGTGCCCATGTGGGACCACATGGAGCCCTACTGACCTCATGAATGCGGCAAATGGGACCCCACATGGGTGTGGAAAATTCCAGGATCAGGGCTCAAACCTAGAACAGCCATAGAGTATGTGAACACCAGCTCTGGGAGGTGTTGCAAAGCATGAGGCAAACTAACTGCTTGTAACCACCTGGATTGGTGTATACCTTATTACATAGGAGGGCACATAAACCTAAGCACAACATTGTGTAGGCCAAACAGATTTTTACATATTTGAATAAGATTTACTCACCTGTATTGATTTATATTTTAAGTGCAGCTTGTTTTGCATATATTTAGATGATTGTGTATTTACCCACTTGTGTAAATGTGATGACAAAATGCTAAAGAATCTGCTGTTAGTATATTGTTTTGAAGCAGGCTGTGGGCCTTATGAAGTGTTCTGGTGGGCCTTGTATGGTCCATGGGCCGTAGGTTGGGCACCTTGGGTATAATCTGATAACATGTCCCTGCTATTGTCTTGTCAAGATTAGAAAAGAAAACCAAGTTAACAACAACAAAAAAACGGGGGGTGTGTGGGAAGGTGGGGTGGGACTTATCCCTGTTTTCTTCCTCTACCCTCCTTTCCAACCCCATAAAAAATCAAGCACATACTTTTAAAAAATACTACATATTCCTTGGGTGGGGTAATCTTCCTGATTTAAGAGAAACTGTAAAGTGTTTTGAGACCTCTAGTGCTGGAATGTATTTTCCATAACTTTTAAATTCACATACTACCACTGGTGGAATGGAAGACAAGGATCGTTGCAAGTTCATGAATTTTTGAGTGTGTTCATTGCTTGGGTTGAATGCAGGCTGCGCTTTGGAATTTTTATAATCTTAAATCTGCTATTAGTTATGGTGACCAGATGTCCCATTTCTAAAGGGACAGTCTCGTATTTAAGCCCTCCTGCAGGTGTCCTGACTTTTTCTTAAAAACGGGCGAATTGTCCCATCTTTTCTGTCTCTTTCTTCCAACCCCCTCAAAATCAGTACTGGTGGGTCCTGCTGCTGGCGGATCCCTACTCGCCAGCTGCCCGCCCACTAGTGGTGGGGGCAGATCCAGTGGCCGATAATGGGGGTGGGTGTGCAAGGCTAATGGTCGGGCAAAGCTGCAACACGTGGGGTCGGCTGCTCCTCCTGCTGGTCCATCAGCACGGTCCCCGCTGCGTGCTGGCTCTTGGCCAGCAGGGCTCCTCCCTGCTCCCCCTCTTGCTGTCTTCTCCCTGCTTTGCCTCTTTGAACCCCAGCCCCACAGCTCCTCCATATCGCCCCCAGGGGGGCGTGTCCCGCTCCCAGAGCCGGGCAGAGAACCAGCCCCTGGCCAGAGTGCTCAGCTCATCAACAGCCTGGCCGGCAGGCTCCTTCCTTCCCCCGCACTGCCTCTGCCTAGGCTGGGGCAGCGCCCCAGGAACACTCAAGACCCTCTGACCCGGGGCGCTGGCTAGGAGGAGCCAAGCCCTGTTTGTGCCAAAGCCCCACACAGCACTGGCACTGGGAACCCTCTCCACCCCTCACCTAAGCTCTGAAGTGGCGGGGGAAGTGGGAAGCGTTTTCCAGACTGTTCGTGCCCTGACGCTGCAGGTTCCAGAGCATCCCCCCAGGCAGGGGCTTAGCACCCTCTTCACCTGCCCTCCGCCGCCCAGGGTCTCCTAGGCACCCTCCACTGCTGAGCCACCTTTCTGGCTGGATTCGCTGAAGCCCCTGCAGTCAGGTTCCCTGGGCCCTGGTACACAATGGATCCTTAGAGCTTAACCCTTTCCTGCTTGCGCTGGAGCCGGGGGACACAGGGAGGCTGGGTTATGTCGGTGGCCAGCAGCAGCCTGGAGGTGTTAACTGCCTTTCAACACTGTGGGCAGGAAGGGACAAGCTGCTTCCAGCCACAGGGGAGCAGGCAGGGGAGAAGATGAGCTCTACAAAGACATGAGCCAGGTCATCTCTCTCTCTCACACCCCCCCCCCCCCCCCCCAGCTGGAAGCAGCTCCCATCCCTTCCTTCCACACAGTGCCAAAAGGCTGTGGCTGGCTGCCCCCTCCCACCCCCCCCCCCCCATCCCCGCCATTGTGTTGCCTCCAGGTACCAGGAGAGAGGTCCCCGGGGCCCAGCCAGGCATGGAGGATGGACCAGTCAGCCCCACTGTGTGAGAGAGGTGTACGGGAGTGTGGGTGTGTCACTTCTCCCCGTGTGTTTGTGTGGGGGGAAGGGGTGTGTGTCATCCCTCCTAGTGTGAACCCTAAAGCCTTAAAGATAAGATAAATAAAAAGAATCCCACTAGGCAGTAGTTCTTTTTAACGGGCTCAGGCAACTTCTTGTTAGTTTGAATGTTTGTACTGCATAGTTCTGATTGATTGCTGTTTGCCTGAATATTAGTAATTTTACCAGGTGGTCCCCTATTCAGCATAGGGAAATATGGTCACCCTACTGTTAGTTCTTTTCTTTCCTGCTGCCAATCTCTTATTTTCATGTTATTCACACTATTGTATAGGATGCATGCATACTACAGTTTTCCACTCAGACTTTTTCAAATGGAATTAATTACACAATATAACAATGTAGCATTTTGTGACCATGAAAAGAATGAATATCCATATATGCACTTGCAGTAATATCAGACCTTTGAGATTTAAATTTTCATTCAGGACTACATGCAAAAGTGTGCAGACAGTATGTGTGTCTAAATATTATTGGCTGTTAGTATTTGCTTTCAGTTTAGTTTGGATAAACTGTCATTCATCAAAGTAGGAGAGTGGGGAAGCTTTAATTCTGGATCATTCCATCCAATTACTCTTCATGGTTATAAGTGAATTTAAACTTTTATTGGGTTGGTTTTGAAATATATAGTGATAACTAAAGTAATAACTAATCTCTTCACTGTATGTGACTAGGGATTAGTAATTATTCATTGCTACGAGTGTAAAACTTGAATCTCTTGGTTAGAATTTGTTGGCTGGAAAGGAAAACAAAACTAAAGTTTAAATATGTGAGATTAGTTGTCTAAAGCTTAGTGGGTTAACATTCTATGCAATATTGTGTTCTGTGTTTCATATGATCAGAGTCCCATCTAAAAGTCTTCAACGAGTGTTTTGATCATTTTATCCCATTGGAGTTATTAATACAGGAGCAGCCTTGAGCTAATCTTCACCTTCCAAATCTTTTATTGTCTGTAGTTTTTGAATCTTCAAATTTTCTGAAATTTTTTTGGGGGAAGTATAATTTACGTATTACTTAAGGTAACTTTGCCAGGTGCACCAAGACTACCTGCATTTTTTTTTTGTTACCGAGCAAAGACCCTCTCATTTCTCCAGGCTTTTTGCTTGCTTTGCATGGCAGGACTAACATGTGGACAATAGCTTTTTTTTTTTTTTTCTTCCTCTTTAGATCACAGCCATTGCAATGTTCTGGTCGCAGACATAACATGGTAAAAATCAAGCTGCTTCCTGCTTTACTCTCTTCAGTTCTGGATCTTAACATATGCTTCAGGCTGTGACTGATTGTGTTCTCTGTATGGATATCAGAGCTATTCATTGCTGTACTGGGGGCTCTGAGGCAAAACCATTTTCTGTCTGCCAGAAGTTTTGTATCTGGTCGTGGGACAGCTCTCTCCTGCCTCGGTTGTTTTAACCCTTAATATTGTGTGTGTGTGTGTGTGAATAGTGTATTTTGCTAGGTGTAAGAATTATGTACAACTTGAGCTCTACATTTTTTACATAATCTAATTTTGTAACGGGCTGTGTAGTCTATGGAGTAGTCTGTGGTAATGGATGATGACTATTTTGTTTTGGATAATAAAAATAAATGTAGAAGTCCATAGCACTAACGCAGAGTGGCCTACATCATCAAGGTAGAAAGTAAGTAACCTTTAGGCTGCTGTCATTTTTCCACTTTAGTAGCCAAATGATTTTAGAACGAAATGGAGAATGTCTCTCCTTGGTAAGACGACCTCTGGAACATTGCTGATAACAGATAAAGCTATGAAGCTCATTTGCATGCCTTGAAGTTTTACAACAGTGTTCTTAGATTCATTTGTTAAACTTTGCATTTTACCCTTAAGATCTACTAAGTGAGGGTCATAGGCATCTATTTTGTGCTTCAGATGTGTTTTATTCTTGTATCCAAACCCTAGATTTGTTTTAATAATACATTAAAAAGTCTAGTGTCCTTTAGAAGTAGAAGATACCATTCACTAGTGAGTAGGCTGTGGTCCCATCATTATTCTCCTCTCTCCGAGCTAAGGACATAGCATTATTTTCCTGTATCCTTTCAGAGAAATATGCCCAGAAGTTCCTCAAATGGGTTTCCAAAGCTGGTCAGCATGGTGGGATTCAAACAAGAGTGAACATATGCTGAACAGCATTGGCAAAGAGAACACTGGAATGGAGCTGCAGAGTCACATAGTTCCATCACGGGCATCACTTTGACACTAAGCGAATAGCTCTATCTCCAGTCCCCTAAATGTCTGTCTTCCATTGGGATAGAAATAACGGTACAGTTAAACAAACTTAAAGTTAAACGAAATATGAAGTTGCTACTGTCTACGTGTAAATTATAAAGTTATGAAAACATTGGACTATCTAAAACAATGCTGGTCATTAGTGGAAAGATGTGTATGGCTTCCTTATTTTGTGCATCTCGTATCAGATGTAGAGACCATGGCTAACAGTGAAAACATTAAATATGCATCCGAAAGTAGGCCTGCAATTTGAGATAAAAAGGGCTAGTATGTTTTAGCTTAACTCCACTGCAGAGCTGAAATATCCTTACACATTCACCTTCAAAACCCTTAGTAACATTGCTAATATTTATGTTCACATCCTATTTTCAATAATGTTAACATGAGCAAATTACAAGTGATGTAAAATATTGTCTACAAATGTTACTTTTGCTAATTGTTAAATATAATTGTCAAATTGCTTAAAATCAGGTAATGCTGCTCTTATTATGATTGCAGCTTAACTGTACCCAAATTACATTGGGGCGATGTTGTGATTATTTCTTCTTTGCTTGCAGAAGGGGACTCTGATAACTACATTGCCTATTATAGAAGAGCCACAGTGTATTTGGCCATGGGCAAATCTAAAGCTGCAATTCGTGATTTAAGTAAAGTGGTTGAACTAAAGCAGGATTTCACATCAGTAAGTAATGATTTTTCAGGATTCCTTCAGAGTAAAAGAAAATGGTGTTCCTTTTTGTTTTCCTGTTTTGTTTAAAAGGCAGACTATTTTTTAGCTGGTGGTATAATAAAAAAGAGAATTTAATACCCCATATTTCAGGAAGTTTAAGATTAGATACCCCAAGATACTGGTGCATGTACGATACTGAACACTCTTACACTGGATGAGAGAGAGACTAGTCTTGTCTCACTTTAACTTCTAATTTTATTACCTGGCCTACAGTAAAATGCCCAAATCCTCTGCTAGCATATCTAAGGGTTCATAATGAATTATGAGTAAGGCTAAGTTTTATTCATGGGTATTTTTAGTAAAAGTCATGGACAGATCATGGGAAGTAAACAAAAATTCACAGCCTGTGACCTGTCTATGACTTTTTTTTACTAAAAATACCTGTGAATAAAACTTGGAGGCTGCCTGCAGGTGCTGGGGAGAGCGTTAGGGCTGGCAGGTTCCCTACTTGACTCCACACCTTCCCTTCCAGCAGCAGCAGAGTTTGGGTGTGGGAGGGGGCTGGGGGTTGGGACATGGGATGGGGTGAAATGGGCTCTGGGCGGCGCTTACCCGGGGGGGGGTCCCCGGAAGTGGTGACATCCCCATTGCTCAGCTGCTAGGTGGAGGCATGGCCAGGCAGCTCTACACACTGTCTCTGCCTGCAGGCACCACTCCTGCAGTTCCTACTGGCTGTGGTTCCCAGCCAATAGGAGCTGCGAAGCCAGTGCCAGAGGCAACCCACAGAGCTGCCTGGCCACTCCTCCGCCTAGCAGCTGAGTGAGGGGTATGTCGCCGCTTCCAGGGAGCACCCCCAGGTAAGCATTGCCCAGAGCCCACCTCACCCTGTCCCGTGCCCCAACTCCCTGCTCCCTCCCACACCCAAACTCTGTTGCTGGGGAGCATGGGGGGTGCGGGTGCATGGTGGCCCAAGACTGCCCCAGCAGCGGCTAGTGCGCCTGGAGCAGGGGCTGCCTGAGCTGTCCCTGAGCCAGGCACACCGGCTGCTGCAGAAGTCACAGAAAGTCATGGAAAGTCACAGAATCCATGACTTCCATGACAGACTCGCAGTCTTAACTACGAGTCCTCTATAAGCAGTAACATTGGTTGCCAAATCAAGAAATAAGTTACTTTTTAGGATTACCACCTACTTTACCAAAGCTCTTTCAGGCTAATTACTGGGAGATTTGTGACACTGGAATTAGCCATTTGACCAGCCTCCCTACCTGCAACCCAATTTTTTGTTCTGAACTGCAGATTATCTCCTCAAATTTTAAAATAACTATTTGGAAAGATTGAGTCGCACACAGTTTGAAAGGTAAAGATTGACTATCTATTTCTCTTAGCAAAAATGATAGTTTATATAATGTTTACAGTCTTGTTGTAGCCATGTTGGTCCCAGGATATTAGACACACAAGATGGATGAGGTAATATATTTTATTGGACCAACTTCTGTTAGTGAAAGGGACAACTTTCGAGCTTTCTCAGACCTGAAGAGATTTATGTAAGTTACTCTGAGCTAAATACAAGGTGGAACAGATTTGTTACGTAGTTAAATCCACCTTGTATTTAGCTGTCACACTCGAAGTACCTTTTCCTGACCTGAAGAAGAGCTCTGTGGAGCTTGAAAGCTTGTCTCTCTCTCACCAACAGAAGTTGGTCCAATAAAAGATATGCCCCCACCTTGGGTTTGTTTTTATATAATATTTGCTACTATGACAAATTTGTCAAGTTCTCTCCTTTAAGAGATGAAATAATTTTACAAGATGATGCCTTTTAAATGACCTCGTTCTAGTGAACAAATGGAAAGAGTTTCTGTTTTCCTCTCTTTCCCCACCAGACTAAAACATTTGGTATAAGAACAGTCCTTAAAGTCCCAGGACTAGTTTAGCAATGTTACTATCAATAAATTATCTTGTAGTCATTAGATTTTTATTTAACTAACTTATTTAAGAAAGGGGGACTGCAAGTCTTAATTAACATTAATAGCGCATCTAAATTAACTTGCATGTAAACTTTCTTATCCTGAATAATCAAAATTTCAGTTAAGATCCTTCCAAAATAATCTGCACTGACTTTTACAGTGGCTTCTGCTAAAGAGTCCTCATTAAATTTTCAGGTTAATAGAAGTATTAACAATAAGGACTTCTATACCCTTTTGCTGCAATCTATTGAAAAGGCTGTAAATTAAGAAAATCAAAACAGCGTAGCTGTGTTGACTAGTTATCTTACAAGTTAAACAGTTGTTTTTCTTGGTGCAGTCCTCTGATGGAGGAGTTTGGGTGGTAACTGGAGCTACACCTACATTTGCAATGATGGGTAATTACTGATCTAAAACCCTGATGTAAAAGGACATAATCATTTTTGCTAAAGCTGTTCTTGTAAGAACACAGTATAGAGGAGGGATGGAGAGAGCAGACACCTTCATATCTGCTTTTGGTTCAGTTTGTTAGATGTGGATGGGGGCTGAAATTTTCCATTTTATTAAATTTGGGGAAATTGGGTTTTAATTTTTCTTTTTGGCTACAAATAAGAACCAAGTAAAGTACAAAACTGGTTACTGTTCCATTTCAGGCAAGATTACAGAGAGGCCATTTACTTCTTAAGCAAGGAAAATTTGATGAAGCAGAAGATGACTTCAAAAGTGTGGTAAGTAGGAAGCATAGAAAACTACACCGTTGGCTTTAAATTCAGATTATATGATTTAGGTATGGAATTTTTCTCATAGCCTAAATCCATCGTAGACCACATACATATGTAGCTGAGTTGCAGACTGCTTTTTTTTTAAAGATATTGCAGCAGAGCTGAGCTAGTTTGTATGAACAAACAATGGAAAAAGTAGTAATAGAGTAATTGTAGCACCTTTTTAATGAAGTTCACAATACTTTAATTTTTCCGTTATAAAGAAACAGTTCAGTTGCAAATGCCACTGCACATAAGATGTTTTTCTAAACAATATAATGAAAATAAGTCTGCATTTGTATGGTTAAGTAGATTTTATTCTGTCCCATTTTGTGTGTCACTTCAGTTATTTGACATGAGAACAATCGTGTAGTGTAGCATTTTGAAAAATATTGTCAGGTTTAAGCATGTTTACCCCTTCATCATTCCTTCTTGACATGCACACCAGGGAAAAACGTGTGCCCACAGAGAGGAAGGATAGTACAGACGTTACTGTGCTAGCCTGGGACTTGGAGGATCTAGGTTCAGTTTCTTGTCCACAGACTTCTGGTGTGACAGTTGCAAGTTACTCAGTGTTTCTGTGCCTCAGTTCTCCAGCTGTAAGATGACCTCCTTACCTCACATGGGTATTGTGAGGTGCTCAGATACTGCAGGAATGGGGGCCGTACAAGTACTGTAGAGGGTTTTTTTCCCTAAAAACACGTTTGGTTTATTTTTTATCTTGTCAAGTAAAAGGTATTTATAAACCTTAAGCACACCTTACAAAAAGTAAACTACTTCCATTCTGAGATAACATACTAGCCTCTTCTTTCTCTTCTTGTCACATCAGGCAGGTTAGGTCTAGGCCACTGAGCAAAATTCCAAAAGGTATGGGAATAGGCTGTGTTTGCTTTGCTTTTCTTTCTTACGTAGAGTTGTGTATTTTAATGATCAAGCACTTAAAGCTTTAAGGGATAGGCATTTTTTTATAACACAAAGTAAAGAAACCCTATAAACGAGTGTAACTGTGTACTGTGGTTCCAGCTTTGTTCATGGAATGTGTGGAAGTACAGAGATTTGATGTTTAATGGAGACCCTTCCCATGAGTGCTTAAGACAAAAAATCTGGTGGTCATATATTCAACAATCCTTTAGTGGTATGGAAGAGAGGAGAGAGACTGGTTTTACTCTGGTTAGCTGAGTGTCTTGTCATTGTAATGGATTTTAATACTATGAGTGATTAATTACTGGTTTTGTGCATATGCCTGTGTGTGAAATTTAATGTTTCTCCAGACATTTGCTGCTAGCACCACATTTGGAAACTTTTTTTTTTGTTTTTTGCCCCTAAATCAGCAAAATAGTTTTTATTCCCAGCCAAGCTTCAGAGCTCTGGAAGAGCAACAGAACACAAAGCTTAACTTTACTTTTCAAATCCTGGCTAATATAAAGTAAAGTTGTGTTTGGCTTAAACCTATTGAGTATCATATTAATAAAACTAAATGACTAGCAATTACTGCTGATATGATAGTGGACCATTATGCTGGAAAAAGTACAGAAGTATCAAGCCTATTACAAACTAGTTATGAATATCTGAAAAAACCCATTTCAGTTAACTAAAACATCCCACCAGAATATGACCATCAAATAATAATTATGAAAATATACACGTTTTAAAATATTTGGGAAGCTTCAGACTCCTATGGTCTCTACAAGGTAGTTGTACTTGTTCTGTTTCTTTAGTTCTATAAATAACACAAACACAATTGATTTGCTTATGTGCATATAATCACTTTTACTGTTCTCTGAATTTACTGTTAAAAGCACAAACTTCAGTTAAATATGACACAGTATGTTCCTGATTTTTTTTAACCTAACAAGCTGATAATTGTATAGGATAATTTAGAAGTGTTGCTTGAGTGAGTTTTAAGCTGTTTTTTAGCTGATGTTCTGTGTGTGTGGGAGGCTGGGAAAGGGGGGGAATTACCTAGCTCTCTGAAGCTGGGGGGGTTTAGACCACCCTGGTGGTTCTGCCAAACATTCTGTGCAAACTATTTATTATTGTGTAGACCTATATAAACTAAGCTTCTCAGAAGATGAGGGAACACACTTATTAATACTATGCATTTTTTTTCTGTTGGTTTGTTTGTTTAGGAGTTTGTATGGAATGTACTTAGATGGGATAGTCTTTCTGAATGACTTCCAAGACTTGTGTATGGTAATTCCACTTTATGACCAGGGGAATTGGGAATATCTGTTACATTCATTATTAGAGGGCTGTGAACCATAGCATTAAACCAGCTGTTGAGCAGCAGAAGAGTAACCAGTTGGACCTTGATGCTGCTGTTTGAAGGCGTTCTCTTGAATATGGATCAGTGCAGTCCAAGGGAACACAAAGGAGGACCTTGGGGTAACTTTCATAAAAGCATTTAAGTGACTTCGGCGCCTAAGTAATTTGTGTTGGAAAATTTTACCACTGGTCTCATCTGTCCTTTTCTCTCCCACCCCCCCACCCATTTCCTCCTTGGAAACAACCATTGGTTCAGCTTCTAAAGCAAGATCCTTCCCCTTCCTTTAAACATCATGGGGAAGACCATATCCCTCAGTCAGAATGTCCTCTACAAGGGGACAGTCATCACAGAACTTGTGGCTCATACCGTACGAAGGGCACCTTCTGACTTTCAGAAAAAGTTGCTTTGGCTTCTTTGCCTCATTCGGAAGCTGAGGATGGGAAAAGTTTTGTCCTTATGCAACCAATGGTATTTTACCAGCAGGAGTGTTGTATGGAGGAATAGAATTTTCTCCCCAGGAGAACAATTTCCCTAGCATCCTTGAACTGAGGGGGAATCTATCCCAGCTGACTCAAACCATGGAAATCTGAGTGATGACTGGAATGTAGAACCCTTTTGGATTGCCTGTTCTTAAGGATGTTTTCTCACTGTGAATCAAAGAAACCAGTCTTTCAGTCCCTCCAGGTAAGGGTCGGGGGCTCAGAGGGAGAGTCCCTGTCTAGGCTACTCTCGTGATCTAACTACTCCCTCACCTTTATCCTCCTCAGGGAACTGTCGCTACACTTTTAAGGGGCGAGGGAGAGAAAAGCAGGAAGACCCTTCTGGATACTACAGTGACAGTAGGGGCTGCAGAGACATAAGGCCCCGCCTAAATTAATTCAGTTGGGGTTTGGATGTGCAGGGAAGACACTCTTCTTGTGGGGAAGCAGCCTCATTTTCCCCTCTCCCCTTAAAAAAATCCAAAGCAAACCAACAAAATAGCAATGCAGGCTGCTCATTCCTCCCCTCCTTCCTTATAAAACAACTGTTGGCTCCTCCTGGGCAGCTCGGATCTCTCCTTTGGAAACTCACTAGTGTGTGATCATTAAATATTTATACCCATGTTGGCACCTGGTAAAGCCTATTTTCTTGTGTGAGTGTGGGCAAGACAGAGCCACATGTTAACCCAGGGGCGGGCAAACTTTTTGGCCTGAGGGCCGCATTGGGTTTTGGAAATTGTATGGAGGGCTGGTTAGGGAAGGGTGTGCCTCCCCAAACAGCCAGGCGTGGCCTGGCCCCTGCCCCCTATCCCCAACCTGCTTCTTACCCCCTGATGACACCCCCCCCCCCCCGGACTCCTGCCCCATCCAACCCCCCTGACCACCCTGGAACCCCTGCCCCGACTGCCCCTCACCGCCCCATCCAACCCCCCGGGACCCTGCCCCATCCAACCACACCTTCTCCCTGACCACCCCTGGAACCCCTGCCCCTGCCTGTCCCCTGCCATTCCATCCAACCACACCTTCTCCCTGACCACCCCCGGAACCCCTGCCCCTTGCTGCCCCATCCAACCTCCCCTCTCCTTCCTGGCTGTCCCCCCCCCCCCACTGGGGACCCCTGCCCCCATTCTACCCTCCTGTTCTTGACCCCGAACTCCCCTGCCCTCTATCCAACACCCCCCCCCCCCGGCTCCCTGCCCCCTTACCGCGCTGCCTGGAGCACTGGTGGCTGCCGGCGCAGCTGCACCAGGAGAGGCAGCAGTGCCGTGCTGCACAGAGTACTGGATCAGGCCAGGCTCTGCCGCTGCACTGCCTCAGGAGCTTGCAGCCCTGCTGCATAGAGCATTGCGCTGGCCGGGGTAGAGGGAACACTGGGGGAGGGGCCGGGGACTGAGAGCTCAGGGGCCTGGCAGGAGGGTCCCATGGGCTGGATGTGGCCTGCAGGCCTTAGTTTGCCCACCTCTTGTGTTAACCAGAGGTCCCTAGTTAGCTCTAGAGAATTATTGTTCAGTGGAATGGCTATTCTGTCTCTTTGTACAGCTCCAAGGCGTTGAATAGTCAGTAGGGTTCCTCATATGCTTCATATCTAATGTTTCCTTAGCAGACACACAGTGAAAGTCACTAGGAAAAGAGTTGGAGGATATGTCAGCGCCCTCTTCTGGGCCCTGATCCAGCACTGCACTTAGTCAAGCATGTGATTAATTGTATTGATATAAATGGGAATATTGATGTGTTAAGTGGTTTGCAGGATCAGGGCCTCTCTGAAAAAGGGAGGCTTCATTAAATCACATGGTACCTTTCTCCATGTGTCTTTCAGCCGCCCCGGAAGAATACTCTGGCACTAGTGTGAAGAAAGTCTTTCCAAAAGCAGATGGGTGATATGTGACAGATATCAAGTTTGCTGCACCTGAGCCATGCAAAAAACTACTGCAAAGGGCCTTGCTGACAGACTTGTTTAAACTGCTTCCAGTTGTGGACATTTCATTGCACTGCAATGAATATGTTGTGAATAGAGATGTTCTGTCTCTCTTAGATGAATTTATGGGTTTTTTTTGAGCGTGGAGGACTTATAGATATTTAAAAGCCATATATTGAAGATTCTTATAGTTCCACTAGGTGTCAGCAAAGACTAACCAACTTTGAATGTTGTGTGCTTACAAATTATTTTTATATTTTCCTAATTTAGATCAGGCTTCAGTTATAAATGTTACAGTATTTATCCATGGTCATCCAGTGTGTGTGTAGGTCTATTTTAGGTGTGGATGAAGCAAACCGTCCTCTTCTAGTCAAATACAAACTCTAACACCATTATTTCAGGCAGCATTAGAGCAGAGGTACCCAAAGTGCTATCTTCTCTTTCTCAGTCTCTGCGAGGTGCACCCCATGTTGATATTAGACTAGGTCCCCAAATTATTTGCTCTGTAGTGAGGGTGGTAGCAGCAAATAGAGAAGGCAATCTAGTGTGCAACTTTTGGGGAGAGCCATTCTCCCCTCACTTTAGTAATCTAGCATTATTGTAAATATCATAGATGGGAAATGGGGAAGGGAATTTAATTAAGTTGTGTGTATCCCCCTGCCAGTTCAGGACTTTCCCTTGGAGTATATTCTAGTGTGTTTCATAATTTTTAGTAACTCAAACAGTGGGGTTTCTTCCACTTTCCTTGAGACTGTTCCACAGCCTAACAGATCTCCCTGTTAGATGAGTTTTCCTTCCATCCCCCTGATATTCAGCCTGCATTTTTGTTTGCTCAATGTCATTCCATTACTCCTTGGACCTGTCAGAAACGGTTCCTCTCTCTGTGCTTGGCAGCCTGTTGCTGCCTCTACTAGGCACACTGCCGTCTGTCTCTGTGCAGTTGTACAGTATGGAGGGCCTCGCACCCTGACTGTGTCCCTCCTTTTTAACGTTCACAAATGCCTTCCTCTGTCTACAATGTCACTATAAGCCACATAATACAATCTAATCCATCCACCTTCTCTTTAGTGACTTAAAACACCTCTGTATTTATAACTCTCTTCCAATAAGGATCCCAGATCCCAACCCACTTAGATATGAGAGATCCTCCCTCGCCCTACCATTCTCTAGGTACAAGCCATACCTACTTCCCTATAGCTAGGTAGACAGGCTATGGTATTACCTGTTCCACACAGAGAAATTGACCTGTACATTCAATATGCTGCTTTAATTGTTAATTTCAAACATGTGAAAAGCAGTTGCAGTACTTGCAGACATATATCTATGAGGTTGAATTATAGTCTGGCCAGGTGCAGAAGCATAGCAAAGCTCGTGAGTGAAACCCGAACTTGGGATTTTTTGACTCTTCAACATTTTGTGCTCTAATCAAACTTTGTGTATATATAATGTTTAGGCTTGACAGAATTTTATTTTTATTTTTTATAATTTTGACAGATGTTTAAAACATTTGTTCCATTTTTACTGTTTGTTTTTTTTTTAAATTTTTGCAATTGTGGGAAATTTATGGTGGGGGGGCGGTCAGGTAATGGTTGTGTATCAGTGAAGAATTATTTAATGATGGTAGATTTTGAGATTTCAAAAGTGTAAAACTTTATAACCGTTAAAAAACAACTTGTCAAAATACACAAATTAAACATCCTTAGGTCAAACTCTAAGTTCTCAAGCAGATTTCTTACTTTGCCTATCAGTAAATTTTGATTATTATCAATGGAAATATTTTTTCATCAATTTGCATATTTGGTGGAATTGATGTTTATTGATATTTCCCAATAAAATCAAATCGTCCCAAGCTGCCTAATATTACTTTCTCTCTCTCTCTCTCACACACACACTCTCACACACACGTTAAAAACTTTACTAAGGTTGCACAATCAAGCATACAAAAGTTCGGAAATACCAGAATTAAGGTTGCCTGTGCAACCTTTAATTTGGCCCTTTATGCATATGCATTATGATATAATTAAAGAGTGTAAGATCACATGCTATTTTTTATAGAATCCCTGCCTCATTCAGCACACAAGATGGATCACGTGCACTGAATGAGCAGCTGTATAACATTTTGTTTCTTCCTCATAGTTCAGTGTGTGGCCCCAAGCATTATTTACTGCATATTGTTCAAACCCTCCTCCGAATACACAATTATTAGTTTACCCATGGGCTTGTCTATGGTGCTTATCAGTGTAATGTCAGGTGCTTCACAAATATTGGACTTATATTCACAAAACCCCTGTGAGGTGAGAGGGAGTGGTATTACCCCCATTTTACAGATGTGGAAACTGATGCACAGAGATTAATGGGTATTTAATTTTGGAGGCCCAATTTGAGATGCTTAGGACCTGTTTTTTTCAGAGTACTCAGCATTCTATAGCACTTCATGTATTCAGGCACAGCTTCCATTGACTTCAGTTGCAGTTGTGAGTACTCAGTAGTACTACTGCACATTGGGCCCCAGGATCCCAAGTCAGGCACCCAGAAAATGAGGAACACACAATTAGGGATTAGCTGTGAAAAGTCTGGGTTGTGTGACTTAACTAGCATCATGCAGAAATCCAGACACAGTCAGGGATAGGATCCAGTTCTCCAGGGCATCATTAAACTGTCTTAACACTGAGACCATCCTTCCTCTTCTTGCAATCCCCTGCCTCGTTCAATATATACCTTCCAACTTAAGGCACCCTTTATTCTGGCATTTCCTAACTTTTGAGTGCTTGACTTTGCAACTTTAATAATGTTCTTTTAACATAGGTTTTTGGGTGTAATTTTCTACCTTTGTTGAAAAAGCAAACTGAAATAAACCTAATTCCATCCTGTCGTTTCATATTGAGACTGACATGGGTCATTAGCAGGGCTGGACCCTTTAGGTCCACCACACTAAACCTCTGCTGCTTAAGCTAATGGAGTAACTGATAGCAGTAGTAGGTTGTTATCCTCTATGTGGTGCGGGAGTAGAGTGGGATGGGAGACTTCGCTGGTGGGTTTCACAGATAGTTGCTGAAGGCAAAGGGATGTTGAAAGTCAAGAATCTTGAGTTCCATTTGAGGCTCTGGAGAGTCTGCCTGTTCTTCTGCCCCATCCCATCTGACCTATCAATGTCCCAGTACTGTCTCTTCCTCACCTCTGAAGCATATTTTTATTCTTGTTTGTATGTAACCCTTTCTGTCATTATTCCTTATACTCGGTATCACTTAATCCTATGTCCTCTTGTTAAATAAACTTGCGTTATTTTTACTGTGTTCAGTGCACTGATTGAAGGGAACAGTGTGTTAATACTAGTTAAGCTAACAGGTTGCAGTGTATTGTCTCTTTAAAGGAGCAACAAACTTAATTACTTTTGTGAGTGTTCAGTAAGAGGGCTGGATGGTGTAGAGAGACGTCTCTGGGGAACTTCAGTTGAGGTTCATTGTTCCTTACTGGCAAGACAAGGTTTGAACTGGAAGAGTTCTAACGAGTTTGCTTGCAAGGCAGATAATCTGGCAAATCATGGGGTTGTCTCACATTTTAGCAGTAGTAAAACTCTTACCTGCTGACCCTGAGAGGGGCAACGCAGTAACTCACAATTCTGGGAGTTTTTGCAGATGGGGATTCCACAACCTCCCTTGGAAGCCTATTCTAGAGCTTAACTATCCTTATAGTTAGCAAGTTTTTCCTAATATCTAACCTTAGATACCCCTTGCTGCAGATTAAGCGTTTTACTACTTGTCCTACCTTCAGTAGACATGACAAGTGCCACCTGTCCTCATTATAACAGCCCTTAACATATTTGAAGACTGTTATGAGTCGTTGTCCTTCCCCCTCCCCCCCGTCATCTTTTCCTCAAGAGTAAACATACCCAGGTTTTTTTAACCTTTCTTTATAAGCCAAATTTTTGAAAATTTTTATTGTTTTTGTTGCTTTCCTCTGGACTGTCTCAAGTTTGTTCAGATCTTTCCTTAAGTGTGGTACCCTGAATTGAACACGATACTCTAGCTGAAGCTTCACCAGTGCTGAGTAGAGTGGGACAGTTACCCTCCATGTCTTACATATAAAACTCCTGTTAATAAACCCCAGATATTAGCCTTTTTCACAGCTGCATCATATTGTTGACTTGTATTCAATTTATGATCCACTGTAACTCAAAGATTATTTTCAGAAGCACTGCCACCTAGCCAGTTACTTCCTATTTTATGGTTGTGCAGTTAATTTTTTTCCTTCCTAAGTGAAGTACTTTACACATGTTTTTATTGAATTTCATCTTGTTGATTTCAGACCAGTTCTCCAATTTCTCAAGGTCATTTTGAATTCTAATCCTGTTCTCCAAAGTGCTTGCAACCTCTCCCATCTTGGTGTTATCTGCATATTTTATAAGCATACTTTCCACTCTGTTATCCAAGTCATGAATGAAAATACTGAATAATACTGGACCCAGGACAGATCCCTGTGGGACCCCTCTACATGTGTCAGTGAACCATTGATAACTACTTGTTTGTTTTTCAATCAGTTGTACACCCATTTTACACTAATACCATTTAGAGTACATTTCTCAAGTTTGCTTATGAGAATGTTGACAGTCCCACTTGATAATCTTACTAAATAAAAATCAAGACATATCACATCTACAACTCTATCCCTATCTGCTGGGCCAGTGACCCTGTCAAAGGAGGAAATTACGTTGGTTTTGCATGATTTGTTCTTGACAAATCATGTTGGTGATTCCTTATTACACTATTATCCTCTAGGTGCTTACTGATTGTTTAATAATTTGTTCCACTATCTTTCTATGTATTGAAGTTAGGTTGACTGGTCTCTAATTCTCCAGATCCTCTTTGTTCCCCTTTCTAATGTTAGGTACCATGTTTGCCCTTCTGTAGTCCTCTAGTTACCTTTTTAATGAAGACTGAAGCAAAACAGTGATTAAACACTTTGCCTTTTTGTTGTCGTCCCTGCTAAGTAGTGGACATATGCTTCACTTAGTCTTTCTCTTGCTCCTGTTGTATTTATAGAATCTTTTCTTGTTGCCTTTTATGTCCCTTGCTAGGTGTAATTCATTTTGTGTGTTAGCCTTTCTGATTTTCTCCCTACATGCTTGTGCTATTTCTTTGTACTCCTCCTTAGCAATTTGTCCATGTTTCCACTTGTTGTAGGATTCCTTTTCGATTTTCATTAAAGAGCTCCTGGTTGGAGCCATATTGGCCTTCTGCTAGTCTTCCTTTCTTTTCTTTGCAGAACCGTTAGAGTAAACAGGTAAACAGCTCCCTAGTTCTTATTCCATCCCTAGTTCTGATAGGGATCTGGATGCAGTCCTTTCCTTCCCCAACCCCATCCCTCTTATCTCTTCCAAAGGAGGAAAAGGTAGAGAGAACTGTCCATAATTCTTGGCTTGCTTGTTAGGTGGAGTGTGGAGGATAACTTCGTTCTCCTAGTCGTCTCTTCACTTGGAGAAAGTTTTTATTTTTTTTTATTTTTCAGTTGTACCGTGAACATTACATATAAATCCTGTCTAGTGCACCTAGTGAGGAAACCTTATGATGAAAAACATTGTTTCAGTAATGCTTAAAGCTTGCTTTTGTCTCATTGTGTATGAGGGGGAAGGAAATAGTCGTTACTTGGTAATCTGTATCTGGTTGGGTGAAGTTATCGTTAAACATGGCTGTCACTTACCACCACAACTCCAGCTGCAGTGCTCTTTTGCCTGCAGTGGATCAGCATCTGAACTGTGTAGCTATAACACTGATGCTTCAGGTTTATTCACCGTTTCCTTTAGCATCAGCTATGTGTCTCCAGGAATTTTGGTTTGCATTACGTGCTCTGTAATAGCTCATAATGCAATAGTGGGGTGAGGGTCAAGGAACAATGCTATAACTGCACCCATTTACTATAATTAATTAACAAAAACTTCTATAGTTAGAAATTCAGTTAAACTCATTTAAAATTAATTAACTAGTGATTTTTTTTTTTTAAGGCAACATTAGCATCTTGGGCAACCTTGATTCACATGCCATGGAGGGGTATTTTGGGGGAAGGAAAGAAAGGGGACCTAGAGGATGATTAGGTGGGGTGAAAAGTGGGGAGGGCAAAAGTAGCAGGCAGCAGAGGGATGGGCAGAGGTGGTAGAGAAAGAATGACCCAGAGGTGGGGAGTGGAGGGCACTGGTGAGGGAAGCAGGGACTCTTTGTATAGTGTGTATTGGCTTAACCTTTGTAATATAGACTGTGGAAGGAAAAGGGCCTGTGTGCATGTTTGTAGAACTTCCTAGCCAGGACTTGTGGGGCAGGAAAGGGAAGGGAAGTTGTCATAAATATAAAGGGAAGGGTAAACACCTTTAAAATCCCACCTCTGCCACCATGTCAAGGTTCCTTCCCCACTCTGAACTCTAGGGTACAGATGTGGGGACCTGCATGAAAACCTCCTAAGCTTATTTTTATCAGCTTAGGTTAAAACTTCCCTTATCCTAGCTTCTTAACCCTTTTACAGGTGAAAGGGTTTTTCCTCTGGCCAGGAGGGATTTTAAAGATGTTTACCCTTCCCTTTATATTTAAGACATGCCCCCAAATCACAGATAGGGTGAAATGCTGGCTGTGATTTCTTCCTGGAGCTCTAGGAGAAAACAGAGTTAATAAGACAAGTGCATTTCTAAATATACTACCAAGTATATAAAGACTAACAATATATTCCACATCTCAAGGACGATTTTAACCAGTTGATTCTGGGAAACTTTCACGGGAGAGTGCATCAGCCACTTTGTTAGAAGCTCCTGAGATGTGTTGGATGTCGAAATCAAAATCTTGGAGAGCTAAACTCCACCGAAGAAGTTTTTTGTTATTTCCCATGGCGGTATGAAGCCACTGTAGCACAGCATGGTCGGTTTGCAGGTGGAAACACCATCCCCAAACATATGGGTGTAGCTTTTCCAGAGCGTAGACAATGGCGTAACATTCTTTTTCACTGACTGACCAGTTGCTTTCCCTCTCAGACAGCTTCTTGCTAAGAAACACTATAGGATGGAATTCTTGATCTGGTCCTTCCTGCATTAAAACTGCTCCCACACCACGCTCGGACGCATCTGTGGTTACTAGGAACGGTTTGTCAAAGTCTGGGGCCCTTAGTACAGGGTCAGACATGAGTGTCGCTTTAAGCTGGTGTCAAGGTTCCTCCCCCACTCTGAACTCTAGGGTACAGATGTGGGGACCTGCATGAAAAACCTCCTAAGCTTATCTTTACCAGCTTAAGTCAAAACTTCCCCAAGGAACAAAATATTCCACCCTTTGTCCTTGGATTGGCCGCTACCACCACCAAACAAATACTGGTTACTGGGGAAGAGCTGTTTGGAAACGTCTTTCCCCCCAAAATACTTCCCAAAACCTTGCACCCCACTTCCTGGACAAGGTTTGGTAAAAAGCCTCACCAATTTGCCTAGGTGACTACAGAGCCAGACCCTTGGATCTTAAGAACAATGAACAATCCTCCCAACACTTGCACCCCCCCTTTCCTGGGAAATGTTGGATAAAAAGCCTCACCAATTTGCATAGGTGACTACAGACCCAAACCCTTGGATCTGAGAACAATGAAAAAGCATTCAGTTTTCTTACAAGAAGACTTTTAATAGAAATAGAAGTAAATAGAAGTAAAGAAATCACCTCTGTAAAATCAGGATGGTAGATACCTTACAGGGTAATTAGATTCAAAACATAGAGAATCCCTCTAGGCAAAACCTTAAGTTACAAAAAAGATACACAGACAGAAATAGTTATTCTATTCAGCACAATTCTTTTCTCAGCCATTTAAAGAAATCATAATCTAACGCATACCTAGCTAGATTATTTACTAAAAGTTCTAAGACTCCATTCCTGGTCTATCCCCGGCAGAAACAGCATATAGACAGACACACAGACCCTTTGTTTCTCTCCCTCCTCCCAGCTTTTGAAAGTATCTTGTCTCCTCATTGGTCATTTTGGTCAGGTGCCAGCGAGGTTACCTTTAGCTTCTTAACCCTTTACAGGTGAGAGGAATTTTCCCCTGGCCAGGAGAGATTTCAAAGGGGTTTACCCTTCCCTTTATATTTATGACAGCTGGTTAAAGGCCTTCTGACACTCTTCGGTCCACTGAACGGCATTTGGCTGTTTCTTTTTGGTTAGGTCTGTCAGTGGGGCGGCGATTTGGCTGTTTTGTGGTACAAATCGCCTATAATAACCGGCCAAGCCTAAGAGGGATTGAACCTGTTTCTTTGACTTGGGGACAGACCACTTTTGGATAGCATCCACTTTGGCCTGTAGGGGTTTGATAGTTCCTTGACCCACCTGGTGTCCTAGGTAAGTCACTCTGTTTTCTCTTAGAGCTCCAGGAAGAAATCACAGCCAGCGTTTCACCCTATTTGTGATTTGGGGGGCGTGTCATAAATATAAAGGGAAGGGTAAACACCTTTAAAATCCCTCCTGGCCAGAGGAAAAACCCTTTCACCTGTAAAGGGTTATGAAGCTAGGATAACCTCTCTGGCACCTGACCAAAATGACCAATGAGGAGACAAGATACTTTCAAAAGCTGGAGGAGGGAGGAAAAACAAAGGGTCTGTGTCTGTCTGTGTGATGCTTTTGCCGGGGACAGAACAGGAATGGAGTCTTAGAACTTAGTAAGTAATCTAGCTAGATATGCATTAGATTCTGATTTCTTTAAATGGCTGAGAAAATAAGTTGTACTGAATGAGACGTAGATTCCTGTTTTTGTGTCTTTTTGTAACTTAAGGTTTTGCCTAGAGGGATTCTCTATGTTTTGAATCTAATTACCCTGTAAGATATTTACCATCCTGATTTTTCAGAGGTGATTCTTTTTACTTTTTCTTCTATTAAAATTCTTCTTTTAAGAATCTGAATGCTTTTTCGTTGCCCTTAAGATCCAAGGGATTGGGTCTGTGTTCACCTATGCAAATTGGTGAGGATTTTTACAAACCTTCCCCAGGATTTTGGTGGGAAAGACTTTTCCAAGCGGGCTCTTTCCCGGTTATATATCTGTTAGATGCTTGGTGGTGGCAGCAATAAAGTCCAAGGGAAAAAGGAAAATAGTTTGTACCTTGGGGAAGTTTTAACCTAAGCTGGTAAAAATAAGCTAAAGAGGTTTTCATGCAAGTCCACACATCTGTACCCTAGAGTTCAGAGTGGGGAAGGAACCTTGACAGAACTATAAGAGGGTCCTGGTGGCAGAGGACCATTGAAATTCTGGGGTCAGGAGGGATCAGGAGCAGGTTAAAGAATAACTGGAGGATAAAGGACCAAACAGATCTGAGTGCAGGGGCTGGAGAGTGTCTGTAACCCTCCACAACCCCTGTCTCTGACCCCTTCCAGTTCTGTTATGCCTCCCCACTCAGTACACTTTCCCTCCATCTATCAAATTGCTTCGGGCAGAGGCATTTCTCTGGTACCTTCTGCTGCTGCTGGCACATCACTGGCAGCAGCTTCATATGTTGCTCTCTCATTGGGAGTGTAGCTTGGCCTTCAGACCCTCTAGTGTGCAACCCTCTAGTAATGCCCACATGAATTTGCAGGAACCTGCACTCCACAACAAACTCCCTTATACCTGCAGTATACAGCCACCCATGCTGAACACCTCCAGTTGTGCAAAATTACTCTTTCAACCTCTGCTCTAACCACAGTATTTTGTAGGTAGTAATAATAGATTAGATTTTTGGAAATAAAAAAAGTATTTCAGTGCATGAATACTTTGACGCTGCAGTTGTGATCTCTAGTGGCAGCAGAGGAATCAAAGGGCATTGCATGTTACGATAATCAGTATTTGACCTGGAAATATATATTAGAAACTTCTCTACGTAGTGAAGCAAGTATGTGGCAGGTGAGAAAGATATATAAAGTTAAAACAAACCCTATGAACAATACTCCTCTGACACAAGTTCCTGACGTTTACCTTTGTGTGCATTATATTTTTGTCAGATTTTGCTAAATTGTGTGTGCTATGATTTTTGACTTTTGAAGTAGTTATGTAATCCTGAGAAGCAGAAATACGTTTCCAGTCCCAGCTTGAATTTTAAAGCCTATTGTTTCATTCATTCCTACTAGAAGAGAAGAGATTACGGCAGTACCTGTTTTTTTTCTTGATGTCTCATTCATAATGCATCAAAAAGGCATTGTTTATGTACTTGGTAGGGTCTATTCCTTGCTAAAGTAACCATAGAAAAGATACAGGTTTTGTTAACCTGACAAGCAGTCTGCAAAAGGGAACATGTTGTAAAATGCTTTCCCTCCCTTTTCTCTTTCTTCATCCCCATTCTGCACCCACCTTGAAGTCAGGCTCGTTTTGTTGGGTAATCCCAATACATATTAGGACTTGAAATAAAATAAATGATTCAGTGCAGAAAAATACTGAATTGGGGTGTGTACTGTTTTGGAATGTCTGCATTGATGGAAATGTACTTGAGGATCATCCTGAGTTTTTAGCCGGTTGTATACTATGATTTAATGTAGTCGGGGCCTTGCCAAAGCGCATCGAAAACAATGGGATTTGGATCAGACCTTTAGTTTATATCACTAATTGACAATTCTTCTCTCACCACACAATATGATGATCAGTTCTTGTGATCTCTGAAGCTTTATCCTTCCCCCTATCCATCTGAACTCTGTCAGGGATTGTTTGTGATCCCTCACTTGCTTGTCCCTGCATTCAATTGGTAAAGGGAATGAGGAAGATGCCCGGCTATTTCATTCTTGCTGTCTGTAGGGGAATTCCCTAATCACAGCAAATTTTTTCAAACTGGGAGAATAAAAATATATTCTTTATGACCACAAGCTCAGACTTGTTGAGACCTCAGAATGTTGGAAGCAAAAACAAAATAATGGCAAACAAATTATATTTTTCTAATTTGTTCCAAAAACCTGACAAATTGATGACTAACTCTACCACTATATCTCATTGATGGGTGACAATTATGTCTCCTCTTCAGAAAGTTTTTGGGTTAGGATACATTTCACCTAACTGCACTACCTGAGCAAATCAGTGTGTCTCACTTTGAATGATTACTTACCTCAGAAAAATATTTTACTTTTCTGTGGACTCAAAATAGTAATTTGATTCAATTGTTTGCCCAGTTTACACTACCGATAACTCTCCAAGTTGCTGCATTTGGATGGAGTTCTTTACTACCCTCTACTAAAGCCTTTTGTTTAGTGTTCTGCATAGAATGTTTGCTTGCCTTTTTTCCAGTTATGTGTTTAGAGAAATGAAGATTTCCCAGCTAACGTAGTTGGGCTATTTTTTTGGCAGGTGAAGAGCCCAATCTCCCTGAGATTAAAAAGAATCTGGATGTTGAGATTAGGGGAAGAATGAATGGGTCCAAAAGAGTTTTGCCATTGACTTCAGTGGGGCCAGGATTTAACTCCTGGCCTCTGCCTTGGTGAATCTTTCTCAGGATTTAGGTAACAGAATAAAGAGGCCTCTTCCCCAGTGCAAAATGAAATGTGTCTGACATTGGGTTTGGATTCTTATATACTTTGGAGTATAACCTGCATGACTTAATGGCAAATGTGATCACATCCACCTGACATCATTGTGTAAAAATCTGTTTTGTCATTGAGTGCTTTGGGACCACTCATCGTGATCCATCCCTCTCCAGCTCTTGTTGTAGGCTGTGATCTTCATTCTTGCCAAATGCAAAGCCCCAACCCCACATATGGACAGATTCTTGGGATAAAAGGGGACAGCCAAGATACACCCCGTCTCTTCAAACAATAAATTGTCACAGTAGTGTCCGAGAATCTGTATTGGTGGTTGTCTGGTCAGAAGGAGAGCGTCTGGGAACCAAGGGCCTTCAGGCTTCGTCTAAAAGAAGATTTATGTGAAGTCTGACATTTCTTGGTTTCCAGAGTCCAGGAGTTCTCAACTGACATATGAACCCTCCCTGGATTTAAAACATCTGTATCTATTGCTATGGCCATCCTTTCTAAGGAGGTATGAAAATTGCATCTCTACAATAACATTGAACTAGTCACAATAAATTCATTATGTAAATATACCTGATTTGCAGTGAGGCTTCTAATACATTGGACAGGTAAATCCTCTACTAACCTTGAAGTACTGTATAAAAGAATCCTGTATTTTGTGTCTGCCTAATGGAAGAGATGGATTAAGTAGAATACAGTTGAGGGGGTATACTACATAGGAATGAAGTGTCAAAGTGATGAACTTTTAGTACAGAGCAAAAGGAACTGGACTTTTCTGGATTATAACAGTTTATGTAGTGGCAAAGAACTCTTTCTTCCCAACTAGAAACATTTCCAAGGGAGTTTTAAATGATTCAGTTCACTTCAGTAGCATCTTTGGTTTGTTCTCCATGGTACAAGCTGGTGAATAGAACAAAATCAGACCTCCAGCAGCCGGAGTTCAGTCTCTCTCTTTTTGTTACATTTACAGCTCAAATCTAATCCCAGTGATAATGAGGAAAAGGAAGCCCGGTCTCAGCTGACGAAATCTGATGAGTTGCAGCGTCTGCGTTCACAGGCACTGTCTCTGTATCGTCAGGAGGATTACACGACTGCTATAAGTCTTCTTGATGGGATTCTAGAAGTAAGTTCTACAGGAAATATAATTGAAGAGAAATAAGAATTTCTATCTGTGGTAGACGTGTATGTTTCTTTTTTTAACATAGAACTTTAAAGTCTGCACTGATGCAAAAACCTTGTGTTGCTGGCTGTATCCTACCGAGCACTGTCAACTCCCATTGGGATCGTTGGGAGCTGAGGGTGGTCAACGTCGGGCAGGACAGAGCGCTAAAGAAAGGGAGATTGTGGATTTATGTTGAGGAATTGCTCCATTTTAACCTAGCCTTCTGGTATAGATGACTTTTTGTTAATACTTTTTTGTGCTTAAATTTCTCGTCCTTTCCCTCAGTCCAAAGTTCAGTATTCTTGGGACATGGTGGTTTGAATGGAATTTTACCAGTATGAAAAAGGTGTGTCGCATAATTTAAATTTTCTCAGTCATACTGCAGTTATCCAAGAAACTCACATGCGTTGAACTTAGTACTTAGTATGTGTGTGTGCATCCTCAATGAGAACTGTGTACTTTCCTCACTTCGGGAGGTAGGGGAAACTGGTAAGAGAAAAGTAGTGAAGGATCAAAAATAGTATGCAGCTAAACTACACACTGGTATCCATATGCACATCCGTATCCTCAGATACCTGAATTGTAGTATCCCATCTTGTTGTTTGACTCTTCAGTCAGTGGTCACATATTCAGATGTGGGCAACTCTAAAGTGTACTAGCATGCTGTTTTTTCATTTTTTCTAAAAAATGCAAGAAAACATTAAAAGAAATTCCTGGCCAAGATTTTTACACGCATTCTGTTATGGTGCACAAAACATCTATGCATGACATGCATGTAATATAAGAAATACATGAGACAAAATTAATGTTGCTGTGAGATCCATAATTTTGAATGTTTTCACTCTTGTTTGACATTTAATGATGATGGTAAAGTACTGATAATGCAGAATTGTCAGCCATTATCTGTACTGATTAAATTACACAAATTTGGAATAGAAACACTTGCATTTACATAAATCTAACTTTTTTTGGGTCCAGGATGTAAGTTAAATACCAGAATTAATATTGACATTTTCTGTAAGCTAAAGATTAGGCATGCTTGCTTAATGATAGTTCATTACTGTGCTTCTGAGAACCGTCGTTTATCTACAAAATAAATTACTCTTATTTGCCTTTATACTCAGTCTAGCTAGGACTGAAATTTTATAAATGACTCACGTACAATTCCCTGAGGAAGAATTTTAATAAATAAAAATGTGTATACTCAATTCCTAATTTAAAGTTTGATCTGGTAACCTAGTTGCATCTTGTAACTTAGTTGCACATACTCTCTATTGCTTTATTAAACATTTTAAATACCGTCTTCTCGTATGTCAGAATATGTACACTGCTTTTATGCACCGTTGAAGTTGCTTTGTATGGATATTACAGACAAATCCTTCAAGCCCAAAGCAGTAATAAAAGAATTAGTGGGTTATCTGTTGAAGGTAAATGTAATTATATCTATATTACAATCATACTTGTACAATCTTATTTTGGTCATTATAACTATTCAGAGTAAGGTGCTATCTCCCTGAGTCCCCTTTGTTAGATGTAACAAAATGAGATGCTATTTGAGGGTATATCACATTAACTTCGATCATTTGTCAATTGTAGCATTTATTTCATAACTGTAAAAGAGTCAAAGTGTGGGAAGGGATGGGATGGGGGGAAAGGGGGGATGTGTTATGATTAAACCTAGCCCTGTAAAACTGAGAGTTAAGAAAAACATGAAATGTTTTGGTTTTGATGCCTTGTCATTTTTTGACAGCAAACCAACCCACATATTTATTACAGAAGGAGAAACTCATTTTTTTATATCCGGGAAAAACGTTAACAGTTGATTATTCGAGAGATATGGTTGTTGTCCCCCTCTAAAGCTGTACTGCCAAAAGTATTAAGGACAGACCTGCACACCATGTTGATATAGAAGCCTCCTTCAGATGTCTATTTGGACAGTAGACACCTCAGCCATCACAATTCTTATCTTCCATAGTAATAGGGGGAAGTTGTAATAATTTAGGATTCCAGCCACCCTCCTTCAGGCTCGCACTGTCCCAGTTCTTTCCAGCAGTGGTGAGGGTTCAAGCATGCCTCCCTGAGTGGGCTCATCTGCTGGGTTACAAATCACATTTCTAAATAACTTGTTTTCTGTAATCTGTTGGAGGAATGGCTTTGAAATATCTCTGCTCTCTGGGAAGTGCATTGATGTTAAATTTCAAGCACTCTGCACATGATTAGAACACTGATCCATCACAAGAGGCAATATGAAATTAGGTAGGATTTAAAAACAAGAGAAATGCTTACAGATCAAAGTCTAGCTTTCATTTTGGTTTCTCAAGGTTTGCGTTTGGGATGCAGAGCTGCGGGAGCTTCGAGCTGAATGCTATATAAAGGAAGGAGAACCAGGCAAAGCCATTAGTGACTTAAAAGCTGCTACCAAACTGAAGAATGATAACACTGAAGCCTTCTATAAAATCAGCACAATATACTACCAGCTGGGGGACCATGAACTGTCACTCAGGTAAGTTTACTATTGTATGTAATAGCAAAGATTAAAACACAAAGCCCATGCCAAGGAAGTTTGACCCATCTGCTATAGTGAAATGCATAATGAGTGAGTGGTAGGATTAGTGCAGACACTTTTGTCAACATAGTCGTGTGGAAGTACTCATTGGCCTGTCTCTGTACCGTTCTTGTTTTGTTTCAGTGTTTTTTAGCACAAGATATGGTGCCTGGAACTCTGCATAAGATGTACACTAATAATTAAAATAACCTAATAAAGCCTGGTGTGTGTTGCATCTCTATGGGTAGAGACTGCTGCTCCCCTAGTGGCTCAAAAAAAGCCAGCTAGTCTGTCAAACAAAAGAAAATGGGCACAGTGAAAAATAGTGAGAAAGGAGGAATTAATGAAGAAGGGTGGCCAGATTGGCCAAGAATGAACTGATCCAAATAGAGAAAGGCCTTCCATGGTGGGCTCTTGTGAATGTATTTGGAGAATGTTTCATGGACAGTCTCTAAATGCAAAAACCTACTCTCATATGGATACAGATGAGACTTTGGTGTTGAGACTGGAAACAGTCCAGAGGATCTCAATTGCTTTGAAAAGATTGAAATACTTTGGGTTTAGAGATCAAGGACTCCGTATACGATCAACAGATACTTTGCTTTTCAGTGCCATCTGTATTGTCTTCTCTCTTCTAGTCCCCAGATCATTCAAACCCCATCTGACTTGTACTCAGATTGAAGTTCATTCAGACCAAGTCTGGCTAGAGGTCAGCCTTTGTGCTCTTGTACTTTGACAAGCTGTGATGAATTCAGGGCAGTGAGAAGGCAATGTCCATTGCTTTCACTTGCATAATAAAAGCTGAATAGAGGGCATCATTAGAATCTTCTGGAAGAAAGTCTGCCCCCTGCTATCTGTCACACAGTACTTCTACTGAAAAGCAACTACTGAGTTAGAGATGGGGGAAATTGAGAGAACAGGGAATTGCAGCTTTACTATCCTGAGCAATGTTCCCTCTAATTTTTGACAGGCTGTGCGCGCAAAAAATTTCTTCTGTGCAAATTTTTGTGTGTGTGGTGTTTTGCCGTGCATGCGGGGTTTAGGATCTGTGTGCACGCGCACAGCTTAGAGGGAACAGTGATCCTGAGTTGTCTTTTTAGGTTTCTCTCCCTTCCTTGTTAGTAGAGTGGATGTCAGAATGGATGGATGAGGGCAGGGATTTTGGAAACCTCAAATGAGTGTGGTTTTCTACTTAAGCCTGGGTATTTATTTCATGCTAGCATGGATCCCCTTCCAGCAGATATGGTATCTCTAAGGGTGAAGATTGTATCCCCTCCTGGCCCCCCACTTTTTTGAGTGACCTTGGATAGCTATACATCAGTGAACCCCACTTGTTGGGGTGTGGATCAGCATTCACATCGCACTCCCTGTCAGTGCCTGGGCCAGGGAAGCTAATGATCCAACAGGTGGACCAAATTCAGTGATGAATCCCGGTCATGGGCCACCTGAGGCATGTTGTGCATATTCTAAGAAGAAGACCACCCCACTTGTTCTCTTTTCTTCAAGTATACAGAGATTATTTTGTCTCCTAGGACATTCAGGCCACATCAATTTTCTTCCCATTCATGGCCAAATCCAAGCTGTAAGTGCAATTAAGCAAAACACTGAAACATACAGTGGAGAGAAGTTATCCATAAAAGCAAAAAGAAGCATCTGCACTCACTTTTCTGGGATGTGAAAAGCATGCTAGAGTGCGTCAGGAGATCGTTAGAAAGATAAAAGTTTTGTAGCTCCCGGACTTCATGAGTTAAGTTACTACTATTCCTCAGGCCCCCAAGTTCATGTCTGTTCCTCTGTTTGTCCCTTCCTCCTTAGGTTGTCTTGGCTTCATGCAGTAAGGACTTTACTTTGCTCTCAGCAGAGACATATGTCAGCATTTTCATTATCCTTTTGAGACATGACATAAGACATGACAGGATGACAGCTGTACCAATCCAAGACTTTCCTTATTAGACCACTGCATTTTGAGAATTTCAAAGAACACTGGCCAATTTTAAAATATAGTGTTCCTGCTGGATGGGTTCTAGGCAAATAAGCATTCTCTGAAGACGTCTTTTGACTCAAGTATCCGAGTCCCATCAGAGTGGTCAGTTCTGGTTTAGGAGGCGTACAATGTTTTTATGCTTACATTGACTGTAATGGTATGTGTGGAGTAAGAACATACTCAAAAATAAGTCATCAGAGATAGCTGTGACAAATAACTATCAAATGCCAGACAAAACAGTTGAAAATATACACTAGAGAACAATCTAATGTAATATATAGTATAACTTTATGCGGAGTATAAATTTCTGGCAACATAAAGTAATGGGGAAAAAAGCTGTAAACTCAGGATGGTTTTCATTAATTTTCACACGTTAACATGCTCTTGAATGGAAGAGAGAATGCAATGCAGAAAAATCTGTCACTCCAGACAGCTTTTTAAAAATACTGTCCTCTACTTCTATTTGAAATCCCTTAATGTTTCTTTTTCCTACATGAAAAGTGAAGTCCGAGAGTGTCTGAAACTTGACCAGGACCATAAGCTGTGTTTTTCTCACTATAAACAAGTAAAGAAACTTAATAAGCAAATCGAGTCAGCAGAGGAACTCATCAGAGAAGGCAGGTAAGAGCACTAGACATTTACTGAATGATACCAATGCTATGACTCCTCCTGAAGCAGTAAAACTTCACAGGTTTGGAGATAGTTTGCTTTGTTTTGTGTTTGTCATGTGGGATTGAACACTGGGCATGGCCATGAGAATTTCAATTTAAAAATACACACCAACCCACCTGTACCATCAGCAGCATTTGTTCCTTCTTATTGTTACCTGCTTCCCTTCCTACTCTCCATGGCCTATTGCCATTTTAGTTTGTTCTTTGCATGAAATAAATTATAAGATCAAGGCACAGACAATGTTTGTATTCAGCTCTCAAATGTCATAGCGCCATATAACTAATAAATAAAGATCAATGCTACTACAAATTGTCCCTTGATAATAGGTGTGCCAAGCAAATGGGGCTCCCCATCCCAACCCTTAGATGTGATTAATAGTCTTTTTTTTTTAATTTCTGCTCCTTGCTGCTTCTCAGTTTTGTATGATTTACTGTCAAACACATAACCGTAGTTGTGCTATGCACAGTGATCGAGTGGAGGTAGCTCTTCATCATTTATCTGGATTTGAAATGTAGTGTGGTAGCAGATTTCTTTTTTAACTTTGAGAATGAAATCTGGAATGTGCATTTCTTATACTTAGTAGTATGTGTGTAGGAAAACTAGTTTGCTTTACGGTACTGCAAAATGACAAAGAAAGCAAAATTTTATCAGCAGAGTTGCTGATAAATATTAAAAAAAATCAGTTCAGTTTTTGAGTAATTTTATTGGTTTACTGTGTGGCGTCTCTGGAAAGCTGTATGTGGTTATTCATTTCACCGGTAAATTCAAGTGTCAGTGCTGTTAATCTGAGTTAAATGTTGTCTTTTAATGCATCAGTGTTTAAAGGTGGAGATCTCAGCATATTTGCAAATAAAGTATCACCACAGCCTTCAAATACATTTTTCATGAGTTTGTCATGACTCGGAAAGCAAGAAAATTACTGGAGCCTTGAAAGTTGCTATATATGTAATGTGCTCAGAACTTTTCTTCGGTATGCTAACACGCACAACAAACAAAATTAAAATAACTCTCTCTGATGGGATGCCAGCCTTAATTCATCCCACGTTTGTTTGAAGGGGCCTGAGACCAGCTCACAATGAGGTGCATAGTAATGTATTGTTTGAGCTCCTGAATCTAGGCACTATGTGATTAGTTAGGGATGTAATGGAAACTTTAACCCTGCACTTCTGTTTGTGTTTCAGAAAAATCTTACATTTCAGACAAATGTTAGTTTTTGTGCATTTAAAAACATAAACCTTGGTTCAGCTCTTTAAGCTGTTGGGAGTCACAGGAGCATGATAGTCACTCTCTTTTGGTTCACTTGAATTGTTCATCAAATGATGCTTTCATTCTGGAGCCTCCTTGAATATGAAAGTATGCAAAGGAGCATTGTCATGAACACTGCAGAAAAACAGACAAGCCACTGGAAATGTGATTTAACTAGTCATAACTTTATTAAGTAACACATCTGGGAACTCTCCAGCAATAACTCATCCAGTGCAGGTTGTTGTACCTGTGTAATCTGTTCCCCAACTGACCTGATCCCAGCCCATAGCTGGGACTCCACTGCCTTACCCTTATGTGAGGTTTAAGGGGGTTATCTTCTCACTGTACTGGACCTTAGGAGCACCAACTCCATGCTCACCTTTTTTAGGAGATGCTTTCTCCTAATCTCATCTAATACCACTTTTTCAGGGAACTAGACTCCCTCTTGAACAAATACCTGCACTCGGCACCTGTTAAGTAGCAACAGTGTGAATTTTTCAACATAACCTAACCACAGGATCCCTGGGCTGCTGAAAGGAAGGCAAAAAGGTCATTCTGCTTGGCCAAGCTGGCAGTGTGGGAAAAATTCTTTACATGATACCCACAGCAAGGCCCCAAAACTCTGTCCTCCTGTAACCCCAAGGCAGGGAGGGAGGACTTTTTCTTCCTAATGCAGAATGGTGCTTCCAGGTGGGGGCAGGGGGAGAGCTTATAAGCCTTCCCCTTTCCGTGTGTGGGAGCTAATAGGCTTATGCTGCATGCATCTGTCCAATCAATCAACCAAAGAGCCCCCTCCTCTTCTCAAACCCATGAAGAGGGGATGGGGGTGAAGCTCTTAAAGGGGCTAAGGGTTTTCTTTCTCCTGCTGGCCCAGGCACAGCCTCTGAGGCTGAGAGAGGCATTGCAAGAGATGCACATCATCCCAAACAAAACAAATTGCCCAGTGACAGTTTCCAAGTTACTTTGTATGAGTTATTACATTTAATGACCACTGAAGAATTGATACAGTTGCTTAGAAAATAATTGTGTTTAAATACTCAGTTTATTTTCACAATTAAAATAGGTACACAGATGCCATCAATAAATATGAATCTGTAATGAAAACTGAGCCAAAGGTCCCTATTTACACTCTTCGTGCCAAAGAAAGGATCTGTCACTGCTTCTCAAAGGTAAAAAAGAACATTTTTACCCTTGTGAGTAAATAATATTTTGCAAGAAAACCAAACACAAACATTTTTCCTTCCCCTTTCCAGAATGAGCAGGCTGCTGAGGCCATAAAAGTTTGCACAGAAGTTCTGCTGCTGGAACCAGCTAACGTGAATGCTTTAAAGGACAGAGCAGAAGCCTATTTATTAGAAGACCAATATGAGGAAGGTAAAACTTTTGTCTTAAGTTTTATGATTTCAAACTTTAAAGAATACTACAAGAATAATTCCTCCAGACCTATACACAACTTCTGCTTCAGTGTTACTGGCAATCTTCACAAATGGTTGGATGCTACAGTACGTTTTGTGGCATCCAATCAGTGCTGATACTTGGGTTTTTTTTTAACTGAATTGTTATTAAGACAGCAGTACATGCCTATCTTTATCCTATGCAAAAATGTCTTAAAAGCATATGATAAGCTAAGGGCAATTAAGGGCTTGTCTACAAGACACAGCAAAGTGTGCCAGAGGAGTTCTTAACTTAATACTCTTAATTGCCCCATGTAGGTCTTGCTGGCATGCTCTGAAAAGTGCCAGGACTACATTAACAGAAATTAGGTATCTTTTAGAGCACACCAGCAGGGCCTACACAAGGCAGTTAGAGCACTTTACAAATCCTACTCAACGACAGTGGTTTGCTGGTGCTACGTAGACAAGTCCTTAGATGGTTAGAGGTTTGATGTGACATATTGGAGAGATTGCAAAGACTAGATTTATTAAGCCTTCAAAGAAGAATTAGAAGAGACTTAATTGGAGTACAGTATTCAGCTTCCACTATGCCCTTGTCAATTTTGATGACCCCTTTCTTTCTTTTTATGCTGCCCCCAAATATGAAATAAGGGATACATAATGAAATTAGATGTCAATATAGACCTAATAAAGATAAATGATGTTTGATGCATCAGCCTATGGAATTTACTGTCACTAGAAATAGTTACTGATGATGGATTTTCAAAATAAATGGATAACTTTATAGCCATTAATAACATTTCAAGCTATGTAAAAGGAGGTAGTAATAAAATGTCATGGTTTGGTGAGCTAATTTCCTTTAGTGGGTAGGAGGGTCCCCATGCTGCCACTCCCTCAAATATAGCACAACATAACCTGCTACATATATTCTGAGATGGGACTAATCTTCTGAAGTGTTGCTCAGAGGAGGACTGTGAATAGGGTTATAATGCCTAAGCAGCAGTGACTAGATTCAGTGCACTTGCATAGAGAATAGTTGGACAGAGAGCCTCTGGGAGGGGACCATGCTTAGAATTGACATTCACTATGTCTTTAAGAAGGTACAGTGTGTACTTTCTTCCAGTGCTAGGTTCACTGCACTCTGGTCATGCCAACAGGACTCCTGATCATGCCTCTCTTGAGGTGTGCAGCACTAATTGTTCTTATCCCTTCCACTCTTTCTTCACTAGAGAACTTACATGCCTGTATTTTTACTATTTGCAAAATCTAAAAAAGTTAGTCCCTTTTAAAAAAAAAAAAAAAAAGTGTTACTAACCTTTCTGTAACTGTTCTTCGAGATGGACACATGCAACACATTTCAAACAACAACAGTTACAGAAATATTAGTAACTGTTCTTCGAGTGCTTGCACATGTTCATTCCAGTGTAGGTGACTCTCAAGCAGTTGCGGAGGAGGTGGGCTCTGAGTTCAAGAACAAGCTGATTGCAAGACTGAATGGCCAAAGTTGGCATCATCTCTGGCCTGCTGGGTGATGGCATAGTGTATTGAGAACATGTGCACCGAAGACCAGGTTACTGCCCTGCAGATGTCCTGAATAGCAACTTGTCCTAGGAAAGTGGCCAACGAGGCTTGCGATCTTGTGGAATGAGTGGTCAGGTTAGCTAGAGGAGGAATACTGAGCAGCTTGTAACATGCACGAATGTATGATTTAATCCGGGATGAGATTCTCTGGGTGGAGATGGGAAGGCCTTTCAGCCTCTCAGCTCTCGATATAAGCAACTGCGTTGAAACAGCTTGGTTCTTGGTATATAGAATGCCAAGGCACGTTTAACATCTAAGGAGTACGGATGTTGCTCCTCCCTGTTCACATGCGGCTTTGGGAAGAACACTGGTAGGAAGATTGCTTGATTGCAGTGGAATTGCGAAACCACTTTCGGGAGGAACACTGGGTGCAGATGCAGCTGCACCTTATTCCTAAAGAGGATCGTATATGAAGGCTTCGATGTGAGAACACAGATTTCCAAATCCCTTCTGGCTGAGGTGATGGCCACTAAGAAGGACACTTTCCAGGAGAGATGAACCAACGAGCATGTTGCAAGCAACTCGAACGGGGGAGCTGTAGCTTTGATAAGACAAGGTTTAGGTCCCAGGGAGGAATAGGCTCTCTTACCTGGGGGTATAACCTCTCCAAGCCTTTAAGAAAACTAATAACCATCTCATGCAAAAAGACAGACTGGTGGTTGACCTGGGGATGGAAGGTTGATGTCGCTGCTAGGTGAACCTTGACTGAAGAAATAGCCAGACTCTGTTGTTTGAGATGCAAAAGGTACTCCGACATAGTTGCAATGAGGACTGTGTGTGAGCAGAACTCTGCGTTGGGAGGACCAGATGGAGAAGTGCTTCCATTTTGCAAGGTAAGTAGTCCTGGTGGAGGGTTTTCTACTGCCTAGCAGGACTCCATGGACTTGCTCGGAGCAAACTTGCTCCTCAGGGTTCAGCCATGGAGCTTCTAGGCTGTCAGATGAAGAGAGCTGAGGTTTGGGTGGAGAAGCCGATTGGTCTTGGGAGATCAGGTCGGGTGTAGCGAAAGCAGCAGTCCGGTGTCCATCAAGAGGCCTAAAAGGGTGGCGAACCAATGCTGCCTGGGCCATGCCGGGGCTATGAGAATTACCCACGCCCAGTCCCACTTGATCTTCATCAGAACCTTGCGTTATCTGTATGGGGGAAAGGCATAATACAGGTGATCTATCTATGATAGCAGGAAGGCATTCATAAGAGACCTTGGGCTGTGGCCTTGCAGGGAACAGAACTGGTTCCTGTTGTTGTAGGTAGCAAACAGGTCTATAAGAGGAGTCCCCCACCACTGGAAAATGCCCTCTGCAATGTCTGGCCAAAGGGACCATTCATGGTGAGAGAAGAAAGACCTGCTGAGGTACTCTGCCAGCTGGTTCTGCTTTCCTGGTAGGTATGATGCCTCAAAATGGATTGAATGCGTTATGCAGAACTCCCATAGCTGGATTGCTTCCCGGCATAAGGGGAAGGAGTCAGCTCTGCCCTGCCTGTTGATATAGAACATGGCAGTCATGTTGTCCAGGAGAACTGAAATTACATTGTTCATAATGTGGGGCAGGAATGCTTGGCAGGCTAGATGGACTGTCCTGAGCTTTCTTACATTGATATGAAGAGAGAGCTCTTCTGGAGACCATAGGCCTTAAGTCTTGAGGGCCCCTAAGTGGGCTCCCCAATGCTGACACATCCGAGACTAGAGAGTGGGGCCACAAAAAGGGCATTCCCGCACCGACCATGCAGTCGTTCAGTCACCAAGTCAGTGAACCACAGACTTGAGCAGGCATAGTGAGCACTGAATCCAGATGATTCTGGGTAGGTGAATACACCCTGGCCAGCCACACTGGGAGAGGTCTGAGAGACAGCCTCATGTGTTGCACTACAAAAGTGTATGATGTCATGTGGCCCAGAGGACTCAGACATTTTTGAGCTGTTATTGACCTGGTGGGTCTGAAAGGACCTTATCAAAAAAGTAATTGTCTGAAACCGGTCTTCCAAAAGCAAGGCTCTTTCCTGAATGGAGTTGAGAACTACACCAATGAACTCTATCCTCTCCACCAGGACAAAGGATTTCTGTGTCCTTATCAGTATGCCTAGGGCCCAGAAGGTTAATTGGATGAGATGGATGTTGGATTCCACCTGAGCTCTTGACTGGCCTTTGACTAGCCTGTTGCCAAGGTATGGGAAGGCATGCACTCCCTGTTTCCTGAGGAAAAGCTGCCCCCACTGCCATACATTTGGTAAAAACCTGTGGAATGGCTGACAGGCCGAATGGAAGCACTGCAAACTGGTAATTTACTTGGTTCACGACAAATTTTAGGAAACTTCTGTGGCCTCAGAAAACTGATATGTGGAAGTATACGTCCTTTAAATTGAGGGTGGCATACCAATCCCTCTGCTCCAGAGAGGGAATGATGGAATCCAGAGAGACCATGTGGAACTTTAAGTTCTTGAGATAGCGGTTGAAACAACGCAAGTCTAGGATAGGTCTGAGACCACCCTTAGCTTTCAGGATTAGGAAATAACAGGAATAGAACCCCTTTCATCTGAAGTGATGCAGAATCTCTTCTATGGCTCCCACCCAAAGGAGGGATTGGACTTCTTGTACCAAAAGTTGCTTGTGAGAAGGGTCCCTGAAGAGGGAGAGTGGGAAGTCAGGATAGACACAGACTGGAGGGTGTATACCACTTCTATTGTGGTGAGTACCCAAGGGTCTGAAGTAATGAAAGTCCAAGGTCTGAAGAAGGTGGGACAAGCAGTTCGAAAACAGGGGTAATTGGATCCAATATTGCAGGGATTGAGTGGTCTACCTCAAGCATTTTGTCAAAAGGAGTGCTTCAAGTTCTCTGACTGTCTGGGGGTGGCCTGCATCAGCCCTGCTGTGAAAGCCGGTGGCGGTCTACACCTGAACCCCTTGTTCTTCCTCCTCTGCAGGTCCTGTCTGGCTGGGCAAAGTAACGGCAGTCTGTTGGGGCCTGTAATGCTTCCTGGATGCCACTGGGGTATATAGCCCCATGGATTTCGGAGTCGCCTTAGAATCCTTAAGCCTGTAGAGCCTAGCATCAGTTTGCTCCAAAAAGAATGAGGACCCTTCAAAGGGGAGGTCTTGGAGGGTTTATTGTACCTCCAGGGGAAAACCCGATGACTGCAACCATGAGCTTGTGTGTGTGGTTGCTGCTGTGGCCATAGATCTGGCCACAGAATCAGCCACATCCAGGCCACCTGCTTTGGTAAGTCTTGGTAAGCCTTGTGGTCATCTTGCAGAGGGGACACACCCAATGCCACCACAGCCTCATCTGGGGAAGAGGAGGCTAGGACTGGCTGAAGGGTCACCCACCCCACCCTTTGTATCAGCCGGGACCTGTGGGGCCTATTCTTGAGGCTCAACGCTGGGCTCGGTACCGGAGTCTGGATCTGGGGTCTCATGGCGAGGTACGAGAAGTGCTCTGCTTTATACCGCCCATACGAGTGCACAGCACCAGAGGGCACTAGAGGCAACCTGACAGATACCACTACGGGAAAATATTCCAGCAACTGTGCTCAGGACATGCTCACATCTACATTGGAATGGACATGTGCAAGCACTCGAAGAAGAAAATGTTTTACTTTAAACTCTTAGTTGATAGCAGTGTACTGTAGATGTACTTGGCATTCAGTAAAAATGAGCAATCTGTTACACCAAGTCTGTAATATTCATTTGTAAGAATTCATGATGGGACGTACCCTTTCATGTTCTATGGAGCAAATTAATTACACTGGTGCTTAGCATTATGGGGCAATAAAGCAGTGTAATGGAGAAGTCCCTGCATTTTCATTATCCTCAGCAGATGCAGTAGTGTATATATTATGGGCTGATATAGCCTGCTGTGTTTTTAAGTGACTGGACAAAGTATTAAGCAGCGGCAAAGTGCTTTGGTTCAAGTGACAAATCCGTGGGGCTAGCAGATGACCTAGCCATACAAGAATGAATAGAAATCTTATTTGTGCTTTGTTTGTAAAAGATAGTGTGAACCACTGGGGCATCAGAAGTATTCTTTCTAGCTTTTGTTTTTGAATACCTTACTTGAAACAAAATCACACTCTTGTCAAGTGTTTAATATAAATTGGCTAGCACCTCCTGCTGTCTTGCACAGAAACAGCAAAAAGATAAATGTAACACCTGCTGAGAAATAACATCTGCTTGAAAATAATCTTGATGTAAAGACTTTTCTTACTTAGGAAACATAAGACCTATAATGAGACTCTCAAGATTATACCACAGTGAAGGGGAAAATGCTCATTACACATAAAATGCAAATTAGGTCTACTGAAGAATATTAAAATTTGAAGTCTAAGTATTTCATTTATTACTTTATGGCAATAATTCAATTTTCTTATGAAGAAATGCTTTGTTCTTCTAAAAGAAGAAATCAAATCTAGAAAGAATACTTCTAATGCCCCAGTGATTCAACATGCTATCTCTTATGAACAAAGCACAAAACAAACTGCATACCTCTTCAAAATGCCTAATCCCTTTGCACAAAGTCATTACAGTATTTTGCTTATGTATTTGATAAAGACTGCATGCTGTTGAAATAAAAACAGTATTCATCTGATGAAGTCAAAGTAGAAACATATATATTATGTATGGGATTTAAAAGTAAAATTTTATTTATATACAATATTGTTTCTTCCTAAACAAATATAACAGTATGGTATGTAAATGTGTGCATAGATTTCAGATGATTAGCTGTTCTATTGCCATAATAAACCCATGTAAAAGGGGGCCTTGTAGCATATGCTGCTTGGGAACCAAGGGCTGAAAACAACTGCACATTGAAGATAGGTCCTATGTAATGCAACCTCCAACTGCATTAAGTATTTGAGACTAGTGGTATAACTGCGGTCACCTCTCTTTCCAGTGCTAATGGTTGCAACCTGCCTGCCAGTTGCTGTATACATCCTAGCTGCAGAATGCTCTCATTATGCCTTTGCCTCTTCTCTATTTCTCTTTTGTTGCTGAAGCATAGATTCCAAAGCCATAGGACTATGGTGATAATCTAGTCTGACGGCCATAGGATTAGCTGAATTAATTCCTGTTTAAATTACAGCATATCTTTTAGGCAGAATATCCAATCTTGATTTTAAACTTGCCAGTTAGGGAAAATCCACCATTACCCTTGGTAAATTATTCCAATGGTTAATTATTCTCACTGTTAAAATTTTTTGCCTTATTTATTTCGTGTCAAAATTTCTCTAGCTTCACCTTCTAGCCATTGGATCTTGGTATACCTTTGTCTGCTAGATTGATAAAGGGTTTTTAAGAATTTTGTTCCCCATGTAAGTATTTAAGGCCAGAGCTACAAAGGAATGTAGGTGCTGCTGAGATCCATAATCCCCTGCATGGCTGCTGCCTAATCCCGTAGGCATCTAAATTGGTGCCTACATTTTTGCTGTAAAAGTCCGCCATGTATCTGTTTCTGCCCCTGGGCATGCACGCTGCTTTCTCATTCTAGGCACCTGGATGAAGTCCCAGCATGAGCCACAAACTAGATAAACTAGATACAGACTAACACGGCTGCTACTCTGAAACTAGATAAAGACAGGTGTTCTCCCACCTATTTTGCATACAGGGCCCAATTTGCATGCTTAGAGCATGCCTACCAGATGAAAAGCCCATTTAAAATCAAGGAGGTGGAGGTTTGGTGCTGTAGTAATAACTGGGCCTACAGATTTACGCTAATGGTTAGCTCAGCTGTAAAAAGTAAGTAAAAGTTCATAAAATGTCATTGTAACCTATAACAATAAAATGTTCATGGGGAAAAAGTGCTAAAGGGAGACAAAAAACGTAATTAGTCCAAACAAAAAGGCCTATTAATAGAACTCAAGGCCTGTGTTAAAATCATTCCTAGTAAATAAGAGACATGTGGGACCAGAAACGGATGAACCCAAATTGGTGTGCCAGAAATAAGGCCTAACTGGTAAACAAAATAATAAAAGGACAGTCTGTTCCACCTGCTACTCCCTTTTGGAGCCCTTACAAAGAGGCTTAAGGTGGAGAGGGAGAAGAAATTTTTTTACCATCACCACAGATGCAGTGGACGGATTTTGGGGTGACACCAGACCTTAATACTCCACTGGGATGCTAGACCATTATCGCTGCACCAGTGAGGACCCCAGCCTAATGTGTGAGATCCTACTCTTTCTTCTTCTCCTTTGTGGGTCCCTTTCTGTCCTGCAGTGTCTTCCTCCTATACACTCTCTCTGCTTTTTATCTGATCCTGAAATCAACTGCACGGCACCCGCACCACAAGCTTTGCTCTGCCTGAGGACCAGTGAAGGAGAGGGACCTGCCAGGCCAACCAGATGGTGTCTCTGCCTAGGCAGGTGACTTGGGGTACAGAGTAACAGCTATTGTGATGGACCTTGCAACCTAAAGCACCTGTCCATGACTCATATGCCCCCCTGTATCCTGAGAACATCAACAAAATCCATATACCCTCCATCTTTGCTATCCTATCTCTTCACCCCCTTGTGTTTCTGTTTTGTCAAAAGCAGAAAAGTGACTCATTTCAGATTCAGAAGTGAACCACAGAGCTAACCTTCCCCACTAAAAGGGACTGTTTAACAAAATAAGACACTAACCCAGTGGTTCTCAAACTTTTCTACTGGTGACCCATTTCAAATAGCAAGCCTCTGAGTGCGACCCCCCCTTATAAATTAAAAACACTTTTTTATATATTTAACACCATTATAAATGCAGGAGGCAAAGTGGGCTTTGGGGGGGAGGCTGACAGCTCATGACCCCCTGAGGGGTCCTGACCCCCAGTTTGAGAACCCTTGCTCTAACCAATATTCATCCTCCTGAAAAACACTTTAATACAGAGGTCCCCAAACTGTGGGGAGGAATGTTTGGGAGGCGCAGCTGGAGCCTGGGCCAGCCCTCACCATGGGCCAGGCGGGAGCGCCACCCAGCTCTGATCCTGGCCCTGTGCCCAGGGCCCCAGCCTTGGCCCCCTTGCCCCTCTCCATGTCCCCACCTCTTGTAGCTGCGGTGGTGCTCCTGGTCCTGGTTCCAGGGAGGGCGGGAGGGCATGGACAGGGATGAGAGAGAGAGTGTGTGTGTGTGTGAGAAAGAAGTAGTTTGGGACCACTGCTGTAATAGGTTTTGATTAACTTTGTTTTGTATTGTCACTCAATTTTGCTTTTTGCCTTGTTTTAATCAAAACATTTCTAACCTGTGGCATGTGTTTTCTCATGTGTTTGCCATGGTAGTGAGGAGGCTGAGGTCTCTCCATACCAAACCTTGTTTATCACTGTCCAATAGTGCTAGGCTCATGTTAACACCTTTTACCTTCTGGCCCATATATTCTATCTAAAGTAATACAACAGTGCCTCCCTTATAACTGTTATCCCAGCGGTTAGAGCACGTACTCGGGAGGTGTGGGAGCCCTGGGTTCAATTCCCTCTTCTCTGCCTGATAGAGAGAAAAGCTTTGAATAGGAGTCTCCCATCTCTCAGGAGAGCACCCTAACCTAATAGAGTTGTGGGCTATTCTGATGCGGGGCTCCCTCTCTCTCTCTCTCTCTCCTGCTGAAACTCTTCCACTGTGGAATACCTACCACCTCTGGCATTTCTTGCAAGGCGCCTGAGCTGAGTAGATCGCAGGCAGAGGAGAGGCACCTCCTGCAACCCAGACTTTGGCATCAAACTCTGTGGGAGGGTTGAGGCTTAGGACACACCTTTCATTATTGCCCACTGGTGAGTTTAGGGAGCTTCACACCTAGAATGCTGGCTTTTGTGGATTCTATTTTCAGTTGCCTGTCTCTCCCTTTGCATTGCACAGAGAGCCTAAGCTTTGAGGATTCCTGTGATTTTTATAAAAGTTGAGTATTACAACACTGAGGGTAGCAGCACCTAAGTCCTTTTGGGGATCTGGGCCTTACATACTGTGATCAAGTGATCCCTTATCTTTCTCTTGTTTAAGCAAAACTGTTCAAGTCTCTGGAGTCTGTCACTATAAGGCATGTTTCCCACTCTTTTATTCAGTGGACCCTACAAGGAAACTTTGTTCTGACCAACCACTAAGTCCCATTTCCTCCCTTCCCTACCCATTCAAAAAAGTGCTTGATCCTGACTTTCCTTAGATCCATTTAGGGCCCCACTTCAATCAGAGTCTAAAATTAAAGTCAGGATCTTCACATAATCCCTCTCCCAACAAGTACTCGGTCCTGAATTCCTTCTCTCCACCCTCTTTGCCCCATCCCAAACAAGAACTAGATCCAGACTTCCTTCTGATGCCATGGGATGCTGCCAGTTTCCAGGTGTCGTCCATATTCGAAGGATTAAAAACTACAAGTTAATTTCCTTGCTTTGGTGAGTTAGGCCTTGCCTACACTGAGTTAGCCAGGAGTGCAAACCCCTTGGTATAGACAAGATTTACTCTGGGGCATCACAATTTATTCCAGAGTATCTGAGGGATTCCAAAGTGCATTAAGAAACCATAGGCAGATAAATCAATGAACTTCATTGAGTAGGAGTCAGAATACAGTTCTTGGCTGATACTTACAAATACCAAGGAAAATATGACAAAATTAAGACTTTTTTCATGAAGTTTTAGCAATTAGTTTTGCTGCTCACAAATAATAGTGGCAAAACATCTGAGTTCTAGGGATAGGGTTAGTACTTAATCTAAATTGAGTGTTTTTTTTTTAAGTAAGGTTGATTTAGTGAGGTATATAATATGGTCTTACATTTTTTATGGGCAGCTATTCAAGATTATGAGACTGCTCAGGCCAACAGTGAAAATGACCAACAGATTCGTGAAGGCCTAGAGAGAGCCCAGAGGATGTTGAAGCAATCTCAGAAGAGAGATTATTACAAAATTTTAGGAATAAAAAGGTGAGATGAATGTCCAAATGTTTTTACATCGGGGTGGGCAAACTTTTTGGCCTGAGGGCCACATCGGGGTTCCAAAACTGTATGGAGGGCCAGGTAGGGAAGGCTGTGCCTCCCCAAACCCTATCCGTCGCTTCCCACATCCTGCCCCCTGACTGCCCCCCTCAGAACCTCGACCTCTCCTACCCCCCCTACTCCTTGTCCCCTGACCAACCCCACCCCCATCCAATGCCCCCTGCTCCCTGACTGCCCCGACCCCTATCCCTGCCCCTTTCAGAATGCGGCCCTGCGAACACGGGCAGAGAACTCAGGAGGAGCAGGGGCAGCTGCGCAGCAGGAAAGAAGTGGCGGTTTCCCCTTCAAAGCGCCGCTTCTCTCCGTCTGGCTGCACTGGCGCCCGGTGTTCCTCCTGAGTCCTCCGCCCGCGTTCACCGTGCTCCTGCCACCTGCACAGCCCGCCTGATCCCCTGAGGATGCAGGTGAGCCTCCCCTCCTGCTCTCTCCTGCCCCCGCAGTGCAGCCCCCTCCTGCGCTGGCGGTGCGGTGCGCTGAGGCTGCGGGAGAGGTGGGATAGCAGGGGAGGGGCTGTAGGCTAGCCTCCCCAGCTGGGAGCTCAAGGGCTGGGCAGGACGGGCCCGTGGGCTGTAGTTTTCCCATCTCTGTTTTACGTAGTCAGTCATTAATCATATAGTCTAAGATTTGCCACTTGTATTTTATGCTTTTTTGGGTATGTTTCCCTATTCTCTCTCCCTCCACTTTAAAATTGTTGAGTTTTTATGTGGTCATAAGGGGTTTTTCTCAGCCTCTAAGTAGCATTTGCTCAGAAAGTCCCCGAATAAAGAATAAAGAAGTGCTAACTGGCAATAAACAAGGAGACAATCCCTCATTAGCAAAGAGTTCCCAATATAATGGAGCAAAAAGGTAGGCAAGCAGTTTGGGAAACAAAAGAATGACAGAAGAGAATTATGGAAGGGAAGTAAAAGGAAAATTCATGTCCGAGAGCACAATATCTTGGCACAGTTTAAGAAGACTTGCTGGAAAAAAGCTAGTAAATACTTCTTAAAAACTCACTTCTGTCATGGGCCTGATCGAAACAAACATAATGATTTTTATTTAAAACAAAACAACACAAAACAAAACAAAAAAACCCCATCCTGTTCTGCACATTCTTTACCAATCTTATTTTGGTGACCCTGCTTCCTTTCCTCTTTCAGTTTTGTGTTTGACTCAATCATCTCTGAATCTATTGTACACTCTTCCGCTCAGAGACCTAAAAAAAATTTGAAGATATTGAACAACTAACATTCTCTTGAGTACTTAATAATAATACATAAATTATGAGCTTTCTGAGGAAAGTAAACTGAAAAATTGGGTTTGTTTTACTTAAAATCGCAACCTGTTTTCTACTAGTCTTATTGGAGGAAGCCATTATTGTCTGAGAAATCTTGACTGCCAGCAGCAAAATGTTAACTAGTGAATATTTGGGTTTCTTGGTGCCTGTTAGTCTGTTGTATCACCATATTTATAATTATATTGCAGACTCATTAATGTGGCACATGAACAGTTGGAAACTTTATAAGTAACTTAATTTCCTCCCTCCCCAGAAATGCGAGAAAACAAGAAATCATAAAAGCATACAGAAAGCTAGCATCTCAGTGGCACCCTGATAACTTCCAGAATGAAGAGGAGAAGAAGGCGGCAGAGAAAAAGTTTATTGATATAGCAGCTGCTAAAGAAGTACTTACTGACCCAGGTATTGATTAAATTTACACAGTGGTTCTTTTCAGAATAATGGATGGAACAAACACAACTGTGATGTCCATTATGACTTATTATGATTTAGTTGGTGTTAGTCCTGCTTTGAGCAGGGGGTTGGACTAGATGACCTCTTGAGGTCTCTTCCAGCCCTAATATTTTAGTATTCTATTTTTATCACATTATTGGCCATGAAATGGCAATACAAGAATATCATACTGTTTTTTAATGAATTTGATAAGAACCCAAAACAGACTTGTATAGTAAATGGAAATAGGGAAGCTAGCCATTGTAAGCTACATATGATCACCTTGTATTTCCCTCTCTCCTCTAACCAAAATCCAAGTTCTCAAAAAATAAAACCAAACAACTGAATTTCAAAGGTATCCTAAACTAAGATAGACTTTTTTTTTTTCCCTAGAAAGCTGAGGGAAGTTGGATAAAATTCATGTGGTCTTGTTCCATTTTAATGATAGTTTGGCTTAGAAACTCTGAACTTCTGTTTTGCCTTCAGCAAAGATTCGTAGTTTTGTCTATTTTGGCAAGGAGGTTGTTATTTACCTATAAATCACCTGCACAATATAAAATCCACTGAATTGCTAAATCTACATCACAGATTTTCTATCTGTAAATTACAATGTCTGCATTGGCCAAGATAAGGAAATAAAGAGGATGAGCTACAAATGAGCTGTCAGGTTTCGGGGAGGGAGGAGTAGGCATGCTGAAACCACTGAATGGCATGAGGACTGTAATGAAGCTGTTGGATTAGTCCTAGAGAGTTTACAACCTCTGTCTCAATTTGAAAAGGTCTATAAGGACCCTAGTCACTGTGAGACGTTCTTAAAAGGCTTTAATGAAAAACATAAGACAATGCCCCAAGGAAAGTCTTCTAAGAGTGTAGTAGCTGTCCTGATATTTTTCATGTGAGAAGTAGTATAGAGGCGAGGCCCTGTAATTCCACCTCAAATCAGTGGAACATATGGTTAGTAGCACAGGGTAGGAAAGACCTGTTTAGACTTGCAATGTGTTTATAACAGGAAACTAAAATTCTGCCTCTGTTACTGGAACATGGCACAGAATAACAGGTTGATCTTAACTTTTAACCCGTCCTTTTGGCCAGGAATGACATTAAAACTTCAAAATGGTTCTTACTCACTTATCTTTAAATTGAGTGTTACGACATTCCTGGGTTGGTGTTTTATTTTCTGTTATACATGCCACACGTGTATTGTAAGGCGTAAGGTCACAAGCAGAATAACTTCAGCTGTCTGTGGAATATATTAATGGACTAAAAACACACCGTAGAACACCTTAATGCTATTTTAATGACTTGCATTTAAAAACTGAATACAAGTTATTTTTCAGAATTCTCTTTCTGGGACTCATCTTCCTGCATGATAGTGGAGAAAATATTAAGGCACAATTTACTCCCATCAAGTTTATGTCCAAAACCAAAAATTCCTTGGAAAATACTCTGAGGATTCTGAGTAACAGCCGTGTTAGTCTGTATTCGCAAAAAGAAAAGGAGTACTTGTGGCACCTTAGAGACTAACCAATTTATTTGAGCATGAGCTTTCGTGAGCTACAGCTCATGCTCAAATAAATTGGTTAGTCTCTAAGGTGCCACAAGTACTCCTTTTCTTTCTGAGGATTCTAACATTTAATTTTGAAAGTGTCCCTATTAAGTACAGGTCTCTCTTCCCCTTTCTCCCCCATCCCTAGACTTGTATTTCCAGTTGTGCCCTGCTCACCTCTCCCTTCAATTAGCCCATCTCCTCAGATGGAATAGGGCAGAGGCTAAATCAGAAGCTTCTTGTGTTCCTGTCTTCTGGAAAGCAAAACAATCCACCACCTAGTCCAGCTACCCATGAAAAGTGGTTGGGACTGTGATATGGTAACTCTGTGGAGGTGATGTGAGACCTCCTCCCCACCATCTAAAGGAACTGCTCTTCAGGTTAGGATGGAAGTGGGGGGGTGGGGGGGGGGAGAGGGAGAGAATAGAGCAGGCAAAAATAGGAGGCAGTTTTTCACTAATAGCTGCTGCTGGCCACTGTGTTTAGCAGCTCTTCCCTGTAGGTGAGCTGCTATCAATACCATGTTTATTTGAAAAAGCTACACCAAGAACATTAATCAGCCCCAATTTATCATCAAAACAAACTCAGTTTTGAAGGTAGAACAGCTTGCAGTGGCGCTAGTGAGCGGAATGACATGGGGGAGAAGAGACTATAGCTTTTAGGTTGTCTCTCCCCGCACCCCCCCACTTAATACCTTTCATATGATGGGGGCTAAGAAATGGAATGACAATTAAAAACCTATTTTATTTTCATACTGGGTGGCTGAGGTATTGATTAAACAAGTACATCTCAATTACAGAGTACAAATCACAGGTGTGACCTCACCAAGAAGACCTAACCAGCCCATTGGAACACTACTTTGCAGAGGTTCCAAATTTTGTCTAGTACACTTTCCTCCCCAGCTTGTTTTGTGTTGCTCTGGGAGGGCAGGAGACTTGCACTTTCAAAACAAGGCCTGGAGGGTGTTTATAAACCCTAGAACTAATTCAGTGACTACAAACCTTATGAGGAAACTAACACAAATTATTGTGAAGAGGCTTTTAAAGGCTGTCTGGAACCACAAACCTGCCTGCCTACTCAAGACTCTGTACAGAGCTCGCAGCAAGTAGATAAATTTTCTAGCTAATGATCAATTGGGTGATGTGTCAAGGGTTGACTAATTGGGTAGATCTTATGTGAAATTTAAGAGAATATTTTTTTCATTTTTTATGTCGGGGGGGAGGGGAGTTGGCATATTGCTTTTGCAAGCCATATTACAGGCTCTCAAGCCCTTTTATACTAAACTACTTGGTTAAGATTTTCAGAAGCAGCATAATGGGTTTAAATTAGGGCTGTCAAACGATTAAAAAATCACGATTAATCGCGAGATTAAAAATAATGATTAATTTCAGTTTTAATCGCACTGTTAAACAATAATAGAATACCAATTTAAATTTATTGTAAATATTTTTGGATGTTTTTCTTCATTTTCATATATATAGATTTCAGTTACAACACAGAATACAAAGCGTACAGTGCTCACTTTATATTTTTGATTACAAATATTTGCACTGTAAAAAACAAACAAAAGAAACCGTATATTTCAATTCACCTCACTTTATCGTGAAAGTGCAACTTACAAATGTAGAATTATTTTTTTACATAGCTTCACTCAAACAAAACCATGTAAAACTTTAGAGCCTACAAGTGCACTCAGTCCTACTTCTTGTTCAGCCAATCACTGAGACAAACAAGTTTGTTTACATTTATAGAAGATAATGCTGCCCACTTCTTATTTACAGTGTCATCTGAAAGAGAGAACAGGTGGATTCTGCTTGTTAGTGATCCAAAAGCAGTGCAGACTAACGCACCTTCATTTTCATAATCAAAGTCATATACCACCAAGAGAAGGTTGATTTTCTTTTTTGGTGGTTTGGGTTCTGTAGTTTCCACATCAGAGTGTTGCTCTTTTAAGACTTCTGACAGCATGTTGTACACTTCATCCCTCTCAGATTTTGGAAGGCACTTCAGATTCTTAAACCTTGGGTCGAGTGCTATAGCTATCTTTAGAAATCTCATATTGGTGCGTTCTTTGCGTTTTGTCAGATCTGCAGTGAAAGTATGCTTAAATCGAACAATATATGCTGAGTCTTCATCTGAGACTGCCATAACACAAAATATCTGGCAGAATGCAGGTAAAACTATGGAACAGAAGACATACGATTCTCTCCCCAAGGAGTTCAGACACACATTTAATTAACACATTTTTTTTAACAAGCATCAGCATGGAAACATGTCCTCTGGAATGGTGGTCAAAGCATGAAAGGGCATATTAATGTTTAGTGTATTTGACATGTAAATACTTTCCAATGCTGGCTACATCAGTGCCATGCCAACGCTTGTTCTCACTTTCAGGTAATCTTGTAAATAGGACGTGGGCAGCATTATCTCCCGTAAATGTAAATTGTTTTTCTTAGCGATTGGCTGAACAAGAAGTAGGACTGAGTGGACTTGTAGGCTCTAAAGTTTTACATGGTTTTGTTTGCAGTTATGTAAAAAAATTCTATGTGTGTAAATTGCACTTTCACGATAAAGTGAGGTGAATTGAAAAACTCTTTTTTTGTTTACAGTGCAAATATTTGTAATAAAAAATATAAAGTGAGCACTGTATACTTTGTATTGTTGTAATTGAAATCAATATATTTGAAAACGTAGGAAAAACATCCAAAAATAAATTTTAAATTGGTATTCTATTATTGTTTAACAGTGCGATTTAAAACCAATTAGAATAGTCATGATTAATTGCAGTTTGTGTTAATCACTTGAGTTAACTGCGATTGACAGCCCTAGTTTAGGTACCTTTCATTAGTATGTCTAAAATCCCCTAGAGTGCTTTGAAAACATCAACTGTTTGACTTATGTTTATCTATTATAATTTATCAGTAAAAGTATACTGACAAATTAAACTGGCAGTTTCTGTGGTAATGGGATCCATAGACATGTCCATAAACAAACCAAATTAATTATTGCATCTGTCTGGAGTTAGGGACACTTTAAAAGTACTTCTTATCTCTTCCTCTTGTCCTGCTGGAGGTACCAAAATTCTCTTGAGTGGTAGACTGTTTCTGTAATAATGTGTGAAGTCTGCGTCCCTTTTTACCATGTATGTCTATTTCCTTAGAAATGAGGAGGAAGTTTGATGCAGGAGAAGATCCACTGGATGCAGAGAGTCAACAGGGAGGAGGAAACCCTTTTCACAGAACCTGGAACACATGGCAAGGATTCAACCCTTTCAGCTCTGGAGGACCATTTAAATTTAAATTCCACTTTAATTAAAACCAAGACTATTTTTCTATAGCTGCCACTGATTTACTTAACATTTCTTTAAAAACTCTGTGTAGGATTCAACAATTTAAATTGCACATATATTGCCCTTAACTAAAGAGTTACTTTATTAGAAGGAAAGCTAGCTCTTTAATATTACAAAAAAATAAATTTTGCTGCAGTGTGAATTTAATGGTGAGTGGGTGGGCCAGGATTTTGTTAGCACTAATATATTTTGGTAGTGCATGCAGAAATCCTGACTAAAACTGAGGAAGAAACATTAAGACCTGGAAAACATATAAACACATGCTTAAATCCTATCAAAGTCAATAAAACTTAAGCATATGCTTAAAGTTAAGAATGTGCTTAAATGCTTTTTGGAATCCGAACCTAATAGAGGTGTAAGAGGTTACTATGTATACCAATCTTTATATTCACAAATGAAAATATGAGTTACTGTATACAGGGTAATGATCCATCTTTCAGTATTCTTAAAAAGAAAGACTAATAACTTGACCAACTACTGCATTGTGTTATTTTTGTCACACTGATGCGGTACATAGAGAGTGAAGAGGCCACTACAGATTGGATTTAAATAATCTCTTTAAAATAAGATTGTTTGTTTGAAAATGTCTACCTACTTACATTTGTTTGGTAATCTGAAATCAGTTGGAATGATTAGTCTCTATGATAATGGCATCCGTCAAACGTAAAAGTAAAAAATTCCCTCATTTTGACCATTTTGCTTCTGAATGATATTTAAATAGCCAGAGTTTCTTGATTGGTTTTGTATTTTGTACTTCTTACACAAAACCTGCTTGAGATTTGAGCAGGGCAATTTAATGTGACACTTCCCCAAATATGCAGCAATTTACATCTGATTTTAATAAATACTTTAAAATAAGGAGAAATGTGCAAAAGGTAACTTCTGCTAGTGACAAATTCAGGATCTGTATAAATTTAAAGTGACTGTGTAGTAAGTTATAGATCCAAAATGTAATAAAGCCTGGCATCTGTAAAGGAAAAGAGTCTGAAGCTAGGGTTGCACCTTATTAAATCCTCACTTCTCTTCTGGGTGACTGGCAGACAAAATAATGTGCATCTTGCCATGCAATTGCTCTCCAGGTCCTTGTGAAGCAGCCAGGCTATCAGTCCCTTGCTTGTTTGGCCAAAATATGTGGACAGAGTTGTTTAGGCACAAATGAGATACAATTGTGACTTTGTTTGATGATTGTTGCTAATGTGACAACTGCAAACTAGAACAATCAAGTACACAACTGAGTATTCTGCACAATCTAATTGTGAAGGTAGAAAAATAATGAATGGTTAATAAGTGGGTTTCAATAGAAGCCACTCTTAGAATGGCTGAATTTTAAAACAAGAAAATACCATTACTATCTTTCAGCAGGAAAACAACCTAGTTAAATATGAACCTTCTCTCAGTCTATCCGTCCAACTCACGTTTTGCTGAAAGCATGGTGAGGAATTGACTTCGTTAGTAAAACAAAAGTATCTTTGAGAAATTAAGCATGGTACTTGAAAGAGTAATTGTACCACACTACAGAGGCAGGTATTATCCAAGCATATGGCCTGTTTTCCTAAATTATACCACATACTTCAGTGTTTGAATGTAATTCTGCAGTCACATGGTTCACTGAAATGCACTTTGACAAGTATTTAAAGTGAATGACTGCATCACACCTTTAAATGTGTGTGTGTGGGAGCGTTGTCTGGCTTGCAGGGAGGGAAGGGGGGGATAGCACTTTATGGGTGGAGAGTGGGAGGCTCAGAAGCTGCTGCAAAAGGGGGAGTGGGTCAGTGTGACAATGCTAACTCATCCCTAGGGAGTGGAAGAGTTGGGGAGTTGAAAAGGGGCAAGCCAGGTGGGAGAAGCCCCTTTTTCCCTGGACCAGGAAGATCAGCACCCATGCTCCCTCTCTTTGAGGTGGCAAAACACCAGGTGTGGTCAGGACCTGCTGTGGGCATTGCGCTAGCTGCCCCTCTCGAGGGGGGCTAGGGAGGACATTCCCCCTCACCACCAGATTGGCCAAAGTGGAGTTGGGGTTTTTTTTGCCTTCCCCACAGCAGCTTTGTGGGTAGGGCTTGTTATGGTGAGTAGGGAAGGGAGTTAAACTATGATATAACAACTCGTTATGTAAGTGTGGGGCAGATGTCCAGTGCAGGTGCTTCATCAGAAAGGGATACAGTGGCTGGATAAATGGCTTGGTAAAGGACTTAAAAAGGTGTTTATTAAAGGAGCCAAATTGGGGGGGAGTTGGGGGCTCTTATGATTGGTATGGCAGTGAGCCAACTGCCCTTTCTTATAGCCCACCTTAACCTTTGTTTGCGGGGGAGGGGGATGGTAAGGTCCCAGCACTGGGTTGGCTGGGGGCCCTGAATGGAATAAAAGGGGAGCTGGTGTAAGTCCTCGGGGTGTATATTGAATGAACATGAAGTTACCTGTGCTGTACACTTTTCTTTGCCAGATAGTCCCAGCCATCTATAATAAAGTTGCTGCCTGATTAAACCCATATCAAATGTCTCCTGTCCTTTTTTCGATATAGCAGGACAATGTTATTTTCTTCCCCTTAAGTTCATGATTAAACTGAAAACATTGGTCCCTACTTTGTATAGTAAGTTTCTTGTCAATAATATTTTGTAACACCTTGCCACCCGCACCTCTTCCCCCCCCCCCCCCCCACAAAGTGAAATGTCAGTCTGTATCTGAGCTAAATTATTTTCTTGTCCAGAACGTTGACTTACCTCTTTCGAATCTAATCTAATCCACTGGGCTTTCCTGCAAAAGGTAAACAACTCAACACTTTTTTATGCTGTTCTAAGACAGTTTGGCACATAGGTCTATCACTGTGTGTAAACACAGTTGTTTGCCTTATGTAGCGGGTAGAGGTCTAAGTTACTTTTATTTCAAGGCAACATTTAAAATAGTTGTCTACACAAGCTAATTTCAGTAAGCCCAACAAACAGCATTGCCTCTGTGCAGTAGAGCACATGCAGCATACAACTATAGCTGGATTACAGAGCACTGCATATTTTCTTTCAAAAATCCCAAAACATTCATTTAATCTCTTTCCCCTTTCCACAGGCTGTGGCTGAGGGAAGAGAAAGTTACCTTATGCAGTAATGATGGTTCTTTGACATGTGTCTCTTTGTGGGTGCTCCACTGTAGGTGTGTTTGCATCCCTGTGCTGCTGATCAGAGAACTTTGGTATCAGTATTTGTTAGGCCCATACATGCGCTGTCTCTCCTCATGCCCTGCCATGCTAACACCCCTCAATTCCTTCTCTACTGTCGAGTCATTGACAAGGACTCTGAAGTAGAGAGGAGGAGGAGGATGGATTGTGAAGAACCCAGCGGAACACACATCTCGAAGAACCATCGTTACTGCACAAAGTGAGTAACTTTCTCTGCGAGTAGTGTCCCTATGGGTTCACCACTGTAGGTGACTCCCAAGCAGTATCCCCACTGGAGGGCTGGGTCAGTTACAGATGACAATACTATGGAGCTGAAGAGCGCATCAGAGGCGGAGTTCCCAATAGTCACATAATGTTCTGTGAAGGTATGGACTGATGCCCATGTCGCCGTTCTACCTATTTCTGAGATGTGGACTTCTTGAGGAAGATGACAGATGAGGAGATTGAAATTGTGGAGTGGGTTGATCTGTAGGCCCAAGTCTATTGTGGTTTTAGTAATCCTGTGAGCCTCAATGAAGGAGCAGGCTCTGAGGGGGCAATAATCCAGGCAGGGGTAGATCATGATCTTCTGGGAGTGTAGGTGAGCGGCCACTACTGAGAGAATCTTGGCGAATACCCTTGAGCTGACGATAGTCCGAAGGGGAGTACTCTGTACTGGTAGTGGTCTTGTCCTAAGCTAAATCTGAGGAACTGTCTGTGGGACGGTACAATTGAAATATGGAAATAAGTGCCCTGAAGATTGGGGTTGAAACCCAGTCTCCCTGTTCCAATTCTGAAATAATCATTGTTAGAGTGATCATCTTGAATTTTTGAGCTTTGACAAACTTGTTGAGTGTTCTGAGGTCTAGTATGGGTCTCCAATCTCCTTTCCTCTTGGGTATTAGGAAACAGCAAGGGTAAAAACTTTTGCCTTGTAGATGTTGAGCTACTGGTTCTATGACTATTAACTGGAGGACATGAGCTATTTCTTGTCACAGTAAACTCTCCTAAGAAGTGTCCCTGAAGAGGGACAGGGAAGGATGTTGTGGAGTGGGGGAAGGAAAAGTGGATGGAATACCCATTGTGAATTATTTGCAGGACCCATTGGTCCAATGTTATGTGTTCCCAGGTACTGCAGAACATGGTAAGATGGTAGCCAAATGGGTAGGATAGGTTGGTCAGTTGTAGGGGTTGAAGAGAGTAAGCTGATACTTCGACCAACACATCAAAATTGATATTTGGAGGCAGATTGTTGTGATGTGGAAGGTGCTGGACCTGACAGTTTGCAGCTGGAGAACCTAGATTTCTTTCTGTGAGGTTCATAAAAACGTTGTCTGCTACTGAGAAGCATGGGATTTATGTTGGGGTGCAGACTAACTTTTCTCTTTGTTTAGGTATGTAGATACCTTATGAGCGGAGAGTGGCCCTAGAATCTTTAAGGGTTGGAGGGATGTGTCAGTCTTCTCTGCAAACAGCTTGGTGCCTTCAAAGGGAAGGTCTTCAACAGTCATCTGCACCTCTTTAAGAAAGCCAAAAAGGTGTAACCAGGATGCAGACTGCATAATGACTACTGTGAAGATGGACCAGGCCACTGTATCGGCTGCATCAGGGGCTTACTGGAGCATTGTTTTAGCTATCAGCTGCCCTTCCTGGACCATAGCTCATAATTGGTCATGCTGTGACCCTGGGAGCTGATCAAATAAAGCTGTGGAGTTTTGAATAGTTAACATAGTCATACTTTGCCATTAAGGCTTGATAATTTGTGATTCAAAACTGCAATGTGGCAGAGTAAACTTTCCTCCTGAAGAGGTTCAAGTGTTTCCAATCCCTATGATAGGGATTGGATCTCATTTTGTGCTGATGGCTCTGGGAGTTTCATCTCATCCACAGCAATTGAGTTTGGGGAAGAATGGGGGGAAAAATTGATCTCCCTAGCCGGGACATATATTTTTATCAGCCCAGTTACAAGTAGGCATCACTGATGCTAGGGTTTGCCATATAGTTTTTGTGGGGTCCAGTAGAGCCTCATTAATAGGGATGGCTATTCTGGAGAATGGCGAAGACTGTAGGATGTTAAGGAGTTTGTGGTGAGTGTCCTTGACTTCCTCCAGAGGTATCTGCAACCCAAGTCCTGGAAGAGCTGAAAGTCATCAGTTAAGGATGGTGGCAGGAGCATGACTGCCTCATATGAGGAGCAGGAAGATATGTTGGTCCTTGGAGTAACCTCTTCCTCAAATCTGCCCTGTTCCTCCACCATCTCCTCTGGAGATTCTGAGGTTCTGGATGCCGTAGCTAAGAGAAAACATCTCGGGGTCTCATGGGTGAGGCTCAAAGCCCGCATACTGTGAGGGTGATATGGTGCCAGGGATCCCAGTATGGCCACTGGAAAAGGTGGTAGCACCCATGGCTGGCCATACCATGGCAGTGGTGGGGCAGGCTGAGAGTAAACCTGAGGAGCCTCTTGATAGTGGCTATCATAGGGAGCTTGGGAGGAATAGTGAGAAACAACCTCTTCTGGCTTGCTGTCTGATTCACCACTAGAAAGTTGGAGGTGCATGGCAGGGCACCAGAGAAGACTGCTGTACTTGGAAAAGACTCAGTATCCAAGCTCTAGTGCTGAGAAGAGGAGACTCTGGTATATTAGATACCCTGAGTTCTCTTGAGTGCTGGAATTCCAGCAGTGCAGACCACCCCAGTATGGAGGGAGTCAGGTACCTTGTCCATACTGGACACCCCAGTGCTGGGTGGGGGCAGTGATGGTGCCAAAGGTACAGTGAGTACCAGCAGCGTCTTACTGGAGTGCTCGCTACTCCTATCTTTGTCAGTCAGTACTGTTGGCTCAGAGCCTGTGCCCATCAGGGCCTTAGGTGAGTCAATGGTACCTGCTGCTCTTTGTGAGCCATGGGTCCTGGGTTTGGACTGTCTCGGTACCAATGATACCAGCGTGCCGGAGATCTTCTGCGGCTAGCTCGGGGCTCATTCTGGAGCCTCACCACTTTTTCTGATCACTTACGAGAGGGGTCTGTGGCTTTCTTCAACCCACAGTCCCTGGATGTTGAGGGCTTTGGGGAAGACTCACCTTCCGGGTGACTTCTGGCACGGATCCACGGAAGTCTGGAGGGCTGTCTCCATGAAGATATCTTCTGTTTCAACTCCCTGTCTTTTCAAGGCCTGGGTCTGAGTTGTTTGCAGGGACCACACTCCTGGGTGGGGAACAAGGCCTTCCCCAGGGCAGCATATGCAGCAACAGTGTTTTGTCTGCCACAATGAAGTGAGCTGTAGCTCACGAAAGCTTATGCTCAAATAAATTTGTTAGTCTCTAAGGTGCCACAAGTACTCCTTTTCTAATTGCAAGAGAGGCACTTCTTGAAGCCTGGTGAGCTGGGCATACCCCGTTTGGGGGAAGGGGCCCCTGATGAAAAATAAGTGGGGGGGAGGGAGAAATCAAGGGTTTTTGTTTTGTTTTCAAAGAGAAAATAAGACTGAGGAGACTAAATACTAAAAATGCTAAATAAGCTAATGATTGCAAACAGACGGCTAATGGCTCTGTCAACAGCCAGAGGCAGTTGAAAAGGAACTGAGGAGGGGTTAGCCCCAGTGCTGGTTAGCCTGGTGGCAGGGCACATGTGCAGGCCTAAGGGATAGTGCTACCAAAGTGCTAGGATCAGCAGCACAGGGATGCAAGTGTACCTACAGAAGAGCACCCAGAGGGACACAATTCAAAGAAGAATCCATTTTTCTAATTTGGTATCTTTTGCAACAGAAGCAAAAGAGAATTTTTTTATCTGTATGTATATCATTAAATGAGGAGGAGTACTAAAATATAACTTGAAGGGACAAAGTTTAACATCCCTTTCAGACAAATGGGTCAGTGTGCGTTCATTGATGCTATCTGGGGCACTCTGAATGGAAACTTGAAAAAGATGATTCTGTGTTGACATGCTGTGGAAACTCTGCAGCACGAAGGGATACAACAGGTGTAGAATGTTAATGGCATAAACCACACACACAAGATGAATAAAAACTCTTGTCATAAATATAAAGGGAAGGGTAAAAACCTTTAAATCCCTCCTGGCCAGAGGAAAAACCCTTTCACCTGTAAAGGGTTAAGAAGCTAAGATAACCTCGCTGGCACCTGACCAAAATGACCAATGAGGAGACAAGATACTTTCAAATCTGGGGCGGGGGGACAAAGGGTCCTCTGTGTGTGTGTGATGCTTTTGCCAGGACCAGAGCACGAATGCAAGTCAGAACTCCTGTAAAGAGTTAATAAGCAATCTAGTTAGATATGCGTTAGATTCTGTTTTGTTTAAATGGCTGAGAAAATAAGCTGTGCTGAATGGAATGTATATTCCTGTGTTTGTGTCTTTTTGTAACTTAAGGTTTTGCCTAGAGGGATTCTCTATGTTTTGAATCTGACTACCCTGTAAGATATTTACCATCCTGATTTTACAGAGGTGATTCTTTTACTTTTTCTTTAATTAAAATTCTTCTTTTAAGAAACTCATTGCTTTTTCATTGTTCTTAAGATCCAAGGGTTTGGGTCTGTGTTCACCTATGCAAATTGGTGAGGATTTTTATCAAGCCCTCCCCAGGAAAGGAGGTGTAGGGCTTGGGGGGATATTTTTTGGGGGGAGACGTTTAAAAGTCTCTTTGTGTAACACTTTGGTGGTGGCAGCTTTTAACCTAAGCTAGTAAGAATAAGCTTAGGAGGTCTTTGATGCAGGTCCCCACATCTGTACCCTAGAGTTCAGAGTGGGGAAGGAACCTTGACATGGTGGCAGAGCAGTGGGATTAATTTGAAATCATTTTGACAATTTTTTTTGAACCAGAAGCACAGAAGGATTTTAAAAGATTTTAAAGGGTTTTGTAAAAGGGGACAAAGCAACAAGCATAACAAAAGGGAGTTTGCTTTTGTGAGCTGGAGTTTCTCTACCTAAAGGCAGGGTAGTTAACCTCCTGCAGGGAAATTCACAAGTCTTCACAGACCTGAATAGGGTTGTTTTGGTTGTTGTTGTTTTTTTAGCTAAGAGCACCTAGAGAATCTTTGTGTGTCTTTGCCTGGAGACAAAGGTGTTAGGTTTTTTTTTTTTTTAAAGGATTTTTCTGTAAGTTGAGAATACTATCCGAGAACATAGGTATCCGGTTACAGCACAACGTATTTTTTTGACAAGCCAAGTTTTTTGTTTGTTTGTTCGTTTTAGTTCTAACTCTCGGGTGTAAAGTTAGTTAAAAACAGAGAGGCAAACATGACAGAGCCCAAGGCAGAAAAACCAAAGAGGCTGCCCACAGGAGAGATATGGAGCCAAGGGAAAAAGAACTGGAGGAGAAGGAAAAAGAGAAGAAGCATGCTGAGGAGGAAAAGGAAAAAGAGGAAGCATGCCCTGGAGATGGTAAAGGCTCAGCAGAATAGCAATCCTTCTCCAGGTACAGCTTCACATCCCAGGAAGTTCCCCACCTACAAGGCAGGCGATGATACGGAGGCCTTCTTAGAAAACTTCGAAAGGACCTGCCTTGGGTACAGCATCTCTACAGACCAATACATGGTAGAGCTGAGGCCGCAGCTCAGTGGACTGAGTGGCAGCTGAAATGCCTAAGGAACACATGATCAAGTATGAACTGTTTAAAACCCAGGCAACAGTCAGAATGGGGCTAACACCCAAACATTCCCGTCGGCGGTTCAGAGCCCTAAGGTGGAAACCAGACGTGTCATTTACCCAACATGCCTACCACATTGTGAAACATTGGGATGCCTGGATATCAGGAGCAAGTGTTAAATCTCCAGAAGATTTGCCCTTCCTAATGCAAATGGAGCAGTTCTTAGACGGTGTTCCTGAGGAAAGAGAACGATACATCCTATATGGGAAGCCCAAAACTGTAATCGAGGCGGGGGAGATTGGAGCCAAATGGGTGAAGGTGGCAGAAAAGAAAAACACTGGTCGCAGTTGGAGCGGATACCAGAAGGGACAACCTCAGACCACACCTGTCAGGGTTCCTCCCCCACTCTGAACTCTAGGGTACAGATGTGGGGACCTGCATGAAAACCTCCTAAGCTTACTTTTACCAGCTTAGGTTAAAACTTCCCCAAGGTACAAATTAATTTTATCCTTGGAATAGCCACTGCCACCACCAAACTCTAACTGGGTTTACTGGGAAACGTAGTTTGGACACTTCTTTTCCCCCAAAAATCCTCCCAACCCTTGCACCCCACTTCCTGGGAAAGGTTTGGTAAAAATCCTTACCAATTTGCATAGGTGACCACAGACCCAAACCCTGGATCTGAGAACAATGAAAAAACATTGTTTTCTTACAAGAAGACTTTTAATAGAAATAGAAGTAAATAGAGGTAATGGAATCACCTCTGTAAAATCAGGATGGTAGATACCTTAGAGAGTAATTAGATTCAAAACATAGAGAACCCCTCTAGGCAAAACCTTAAGTTACAAAAAAGACACACAGACAGAAACAGTCATTCTATTCAGCACAATTCTTTTCTCAGCCATTTAAAGAAATCATAATCTAACGCATACCTAGTTAGATTACTTACTAAAAGTTCTAAGACTCCATTCCTGGTCTATCTCCGGCAAAAGCAGCATACCGACAGACACAGACTCTTTGTTTCTCTTCCTCCTCCCAGCTTTTGAAAGTATCTTGTCTCCTCATTGGTCATTTTGGTCACGTGCCAGTGAGGTTACCTTTAGCTTCTTAACCCTGTACCACTGTCAAAGCTGGAGGGGCCGGGGAGAGGGGACAAAGGGTCCTCTGTGTGTGTGTGATGCTTTTGCCGGGACCAGAGCAGGAATTCAGGTCAGAACTCCTGTAAAGAGTTAGAAAGCAATCTAGTTAGATATGCGTTAGATTCTGTTTTGTTTAAATGGCTGATCAAATAAGTTGTACTGAATGGGATGTATATTCCTGTGTTTGTGTCTTTTTGTAACTTAAGGTTTTGCCTAGAGGGATTCTCTATGTTTTGAATCTGACTACCCTGTAAGGTATTTACCATCCTGATTTTACAGAGGTGATTCTTTTACTTTTTCTTTACTTAAAATTCTTCTTTTAAGAACCTGATTGCTCTTTAATTGTTCTTAAGATCCAAGGGTTTGGGTCTGTGTTCATCTATGCAAATTGCTGAGTATTTTTATCAAGCCTTCCCCAGGAAACTGGATATAGGGCTTGGGGGGATATTTTGCGGGGGGAGACGTTTCCAAGTGGGCATTTCCCCTGTTCTTTGTGTAACACTTTGGTGGTGGCAGCTTTTAAACTAAGCTGGTAAAAATAAGCTTAGGGGGTCTTTCATGCAGGTCCTCACATCTGTACCCTAGAGTTCAGAGGGGGGAAGGAACCTTGAGAACTCTATAACAGGTGTTTACAGCACAATAGCGTTTGATTAAAAAAAAACTGCTCAGCCTTGCAGTTTGAAAATTAAAAAGTAATTTTGACAATGTAAACCCCTAAAATCAACAGTTTCATTATATTAACCTCACTGCTAGTGACTTTATTTTCTATTTTATTTTTAAATAAGTTTCCCAACTTTCTTTTTAAAAATGGAAAATTGACATGTTTAATGCTTAAGACAATATTAAAATGTGGAATACTGATTTATGGCAAATCCAATATTAAAACAGCCTTGCAATGAATTTATAAACTTGTGACAGAGCTCAAAATTGCCCATGTCACATATTGTCAAGAGCAGGAAAATACCACCTGTAACTAGAGTGCTTTCAAGTATGTCATAAATGAAACTGTCAGCAGCATTTTTCATCATTATCAGATGCCTTTTGAGGAAAGGGATTACAGTTTTCTACTTAAGGAGGTGATTGATAGGAGGCATCACTGGCAATTAGCCAGTCTGGCAAAGCAAGTTGGTGATGTTTAAAACTAACTGTCTTAACGTGATAAGGAACTGTTTGTTCAGCTCTGCAAAGTAGTTTTATCTAGAAGATTACTTTTAAAGAGTAACATCTTTATTTATATAAATAGAATTGTACATTTACTTTTTTACATCTAAAGAAATAGGAATCACAAATGTTAAAACCAATATTGGTAAGCAGGAAGAAATATGTCCTTGTTTCAAATTAGATGTCTGTTTTCTTGCCAATGGACCACAAGTCTTTTTACAGAGGATCTTCTACTCACAAGTACTCATTTTAGGCTAGTCACGAAGACTTTTTTGAATGAATCACGTACTGTCAATCTATATTTTCATGAACTTTTAACCAATAATAAAGATAGGAGAAGGTAATTTGTTTGCCCAAAGTAGCAATTTTATGCTTTAAGAATGAGAAACCTTCAAGTCTAACGTTGCTTATTCAACATCTGAAATTGTAGAATTTTTTATATAAAATCAAAAGAAACCTAAAATTTTAAGAATTTATATTTTCATGTCTAGAAATTTTTGTAGCACTATATTTTCACATTAATTAAATATATTTATGGTGACTGATTTGTATTACTGTATTAATTTATTTTCAAGGTGGTAAGTTTCAGATGTGGTCATGAATGCAACAGAAGGCTGTGAAAAGTTCACGTTTCTCATTAAACCAAAATCTGAAAACAGGTAATAACAAAATTCACTAAGCTTTAAAGATCAGAATATGGGGTGATGTAGCAGCTGTACCAGATTTTATATTTGGGTTTGAATATGTAACCTTTGTGAATAATTTCTCTCCAGCCTGGTGGTGAATATCATTGGCTAAATTACATACAAAAAATTAATGTATTTCTCTTCAGCTTCACAAAGGGTGCATATTTGTGTGTGGAGAAGAGGTACTAATATATAGTAGATCCTTCTAACAGGATAAGAGCATTCTGGAATCCCAACATTGATGAACTACCTCAAACAGGAGAATATTCCGTTGTCCTCTTTTGAAAAAAACTGCTTGACTGTACTTACCCTACAATAACCATGGTTCTTTGAGAAGTTGACAACATTTATTTCATTTCTGCAAATGCATCCTGTGCATGTGACACTGGAATAATTTCCAGTAGCAGTGTCATTTGGGGCCATAGCTGTGCCCTGGATGCTCACCTACTCTACATAGTTGAGGGCACAAAGGATGGAGCAGCACCAACTGCCCTTCTGTTTCTTCAGTAAAACAGAATTGAGGGGATCCAGTACTCTATAGTAGGGGGAAAGGAGGGCAGGTCCTGGAGTACAACACATCTAGAAGAACCACAGTTAACGTAAGGTAAGTAACAACCATTCTCTGTGATTGTCCCCAATTCCACTTCTGATGACTCCAGCAGTGAACTCATGGCCAGAAGGTGGGTGCTTGGAGTCTACTGGAACAATGACTGTACAATGGCTCTGCCAAAAGCGTGACATTAATTCTGGAGCCCTCTACCAAGGAGTAATGCTGGGTGAAAGTGTGAACTGAATGCCATGTAGCTGCTCTACAAATCTCTGAAATTGGAATACCCCATAGACAAGTTGTAGAGTCTCCTTTATATGTGGTGCAATGGCTGTAATAAGTGCAGCTGGGTCCAAAAGCAAGCTATTGTGTTTTAATGCAGTCAGAAACCCATTTAGATAATGTTTGGATGGATATTGGCTGGTCCTTCATTCCAAGCCAAAAATTGACTAGAACTCATGAATGATTTTGTCCTGCCCAGCTAACAGCAGAGAGTCCTGCCAACATCTAAAGTGTGAAGTTTAACTTGCCCCCTGGCTAGTAGGCAGCTAGATCAGTTGTATGAGGATGTGGATCTCTTCTATTGTTTGAGCTGAGGTGATAGAAACAAAGCTGTCTTCACAGACAGGTGGTATAAAGAACAGGTTGCTAAGGGCTCAAAGGGCAATCCATAAGCCTGGATAACTCAACAGTGAGGCCCAGATAGGTGGAATCTGACTGGAGGAAAGACATGAATGAGGAACCTAGCAGCTGTTGGCTCTGAGAAGACCATTATGACCTTTGATAGGAGGAGGATGAGCAGAATTATCTGCTAAATGTACTCTTGTGGATCTGATGGACAATCCTGAATGCTTTAGGGCTAGTAAGTATCTACTGAGGTTTCTAATGCAGTAGGTGCTTTTGTGCTCCCACACAGAGAACCTCTTCCATTTCCCAGCATAAGTCTTCCTAGCAGAATCCTTTCTGCTACCAGCCAAAATGTTTTGGACTTCCATGGAGTAGGTTCTGTCCATGGCCATTAGCTAGCCAGCATCTAGGCTGTGAGGTGCAGCAGCGTTGGGTCTGGGTACAGGATCTAGCCTTTGCTCTTCATGAGCATGATGGACAGCACCAGAAGTATGATTTGGGGCTGTGTCAACATTACTCAGAGCAGAATACTCCGGGTGATGCTGGGGCTATCAGTATAATCAAGGCTGCATCATGCCTGAATGCCCTCAGGAGTCCTGGTATGCAGTTCTGGCCCATGGAGAACACAAGTACTCTTAGGCATTTACTTTTGCAAAAGATAGAGTCCTTGATAGACCATTCATAACTGTTTTGAGTATTGTTTTTAGAGCTGATCCGTTAAGGCGTTTTGCAAGGATCCAGACATGGAATGACTAAAATAATTCAACCCTGTTGGAGGGGATTTGGTAGCAACTATCTGCCTTCTTTAAAGTTGGTGCCTGTGAAGTTGAGGTTTCCCACAGCTCCCCTAGCTAGTTCCAACAAGCCTTCATTTATTTACATTGCCAATCTACTAGGGACTGACCACAGGATGTCTAGCAGTTCACCTGACTTCTTGTGTACTATTTCTGCTAGAATTTTCAGGGTATCTTCCATGCACTGGAGAAGCTCCAGGAAGGATCCAGCAGCTGGCAGCCTGGGTTGGGATAGTGAAGTAACAGCCTCATCAGATAAAGATGAAGAAATCACCATAGCTAAGCTGGACCGCTGTCTCTTGCAGATCATCCTGTTCAGCATAAATCACATGACCAAGTCACTGGACCAATTGCCTTCCTGAGTCTGAGAGAGGAAGGAGAGCTGGGTTTAGAGGCAGGAGCAATGCATGGATCTCTTTTGCCAGTTGTACCCTCAGGGGGCCCAGAATGGCCATGATTACATAGGATATGGGTATGGTGCTGCAGGCCATAGAGATTACTATGTTCCTCTCAAGACTTCCTGATGCCCTCTCTTGTAGAAGTGTCCTCTGGAAATCTAACTATGTTAATAACTATAACACTAAACTAATGAGAGAGAAAATCTGTGTGAAGAGATAGAGGTGATACAGAGATTCCATCTCACAGCCATAGGCAACAAGCAGGAACCATAGGGTAGTTGCAGCTGCTTCACCCTTTATGTTCTTGGATGCAGAAGGGCATCCAGGTGCATATGGGGCTTCAGACACTGCTATTGAAAAATATTCTGATCTTGTTGTGCACCGGGCAGAAGAACTTACAGTTTACTAGCTGTAACTTGCTCATTTTACATATGTACCTGTCAATATGGAAGAACTAATGGAGGTTATTTCTATCCATCTGAATGAGAGGTCGCTTAGTTGAGTATATTACATCTGATTATCTTTCCCCTATAAAACTTCAACAGAGCAAGATTATAAAGACTGAATTAACAGTAAATTAGATGAGAGGGATCCTTTCATCTTGCTGGATTTGTATGCTATGAGAAGATCAATTCTCATCTGTTCTTACGTTGCTGTGTTCAATGAGCCAATACACAGCTTCACCACAGAGAGATTAAAAGATGTCATAACGTTGTTCAATTGCTAACTGTTCTTCACTCATTCTTAATCCATTTGTGCCTAGTAGTGGCTTTCACATGTGTGACATCTATTGTTGGTGATGGATTAAACTGAAAAAGTCAGCACTAAATTATTAGTAATTTACTGCACTCATTCGCTGAAAGAAGGGTGAAAAATATCCAAACAAGTTATTTTAAGGTTTTAATACCTTTAATGTAAAATAGCTGAAATAGACATGTGCAGAAATTACTAAGAATGAAAAAGGTGAAAATCACCCTCTGACCTACAAACATGTAATAGACAAGGTTAGATCTCAGTTACAGCAATATTAATCTAATTATGTCTCTTGAAATTGATTTTGTTAATTCAGTTTACACTATGTAAAAGACAATTGACCAAAGAAAAGCAACAAGAATTAAATGATAGTGAAATCCAGCATATGTATTATTAATTCCACAATTTTGGGGCAGATATTTTAGCTTATTGTCTACTTTTTGTTCAGAATCCTTTCAGAAGGCAGTTTTGGATTACAAAGGCTTTATTTCCTTTTCAATCCAATACAATGTGTGTGGTCTTGGCAACTCAACAAAACACATTTATAAATCTAAATAGGTTTGTTAGAGTGTAGATAGCTGGAATTATCACTTAATATAGGCGGACATTCAAATGATTTTTGGTGCCAAACACTGGAACTGGAAGAAGCAAACTTATTTACATGCCTTATCAAGACCACTTGGGCAATCTATAAAACATATTTTGCCAACACACGCTAACAGAACACTGTTCAAAGGGAACGTGGATTCAAATCAGTAATAAATTAGTCATCTTCAAAGCATCTTACAAATACTAACACACAAACTGAGTGTAAAATGAGCAACTTACCTTGTAATAAGACAGTCTCTCAGTATAAAACTTAGTGAATGATATAGAGAAGGTAGATGAGAAGCTTCTGTCTCATAATACAAGAAAGGAACGTTCAGTGAAACTGAAATGTGGCAAATTCAAAACTGATTTAAAAGAAATATTTTAAAGTACTGTGTAATTAGACTCTAGAACTCACTGCCCCAGGAAGTAGTTGTGGTCAAGACCTTAGCAAGATTAAAAGACGGATTGGACACTTACATGAATAACAAGACTATCCAGAGTTATAACAATTAATGCTACAAGAGTACTGGAAGAGAGATAAAACTGCAGGTCTTAAACCAATCTAACTATTAAGGATTATAATGAGATCCTCAGAGGCTGATTATCCCACATATGCCTATTATAGGGTTTCTTGCACCTCCCTCTGAAGCATCTGGGGCTGGCCTAATGATGTAGTGGTTAAAAAAAAAAAAAAAAAGTGGGTAACCTACACTCCATATTCCCCAAATGAGAAGTGGATAAACTCAGTTGACTGGAGTTTACTCTTGACTACATTACTGGGCTAGTGTCTATCAGAAACTGGATACTGGACTAGATGGAGATGCAATATGGCAATTTCTATGTTCCTATGTATGTCAGCAACAGTTGGTTCACAGCTCCTACTCAAACTGCTCATGTGCTCTGAAATCTGAACCAAAGGATAAAATCATAATGACAATTCAGGAAACAAGTGAATGTTAGCATCTGTGGGTACTTAGCAAAAAGGGAATTTCTTGCTCTAAAAGTGAGAAATATACTCAATTTAAAAAAACAGAACTGAAAAACATTTTTCAGTTGAACTGACAATCCACATTTCAACAATATATTCTGAGCTACTCACTGGTTTCTTTACTTGCCTTTTTAACAACACAGTTAAAATCACTCATCTTAAATCTAAACTAATATGAGATGTAGAAAAGACCCAGAAACAATATATGCACATACATATAACAGCCACGATATATAAATTCTTCATTTCAGCAGCCCACTGATAGGCAACACTCCTGTGTCTACTCCCCAGCCTTAATCACTCTTTTATACTACCCCTTTCACATTGGGCAAGTAATGGAGACCCAGTGTTTTATTTCAGTAGAGTACACATCTTAAGGTTGGTATGAGCCCTCTTCATTCTAAGTTTTAATGTCAGAGGGGTAGCCGTGTTAGTCTGTATCCACAAAAACAACAAAGGAGTCCGGTGGCACCTTAAAAACTAACAAATTTATTTGGGCATAAGCTTTCATGGGTAAAAAATCTGAAGAAGTGGGTTTTTTACCCATGAAAGCTTATGCCCAAATATATTTGTTAGTCTTTAAGGTGCCACTGGACTCCTCTTTAAGTTCTTATATCCTACCCTAGAGGCAATCCATTATTCTGTATATATTGCTGTGTTACCCCCATCTCCACGGTTTTCAAATAAAAAAACCCAACAACCTGAAGAATCACTGCAATTTTTCCTTTGGTTCTAGTAATTGGCATACTAAATGTATTGTGTAACACAAAATAATAGGGAAAAGAGAAATGCTGGAGAATCACAATGAGGGTACAATTATTTTGTTTTATTAGGCCAATTCAGTGGCATCTTTATACTTTGTATAACATATACAGCTGGTTTCTTTTATCCTAAAATATAAAATGATATTCTATGATGACTGAAATGCTGCTTTATTGAAGTCTTTGAGAAGTAGTGACTGTATTTATTGGAGCCCTTTATTTTACAAGCAAAACCGCATTTCAAACTGAAGGTTTCATATTAGTGGGCCTTTTCTTGAAAATATACTTCCATAAATAGAAATAGAAAAAAAAGTTGTAAAATATCACGTATAAACATTTACAACACTGCATAAAATAAAAGGCATCTGTTCCACTAAATCTTTTAAACAGTTCCAACAAATTATGTTTATTTTAGAAAGCAGATATCGTTTAAACATTCTCTCAAAGAAAACCATGATCTGTTTTCTTAACATTTAATCTTAATCCAGTTAACTGGGATGTTGAGTAGAGGCTTTCACATAAAATGAACAAAAAAAATCTATATGCAAATTATAAACCTTTTATGGCTTTGTAAAAGAAATTTCCCAGCCAGCTAAGGAATAATGCTCACAGAGACAAAGAATTGCTTTAAAGATGTAGAACTCTAGCTTTTAATTTAACAAAAGCTTCATAGTAGAGATCTGAGACTTGAAATTCCAAGAAAGAAATAATTGCGAAACATTAGTGCACATGAACGCAATAGGACGTAAAAAACAGCAAGTTCTTGACTAGGAAGATGTTTCCTTTTTTAAATATACAGTATCATTTGTTCTCTTATACATATTAAGTCAATGGGAGCTGTGCACATATAGTCAACAGTAGAATCTGGCCTTATGTAAGACCGTTCTTTTAGTGCTGTTTAAGTTTTTTAAAAATGCTGATAGATTCTGTGTTTCAAGCACACTGTTCCAATCTCTGAAATCTAGCCTAATTCTCTGTTGGATGCATTCTGATCTTGTTTTCAGACAGAATAATTATGGAACACAGTTACAGTGCTGTATTTCAAATATGATAAAGGAAGTGAACATATAAAAGAATAGACTCTACTGAAATTTTAAAATATCTTTTGCTACAGAGCTTGTTTTGGATTAATATGTAACAAAATAAATAATGAAGTGTGACTGGCTGTAAGTTGACTTTTTAAAAACAGATAACTTAGTACATCAAGCTTGCACAATAAATTTAAAATGACATCCTCGGTTTTATAAACTTTGAAATTGATTTTAAATATTTTGGATTGGTCCAAAGCTCTAGATTTCAGTAAAAAACTATGTTTTACAACTGCCCCTTGCAGTGCTGTGAATTTTTCTTGTGAAACACAGTACATCTTATACAAGAAAAAACTGATGCATGTACATCATACTACAGAGTTTGAATATGCTCAACTTTGATTATGTATAGGATGCAATGCAAACTATTTTCAAATATCCCTTTAAACATCTGACAATGCGTAACATTCATGGACTACAACCAGCCAATCTGAAAAAAATCCCCATACAATTTAAATTTAAAGGGTCCAATCCAGCATTCCTTATAAACTGGGAGTTTTGGGTATGGGAGGGATGTAGGACCAGGTCCTATATATCAGCTGTCTTTGGTGGGGAGAGGGGGGGAAAATCAACAAAATAGGAGCGCCTACTTACCTTGGTAAAAACAAAACTATAAAATCTTCATATTCTGATCTTACATTATCTATTCTTCCCATTCTGTTTGAATGCTTTAAGCAACATATTAGTTATAAAAAGTTTGACTTCACATATTGATGAAATGTTCAGAATAGTGCCTCTGCAGTATATCCATCTTCCATTCCATCTCACGTAGAAGATTCAGTTGTGCCACCACAGCTACCTTTTGGAAATGATGCTAAAGTTCATCATGTTTAAAAACTGTAACCAAAAAAATAAAATGATATATATTTGCTCATATTTAAGAGCAGTGCTGTAATACATTCTAAAATATTAAAAAGGCCCCAATAGCTTCAGGAGGCTTTTTATTTATTCCCAGAGTCCTAACAGTCAGCTCACCTATTTAAAAATTCACTGCATTTTTTAGACCCTGCTAACAACTGACCATAAGCATTCACAAATAATCGAAACGACTAAAGAAACTGTTACGTATTATTTAGCAGCAGAGTGCATTTATTTGCCTTCTAGTTTTTGATCCCTTAGAGTTCACATTTTCATGTTTTTCTCTGCAACCATGGGGACTAAAATATTTTTAAAATTAAAGTTGAAATTCTCACATAACTACTTGACTACCAGAGCTGGAGTTTAACTAAAAAACCAAAACACTCCACCAAATATTGCAAGCCTCCTACTCATGAGAGCAGTCAACAATGAGATTATGCCAAGTCCTATGATCTATGAAGTTAAAGTTACATAAAGTAAAAAAATCTGCATTTGTAATTTAAAGCCCCATTATGTTGTGATTTCATTTTTTGTTCTAGATGAGCTAGTAGCCCAATGCTTCTCATATTATAAGACCCCCATTCAATTGCCTATAACTGTGTCAAACTAACAGTTGGGGAGAAATTTAACATGCTGGATTTCTGTCTTAGGCTGAACAATTTTGGAAAATTTCAGCCAAAATAATTAATCTGTTTTCCAAGAATGAGCCAAGGGGAAATACACTGTTTTGCCAATGTTCAAAATGTTGGCAACTTTTTAGAGCCCTTATATTTTGGAGCAGGGACTTAGCAGGGTGTGGCCTTTGTGTTGGAGATGTCTTTTGACATCTTTGTGAAAATCCACCCAAATTTGGCCAGTTTATAAATCTTTTAAAAAACCTTGCAGTTTGCACATGCTCAGTAGCGACTTGCTAGACCATAGCTAAACTCCCCAAAGTTTCCATCAGCACTGGGCATGCTTCAGACAAGGGCTGACAAGGAATTGCCCTGCAACTGCAGATCCAGACTGCTGTGGGCTGTCCTGGGCCAAGGTCTGGGCAATGGACAGAAGGGAGATAGTCTCTTGTATGCTCTCAATGGCTCCAGGCAGTGACAAGGAAGTTCCCTGATGGGAATGCACAAAGGGGTGGTGGGAGGAGAAGACTGGGATAATGAGCCTGAGGATGGAAACTGGGACTTGGGGTCTGGGGACAAGGGAGGGGAAATGGAGGCTGTGATTGGGAGCTGGGTAAAGGGATACTGGCACTGGCTGGGCAAGAAGACTGAGACTGGGAGCCAGCAGGGGGAACTGAGTGACCAAGATGCAGATCTGACAGTGGATGGGCAAAAAAAGCGGGACCAATAACCAGGGGATGGTGAGAATGAGACTGAATAAAGCGTCAGAGAAGGGGGCCTGGAAGTCAGTGTGGACAGGAAACATGGTTGAAAGAAGGGCTCAAACTTTGGGGAAAAAGGTGAAAAGTGTGCCCACTAGAGAACACACTCCTCTAGAGCCTGGAATGGAACCCAAGATTTCTGAGTTCTCAAAATTCCTCTGATGTCAGCAAATATCTGTGAAACCCGCTGGTAAAGTGTGTCTCATCTCCCTCTAATGATGATCCATATGGAGGGTAATAACCAACTACTGCTATCAGTTAGTCTCTTAGCTCAAGTGGCAGAGGTCTGCACAGTGATTCTAAAGAATCCAACCATGCCGATGAACCATGTGGGTGTCAATATGATGCCACACTCTGGAAAATGGTTACTCACTCTTACAATATTTGTTGTTCTTTGAATTGTGCTGTACATGTAGACACTCCACTGTAGGTGTATGTGCAGCCATATCAGCAGGTGGTGAGTGTGCCCCTGCTATACTCATGAGCCAAGTTGAGTGTTTAAAGGGGTGTGAATGCCACCTCCCTCTCCATTTCTTTGCACTGCCAGTAAGCTAAATCCAAAGTTGCAGGGAAGATGGTAGTAATGGTGGCAGTAGGGGTGTGTGGTATTTACATGTGGACAGCTTATCTTGAAGAACAATAGTTACCCTACACGTATCTAACTGATTTTTCTCCTTGGAGTGAATGTGCAATTTACATTCCCAGGATCAGTTTTAGGAGCAATTGCCTGAGCACCAGCTTTCAGGGGATGCTGTCCCACCAAGCTTTTTTTAATTCTGTTTTTTCCTTGGGGGGTGGGGTGGGGTGGGGGAGTGGGGAAGAGGATAGGGAGGCTGAAAATGTTTTCTGCCCTTGCCAACAAAAGGGCTAGGGATGCTCCTGTACATTCTGCTGTAGATGGCTCACGAGCAGTTTCCTTACAGGTGGTGGAACTTTGGACTACCTGAAGAGAGACTCCAGCACTGACTTGCTGAAGTTGGTGTAGTCTCAGGAAGCCTGAGTAACACCACAGTGTCTGGAGAAGGTTTGTACAGATGACCACATTGCTGCTTTGCAAATGTCCACTATAGAAACATTGCTCAAAAAGGCAGATGCACTGGCATGCGCCTTCGTGGAGTGGGCTGTTATCCTAGCTGGAAGAACGATCTTTGCTGAACTTTAGCAAAACTTGATGTACTCACAAATCCAATGTGAATTACATTAAATTGTAACAGCTTGCCCTTTAATCCTGCCTGTTTCGAAGCCACCAAAATCTAGTGAGAACGGCTTGCTGCAGACGATGCCAATGGGCGTTATCTGAGAGGCTCAGTTCTTTTTCTTGAGGCATCCTGAGGTCTCTGCTGCTAGTAGGGTCTGTATTGCACTTGGGAATTAAGCTGCTTCCCCTCTGTAACTGGGGTATAGAAACCCAGCAAATAAAGGGTCATGGGAAGGTCTTTCAATGTGCGCATTGCGTCATCAGTTTTTTCAGAGACCAGCTTAGCACCTTTAAACAGTAGCTGTTCTATTGTATTTTATGGTTCTTTTGGGATGCTGGAGGCCTGCAACCAAGAAGAATCTCTCATTGAAATGGCTATAGCTATCAAATGTGACATGATATCTGACTCGTTGGTAGCTGCTTGGAAGAATGTGTAAGCATTGAGATACTTTAGATACTATCGCCAGAAACTGATCCCTGTATTCCTCAGGCAGTTTTCCTACACATTGTGGAATTGCTCAACAGTTAATAAAGGTGTATTTGGACAAGAATGCCTGCTAAGTTGACACCCTTATATGAAGGCTCATGGTGGTATAAGACTTTCTGCCATATAGATCCAGTCTCTTTATTCCTTGCCTTTCGGGGTAGTTTTAGGGTGAGACTGCCTTGAATGCTTGTCTGCTGCACTAACGAATCTGGGATGGCATGCATAAAGAAATACTTGGATTCTTGCTGAGGGACATGGTATATTCTGTCCATCCATTTAGCAGCGGATGGAATAGAGGCTGGAGTCTGCCAAAGGGTCTTTTCAGGTTCCAACAAGGCTTATTTAATGGGAAGGGCAACCCCTCCAGGAGCAGGCGTGTGCAAGCTGTCCAGTAGTTTGTGCAGATTGTCTTGTATAAATTCTTCCTGTATTTCCAGAGATGTATTTCCATTTGCCTTATGAAGTCCTGAAAAACTTTAAAGTCCTCAGGAGGAGGTGATGTCAACTCTGGGGTGATGGCCTCACCTTCTGGAGAAGAGGAAGAAATATGAGGGAGAGGGAAATATGTAGAAGTTTCTCCCTAGTGTACTCTTCCTCTGTGAGCACAAATAAAAAGGGAGGTTGTAGGATTAGTTAAGGATCTTCTCTAGGTGCCACAGGTACAGCATGTGACTTTCTCCTGCACTGGTAGACAGGGGCCTACATGGTCTTGAAGAAGGCCAGTAAAGCTGAGGACAGTGGAGGGCACCATACTGGGGCATTGCTATAATCATGATTTTGCTCTGAAGTTGGGGAATCTCTACAACATTTTCTGTATGGAAACCTAAATGACCTATTGAAGATATGGGTCTATCATGATCAGAATTCAAAGAGGAGGAAATATAACTATCCTCAGTAAATTGTGGAGCAGTCTCTGTAGGCACCGGGGGAGGTCTCAGCCCTGGGGACACCCAGTGATATCCCTTGAGTACCAAAAGTTGACAAAGGATCTGATGGATGAGGCAGTCCAAATGCAGATAGATGAGTCAATGGAAGCAAAATAGTATACATCGACAAAGTGGATGGAACTACTGGAACTGTGGCAGTAAGTGGAGATGCCAGTGCCGGCAGTAATGGTAAAGTTGAGGCCACTGAGACTAGAACTGCACAATGCAACAAAGAAGAGTTTGGGAGAGGGAGACACAGAAGGTCTTTTGCCACAAGAATGACTGTGGCACCAACAGCAGAAGTAAGTGCTCGGACTCTAACAGTGGTGGTGCTGGAGTTGACGGTAGTGGGGTCGAAGATTTCTCTGGTAGGGGTGAAGACATTCATTTTGATGGTCCCGCTGGTGCTGCCTTGAACGGTGCCAGTGAGCATCAGGGCTTATAGTGTTGGGATATGTAAGGGTTAAGTAGAGATCTGGGAAACCTCTGGTGTGCTGGTGCGGTATTACGGAGTAGAGTCACAGGCAGGCACTGTTTCTTTGCTTGATAGATAAGTGTCATCCCTCACCCTTCCCTTCAGCTTGTTGGGAATAAATGTTGCAGCTGCATAAGAAATGTAGTTGTCTAAAGGATACCTTTGCGTAATGAAGTGTTATCTCCCCCCACTTCCTTTCCCAGCTACATAAACGAGCTTGGGGTCATGGCCCCTTCCTCCCTCCCCTGAAAACTGCTGATTAAGGGAACTTGTAGCAACAATTATTGCAAAGAAATGTATTTTCAAGGTAAAAATGTGTGTATAATATGCGTAATGCTATAATCAATAGGGGTGGGAGTTTCTATTACTTAATAAGGGTTTTTGGGGGGTTGTAGCGAATGTAGGTATTTACATATTAACTTAGATAAAAGAGCGTGATGTAATTAACTCAATGCTTACTCAACAACTGGGTTGAGGGGAACAAGTACCGCAATAAAGAAGCCCGTCTACTCAATCCGCCTCTGGGTCAACCTGCTCATCATTCTCTAACAGCCAGTGCCAGCATTAATGGTAAAGTTGAGGCCATTGAGACTAGAACTGCACAATGCAACAAAGGAGAGTCTGGGAGAGGGCACCCACAGCAGAAGTAAGTACTCGGATGCTAACATTGGTGGTACTGGAGTTGATGATAGTGGGGTCGAAGATTTCTCTGGTAGGGGTGAAGACTTCAGTCTTGATGGTCCCACTGGTGCTGCCTTGGACAGTGCCAGTGAGCATCAGGGCTTATGACCAGATCTCAAGTTGGCACCAGAAGACTTCTTCAGAGAGGAAGAATGAGACTTCAAAAGTGTCTCTCAGAGTGAGGAGAGTTTTGTGCACTTTGAGAAGGCAAATTTTCTCACCAGATTTTGGTTTATATGCTGAGGCAGTCAGGTGGGGCACTCCTTGTGAATGAACTCAGTCTATCCTCTCATGGTCACAGTTGGGCTCTGAAGAGGGATGCATCACCTTCTGAGGAAGACGTACTTTAAGGCAGAAATCCCTCTTTTCTTTTTTTTGTTCTTTTTGGGAAGGAGGTACAAATAGGATATTTGTTCTTCATATGTCCTTCACCTTAGCAAATTAGGGAACTTTTGTTCCTGTTATTAACAGAGGCCTGCATGTCGCACATTGTTTGAAATTTGGGAAAGTAAAATCCCAGATAAATTCACTAACTTACTTACTACACTAAAATAATTTAAAATTAAGCTACAACTATAACCAAAAATGTCTCGTAAAGGCTAGCTAACCAAAGCTCAAGAGCATCAGGGAGCTCCAACTCCCACCAGGGGTGATAAGAAGGAACTGACAAGGAGGCGGCAATCATGCCCCTTTATACTGTCATCTTGGCGAACGAGGATACCATGGTGCACATGCTGCCTGCTGGTATGGCTGGCAAAAATCTCTGACTCAAGTGCATTGGGTACACCTACACCTACAGTGGCATGTGTATGTGCAGAATCACTCTAAGAATTATTTCTGGAGGTTTTTTTGTTTGCTTTTTTAATCATGCTAAGCTTAGCTTTTAAAAAAGCTAAGAAATTACATATAAAAATGATGTGAAAAGATTATTAAGGTTGCAAAGTCAAGCACTCAAAAGCTTGGAAAAGCCAATATTAAAGTTGCATAGGTAACCTTAACTCTATCCCCTTGCAGCATATGCATTATGATTAGGACTTCTGATTTTTAGTTTTAACTAATAAACACTGACAAAATAATCCAGACAAGAAAAAAAGTGTTCATCCCATAAACAGTGCAAAAACACCAGAAATGATTACTTGTATCTAAGGGCTTGTCTACATGGAGCAATAATGCGGACTATGGGGTGTTGCTTCTAAAGTGTGGTAATGGATTGTGCATTAGTTGGTCAGTGTAGACTGGGGAAGACAATCTATGACATGTGTGCCAAAGGCGGCATGCTAGCTGATTTTCAGTGGCACTCACACTGCCCAGGTCCCAGTCACCGGTCCCGGGGGCTACACTGCTGGCTGGGGGTACCGGCCGCCGGCCCCCCTGCCAACTGGGGTTCTGTCCACTGGCCCCGCTCAGCCCGCTGCCGGCCCCCGGCCACTGGTCCTGGGGGCTACGCTGCTGGCCTGGGGTACTGGCTGCCGGCCCTCTGCCAACTGGGGTTCTGGCTGCCGGCCCCGCTCAGACCGCTGCCGGGGGGCTCTGCGGTTCGCTGCTCCAGGCCAGTGAGAGCTGCTGGAAGCGGCGGCTAGTATGTCCCTCAGCCCGCGCAGCTTCCAGCAGCTCCCATTAGCCTGGAGCAGCGCACTGCGGCCACTGGGAACCGCGATCAGCTGAATCTGAGGACACAGCAGGTAAACAAACCAGCCTGGCCAGCTAGGGGCTTTCCCTGCACAAGCAGCGGAACAAGTTTGGGAACCACTGGTGTAGTGAATGAGGTAGGGAACTATAGGAAGAGAAAACATGGTGGTATGGTTCAGGCAGCTGAATTCTGCCTAGGGGAACTGGATTCCATCCCTGCATCTGCTACAGAGTTTCTATGTGATGCAAGGTAAGTCACTTGAACCAAACTTTTCACAGGTTGTCATTAATTGTGTGTTCCTCATTTTCTAGGTACCCAACTTGAAACCCTAGGGTCTGACTTGCAGAGTGCTGACTACTCACAGCTGCAACTGAAGTCAAGGGAAGCCGTGCTTGCATATACAGAGTCCTATATAATGCTAAGTACTCTGAAAAACCATATCCCAGGTCTCCCAAATTGGATATCCAAAATTAGTGGATATTTTTTAACTTAATTTCTCTGTGTGTCTCTGTTCCCCATCTATACAATGGGAATAATAGCATCACCATACCTCACAAAGGTGTTGTGAAAAAAAGTATTAATATTTCTGAAGCACTCAGATATTACAGTAATGGATACCACAGAAAAGCCCATGAGGAAAATAATAATAATTGTCTTCACATCAGGGTTTGAATCATGTGCAGTGAATAAGACCAGGGCCCACATATTGAACAATAAGGATAAAACAAAATATTAAAGAGCTGCTAATAAGCAAGCACTGAGAAATCTGTTCACTGCATGAAGCGTGGGTAGTGTTGAAAAATATAAAATTATCATGTAATGAAAAAATACTATAATGCATATAAACAATGGGGCCAAATTAAAATTCCTAACTTTTAACTGCTTCACTTTGCAACCTTAATTATTTTCTTTTAACTTCTTTATGTGTAATTTGATCTCTCTCACACTTCATAATACATTTACATAGTTGACTCTGTTCATTAATCTGTGTTTTGAGATACTATAGAATTTATACCAGAGATAGTATCAAGAAATGTTTTTAGAGAATAAAATGAACAATCAAGTGATTATGAAGTAAATCTCAAACTGAGGAAACTGAGCTATCATTGCTGCCCAAATACATTTTAATTTTGAGGACACCAATGAGGATACCACAAAGTTAAATATTTTGGATGAAGTCCTGTCCCTACTGAAGTCAAAGTAAATTTTGCCACGGACCTCAACAAGGCCGGGATTTTATTCTTTCAATGTAGTTTATAGGCACAAAGGCATCATGTAATTAATACAATGTACACAACTTCCTCAAGAGTAGGGAGAATGACTCAAGGCACAATACATATATGTATACTAGCCCCAATCTTTGCTTAAATTACTAATGAGAAATCAGATAAACATGCATGTGAAAATTTATTCTCTTACCTTTCTGAGAAGACTGAGTCAAGTTTTTCTTCCCTTTTTCAAGTTGCTTTATTAGCTTTCGTATTTCAGAGTCATACTGAACCCATTCTGGGACTATCCTCAATGCAGCCTTTAGTTTGGGTTCTTTGGTTTTGGGGTTATTGCACTGAAAGTATAAAATATATCACTCTTGAAAAAACATCAACCGTTATAAGTAAACACAAGTATTCTCTTCAGCATTAGTGATGGAAAAACAAGTCCCTAAACAGAACACTGCTAAAAACTAGCTACAAAATTAAACACTGACTAGGACACCAATGAGTGTTTCACTATGTATCCCTTCTGAAATCAATGTGGACTATTAATTCACTGGGAAACAAAGTATGCCAAAACAAATTTTGAAAGTTCTTAAGAAATTAAATAAACACTTATGCAAATTATTTTGGCAAAAAATCCACCAATTAATATTCTGCAGTACAGCAGAACACAATAGAACTATTATTTACCATACTTTTCAGTCACTACTCTTTTAGTCATTCTAAACATCTGGGTAACATTCTTTATATTTGATAAACAGGACCATCTGTCACTAGCCCATAGGAATGTCTTCAGTCTCCTATATAATCATTCATCTCTCTCAATTACCTTATGCCTAATTAGCTATTCTGTTAGTGTTACAAATCACTTAAAGGGCAACATACATATGGTAAACTACCTTGAGATTCATCAACAAAACAGTATGAAATAGTCTATAAACCAAAATCTGATAGTTATTTAAACCATTTTTAATTGAAATACCTTTCATTTGTATTAGGATCCTCTGTGAAGAGATAATCAAATATTTTGTCAAGTGCCCAGTGGTACTGTAAGTTTGGCATGCTACTTCAGGAATTGCCAAGTATTAGAAATATACGGATACAATGATTTTAGATAACTGAGATCTCGGTCTCTCTTTCTAGGTCTATGACAAGGGTGGCCAACCTGTGGCTCCGGAGCCATATGCAGCTCTTCAGAAGTTAATATGCGACTCCTTTTATAGGTACTGACTCCGGGGCTGGAGCTCCAGGCACCAACTTTCCAATGTGTCGGGGAGTGTTCGCTCCTCAACCCTGGCTCTGCCACAGGCCCTGCCCCCACTCCACCCCTTCCCACCCCCTCCCCTGAGCCTGCAGTGCCCTCACTCCTCCTCTCCCCGTTCACCCCACCCCCCCGGAGCCTCCTGCATGCCACGAAACAGCTGATCAGGAGGTGTGGGGAGGGAAGGAGGGGCTTCTGGTGGGTGGGAGGTGCTGGGAGAGCTGACGGGGGGCTGCTGACCTATTACTGTGGCTCTTTGGCAATGTACATTGGTAAATTCTGGTTCCTTCGCAGGCTCAGGTTGGCCACCCCGGTCTATGAGGCTCTCTTTAGTGGAGTCTGCAAAAGTCATTGATTAGCTGGGTAAAGGGATTTAGGAAGTGAGGGTAGATGGAAATGATGATAAAGGGGAAAAAACCATAAGGAAAGGGAAAAAGACCATACAGTCAGACTGGTAAATTAACTCAAACTGCTTTAAAAAGAACTCCAGTGCTTCAGATATATGTGCCACAGCAACACAAGACTTTAAAAAAAAAAAAGTATTTCCCTGGCCACTTTGTGATCTTTGGATTGGAAAAAACTGAAGAATACTGAACTGATACTTACATGATGGTACAAGGGAAGAAGGATCAGCAAAATAAACCCCAGGCTTTATATAAATTAAATCAATATGAGTAAGGTAAGGCATAAATAATCTTTCTCAAACAAAAACTCATGTATTCCCAGGAAGGTTTGAACTAAGCATAGAGTAGTGTGGCATCTTTTTTACTTTCATAGTGTTAGGAAATAAACATTTGGTCACTTCCTGTGCATTTCTATTCTCTGAAATATTATGTCTGATAATTAGAGATGGTAAAATAAAAATGGAAAAAATATTCACAACTTCCGCCTCATAGAATCATAGAATCTAGGGTTGGAAGGGACCTCAGGAGGTCATCTAGTCCAACCCCCTGCTCAAAGCAGGACCGATCCCCAATTAAATCATCCCAGCCAGGGCTTTGTCAAGACTGACCTTAAAAACTTCTAAGGAAGGAGATTCCACCACCTCCCTAGGCAACGCATTCCAGTGTTTCACCACCCTCCTAGTGAAAAAGTTTTTCCTAATATCCAACCTAAATCTCCCCCACTGTAACTTGAGACCATTACTCCTTGTTCTGTCATCTGCTACCACTGAGAACAGTCTAGATCCATCCTCTTTGGAACCCCCTTTCAGGTAGTTGAAAGCAACTATCAAATCCCCCCTCATTCTTCTCTTCCGTAGACTAAACATCCCCAGTTCCCTCAGCCTCTCCTCATAACTCATGTGTTCCAGTCCCCTAATAATTTTTGTTGCCCTCCACTGGACTCGCTCCAACTTTTCCACATCCTTCTTGTAGTGTGGGGCCCAAAACTGGACACAGTACTCCAGATGAGGCCTCACCAATGTCAAATAGAGGGGAATGATCACGTCCCTCGATCTGCTGGCAATGCCCCTACTTATACATCCCAAAATGCCATTGGCCTTCTTGGCAACAAGGGCACACTGTTGACTTTAATCTGATGAGGTTCAATAAGGATAAGTGCAGGGTCCTGCACTTAGGACGGAAGAATCCAATGCACCGCTACAGACTAGGGACCGAATGGCTAGGCAGCAGTTCTGCGGAAAAGGACCTAGGGGTGACAGTGGACGAGAAGCTGGATATGAGTCAGCAGTGTGCCCTTGTTGCCAAGAAGGCCAATGGCATTTTGGGATGTATACGTAGGGGCATAGCGAGCAGATCGAGGGACGTGATCGTCCCCCTCTATTCGACATTGGTGAGGCCTCATCTGGAGTACTGTGTCCAGTTTTGGGCCCCACACTACAAGAAGGATGTGGATAAATTGGAGAGAGTCCAGCGAAGGGCAACAAAAATGATTAGGGGTCTAGAACACATGACTTATGAGGAGAGGCTGAGGGAGCTGGGATTGTTTAGCCTGCAGAAGAGAAGAATGAGGGGGGATTTGATAGCTGCTTTCAACTACCTGAAAGGTGGTTCCAAAGAGGATGGCTCTAGACTGTTCTCAATGGTAGCAGATGACAGAACGAGGAGTAATGGCCTCAAGTTGCAGTGGGGGAGGTTTAGATTGGATATTAGGAAAAACTTTTTCACTAAGAGGGTGGTGAAACACTGGAATGCGTTGCCTAGGGAGGTGGTGGAATCTCCTTCCTTGGAAGTTTTTAAGGTCAGGCTTGACAAAGCCCTGGCTGGGATGATTTAACTGGGAATTGGTCCTGCTTCGAGCAGGGGGTTGGACTAGATGACCTTCAGGGGTCCCTTCCAACCCTGATATTCTATGATTCTATGACTCATATCCAGCTTCTCGTCCACTGTAACCCCTAGGTCCTTTTCTGCAGAACTGCTGCCGAGCCATTTGGTCCCTAGTCTGTAGCGGTGCATTGGATTCTTCCGTCCTAAGTGCAGGACTCTGCACTTGTCCTTGTTGAACTTCATCAGATTTCTTTTGGCCCAATCCTCCAATCTGCCTCCCCCTAATTGTTTGGCAAAATTTTGTTTTGACAGAAATGTTCCAACCAACTCTATAAGTAATCCTAGAAGTTACAACTGATTTCCAGGAAGTAGAAGAGTCCATCAACCAAGGGCTCCTCACAATAGCTCACTAATAAAAGCAAAAATGCTATAAAAGCTGTAAAACATACACAATAAACCTTTGGTAACAGACACAGAATGATCATTATTCTTCTGAACAATTATGGCTGGCTCTATAATCTGAGATCACGGTGGGTCAAGACTGCTAAACATATGCCTTCAGAAATAAGTTACAGGTGAGGAACATTTTTCTCTTCCTCCTCCAAGCCCTTCTCTACACTTTTCTTAGTATGTTGTATACAAGCATGTGCGCGCACGCCCCCCCATAAGTTAAAGTAATACTCATATGATAAATTATGAAATAATTCATATATCTATCGAGTTCTTTTAATCATTTGACCTGCATTCTGCCCACCAATTCATCTCTCTAGAACTTAATCTAACATTCCAAATCCTTGCACAGCTTCCAATAAGCTATTGTTTAAAATCAACATTCCAGAGAAATGTTTTTTCCTTCTCTTTTTCCCCAATATGGAATATCTCCCTCAAATTATGCCTAACAAGTCTCTTCTTATCTCCCCAATCTATCTGTACTGGTGAGACTTACTGAGGATTAAAGACTCACCGCTAATACTCCTCAAAAGGAGGGTGAGCCTTTCTCTGCCACAGAGGGCGTGTAGTACTGGCACATAGGGACCAGCCACACTTACCAACCCTTCAAATATCTCACCGTAGTTCTATTGTTTGCTTGAGGATGTGGGAAGGAGAGGGAAACTATATGGGACAGTGGTGAAAAGAGCTTGCTATTATCCACTATCACCCAGCAGCCTCCAAAGTTGAAGCTGCAAATTAAGCCAAAAATTGGGAAAAGAGCTATAGCTGCTCTGAGAGGAAAGGAAGCATATTACTGGGCTTCAGCCACTTATACAAGAGGAGTTTGTGTTTCAGAACTTCCCAGCATTGCTGCCTCCATGTCACTCAGCGAGTGATACCATCAGAACTGATGGGGTCTTGTATATGAGTACAGAACTAAATTTCATATCTTGTGAAAATTGAAGAAACTTGGGTTAATAAAATGACATTTTCATCAACCCTTAATTGACTTACCAAATCAATTGTTTTAGCCTTTTTCTTGGATTCATCGTCACACCAGGTTTCACACCAGAGCCATTCTTGAGGGAGAGTCTTAATGGCCAACTGATGAATCATGTTATTGGGAAGATCCTGCACAAATTATTTAACCAATCACAAAATTAGTAACCTTGAATTTTGATATGCTAATAACCAGTTACCAAAAACTGAATTATAACACTACTACTTGAAGGAGATGGCAAAGAACACCCATCTCTGTTCCCATTTCTGTGAAGTATTTTTATTCACTAAGTTTCTCTCTAAGTGCCTGTCTACTTGTTTTTCAAATTGGTTAATAACTGCTAAAGTCTTTGGTATCCAGTCCCATCTGTTAATTACAATATGAGTACGGAAGTTTTCCTTGTGTTGCCATAATGTGTGGTCCTCTCTTAGATTCAATTCATGTTCTGATATTTGATGCAAGTGATACTGTTTCTACCTGATATTTATGAGTCTGCTTCTGCAACCTTATTCACGGTAAGTGCTACCCAATATAAAGGTTGTAGAATTAGATTCTATGAAATTATCAAAGCATAACTGAATCACTTCCCATTCCCCAAACTTCCAAAACAATTTTTCTTAAACTCCTTTCAAGAGCACAATGCTAATACTGCATTCTAGAACCTATTTACTTTTTATTTTTTTAAAAGAAAAGCAGACTCCAGAGGGCTATTTTGAAAATGGTAAAAGTAATAAGTCTTTCCTATGCTCTTCTCCTCACTCAAATTTCCTTGTTTTTAACTCATCTTTACACAATGGATTGTAGATGCCTATTGTTGATAAACTGTACAGTCAATTGCTTGATCACTCTTTGGTTCATTATGAAATATACTTGAGACCAGATAACCAGTGTTAGTTAGGTGTATCACTATAAACCAATAATAATATAGCACAGGAAAAGGGTTCTATATGACACCAGTCTCAGGGAAGCGGTCTCATGCAGCATGGTAACATTCACATTACATAGAAGGTGTGTTCCCAAAGTTATATCCCTAAAGCCACCTTTTTATACTCTACCTGTTTACAAGTAAATGCTACTGTATACATCAGGGGTGGGCTAACTATAGATTGTCAGCCCAGTGGTGCACCCCGCACCCTTCCTGCACCCCAACCCCTTGCCCTGAGCCCCTTTCTGCATACCACACCCCCTCCCACACCCCAACCCCCTGCTCCAGCCCTACATTCATGACCCTGCATGCAATTTTCCCACATAGATGTGGCCCTCAGGCCAAAAAGTTTGCCCGCCCCTGGTATACATCATATGAAACTAGATTTAACCAATCAGCTTTCTACCTTTTTTTTCCTGGTACCATGGTGTACCCCTTATCTTTGTTCTGAATACATGCATTCCAAGTAGCAAGGGGTGTGTGAAGTCACCTTCTTGGTTTGACATGTATAGAACAATCACGTCTTGTCCTCTTCATTTGGGACACTGCAGTGTTGGCCTGTGAGAATACATCGCTAACTATTGCTATAGTAAAATAATCATATGTCCTGATCCTGACAATTTTCCTATCTACTTAAGTGAGATCTTACTTCAACTAATGCAAGGTGTTATGGGGGTACTTAGCATCAGAGAACACGATTATATTAAAGGTGTAGGCCAATTTAGAGTCTATAACTGCTATAATATTTGTACTTAATGCATACTAATATATATGTGGTGCAGATAATACGTTAATACATTAATATTACAATATATACATATTGTGTGTGTATATATATATATATATATAGTGACAAAGTTCCTCCTCTACCTTCATGGGTCCTGCGCTTATTGGTGGATTTGCTTGCCTCAGAGATTCATGGCAGCCCTCGGTTTGGCCACTTTTGTGGCCCAAATTTGCTGTTCACTCAGATAACCTCATCACTGGCCAGCATGGGGAAAAAAAGAAGAAAAACCCCCACAGTGTCTGCTGATCCACCATGTAGGTCGGGGAACAGCCCAGAGACCTCCCCTCTGGTGGAACCCACAGTCCAGGTCAATTCCTCCTATGTCTGATCAAGAGTTGGGAGATTTGGGGGGAACCCAGGCCCACCCTCTACTCCGGATTCCAGCCCAAGGCCCTCTGGATTGCAGCTGTCTAGAGTGTCTCCTGTAATACCTGTGTGACAGCTACAACTTCCTGGGCTACTTCCCCATGGCCTCCTCCCAACACCTTCTTTATCCTCACTACAGGACCTTCCTCCTGGTGTCTGATAACGCTTGTACTCCTCCGTCCTCTGGCAGCACGCCCTCTCACTCCCAGCCCCTTACGCGCCCCCCTAAAAACTGATGGGAGGTCCCTTTTAAACCACGTGTCCTGATTAGCCTGCCTGCCATAATTAATTGTAGAAAGTTCTTAATTGGCTCCAGGTGTCTTGATTAGCTTGCCTGTCTTACTTGGTTCTAGCTTTAGGATTGCTCTAGGGCAGCCCCTGCTCTGGTCACTCAGGGAGCAGAAAACTATTCACCCAGTGGCCAGTATATTTGCCTTCTACCAGACTCCTGTACCCCACTGGTCTGGGTCTGTCACAATATATATAACTAATGATGTTAATGCCCATGGTTTGTTGAGTGTGTAGGGAACAGGATCTAAGAATAAGTGTGAGATCACCCAAAATTACAAAGCCAGCCTTGCACAATATATCTTCAGATAGTCCGGTCCAAAGTTAAAAAAATATAGATGCTACTGTTGCATCTACTGATAAGCAATTTTGCACATACCCACTGTGTTTATATTTGAACATGTAAATCTCCATCTCCAAGCACTACTAGAGTCATAAATATTTTTATTTTCTTGACCATTCATAATGTATTATAAACAGGAGAGAATAAAATCACATATTTGTACTTGATTTGTAAAAGATCTAATGCATTTTAAAATATGTATCTAAAATTACTGGGTGTGTTTAGACAACAACATGTAAAGATTATACTAAGTCTGTGTCAAGTATCAAGATATACTTAGTTACATATTAACTTAAATTTAATGTTTGCTATTTTGCAAAAAAAGTTTCATGAACTTGAGGAGATCTAATAAGTGGACCGTTACCTTCTCAAATTCAAGTAAAACCAGATTGTTCCTCTACTGCACCTCACTGACTTTCTAAATGGAATCAGAATTCTTCAGTGAGAAAAAGTTTGTGAATGTACAAATGGAGGGTGCTGCAAGGTTATAAAGATTAGAAGGGTAGTAGCGTACAGATAGCTATTCACCACTTGCATGGTTTAAAGCGGATTATTGAAGCTGTGTTATTAAACATAAAAGTCAATTCAATTGGTTATCCTTTCAGAAGAATGCCTTATCTATAAAAACTGCCTTACTACTTCTAGAAGGCCAAGTAAAAGAAAATAGTCATGGCAAAGAGAAATAACTGTTGCAACAGCAAGGTTGTTATTTCCATCACAGTATCAGACTTCTCATTCTCTCAAAGAGTTGTTTAATCAGTTGAAACTAAGACCTTTCAGACACCAAAACCACTTCTAAAAACTGTTCTTTATTTTGGTTTACAGTATGACAGAATCTTCGCAGGTACAGTTTGATGTCCTACTTCACTTTAAAGAGAGGTTACGGTACTGCCTCAGCTTTAATAGAAATGCAATTCTCATTTTCATAAAGGAAACATTTCCTCTTAAAAACTGTATGCATTTCTTTATCATTCTCATTACTTGTAAATGGATATGGGTGCTCTGCTTCAGGTGCCCCCCTTGAGTCCTTGATCAGAGATTTATCTGCTAGACATGCCTGTTTGGCCCACGGATGTGTCCTATGCCTCCTTGTGCTGGATAATAAGCCTATATAGGGATGCATATGTGAACCACCCTTAGTTCCTCCTTCACCCAAATGTCTCCACAGAACAGTCTGAAGGAGAGGGGAAGGAAGGGTGGGTAGTGGAGAAACCATAGGGACACATCTTGAAGAACTGCAGTTACTGCACAAGGTGAATAACCTCTTTTCCTTCTTTGAGAAATGACCCTATGGGTGCTCCACTTCAGGTGACTTCTAAGCAGTTTCCTGGGAGGAAGGAGAGCTTCAGAACAGAAGATAGTACTAGGTGCTCCACTGTAGGTATGTATGCGCCCCCACGCTGCCAATCAAAGAATATCAGTATGTGCCGGCTCCTCACCTGCCATGAGGCTAGCCAGCATGTGCAAGCATTTCCCTCTCAGTTCCGTCTGTACTGCAGAGTTCATTCGTGAAACTCTGAGTAGAGGGGAGGATGGTGGGTTGTGGAGCACCAATAGGGATACACTTCTCAAAGAACCATCGTTACTGCACAAGGTAACTACTACTTTTTCGAGTAGTGTCCCTGTGGGTGGCTCCATTATAGGTGACTCCAGAGCAGTATCCAGCAGTGGAGGCTGGAAGTCACATCTGACAAAGATGCCCAACCGTGGTGCTGAACTGGGCATATGTAACCAAATCCCCCAAGATGGCATAGTGTTCAGCAAAAGTATGAGCAGATGCCCAAGTAGCAGCTCTGCTGATTTCTGATATAGGGATACCCTTGGCGAGGGCAATGGACGAGGACAATGACCTCGTTGAATGCATGCGTATTGAAGATGGGGGTGCTTCTGCACGCAGTTGGTAGCAGAGTTTAATACAGCCAGAGACACACTTTGAGAGTCAGTGAGCTGAGCTAGCTGTACCTTTTGACCTTTTCGCAAGGGAGATGAAAGTCTCTTGGATTTCCTAAAGGCCTTTGTCCTAGTCAAGTAGAAGGCCACAGCTCTTCTCACATCAAGCATATGGAGGATCGTCTCTCTGTTATCTGCATGAGGTTTAGGATGAAACGCTGGAAGCTTGAATGAGTTGATTCAGTGGAAAGCAGAAGACACATTAGGGATGAACATTGAATTCAGTGTCAGCGTGACCTTGGCCAGGAAGAATACTGTGAAAAGGGGATGAGCCATCAGCACTGCTATTTTCCCTCTGCTTCTCGCTGAAGTAACGGCGATAAGGCACACCATTTTCATGGAAACATGAGTCAATGAGCAGGTGGCCACAGGTTCAAACGGTGGTCTAGTCAGCCCTTTTAACACCAAATTTAGGTCCCATTAGTGGAGTGGGGGATCTAGGTTGCAGGAAGAGGTTCATAACGTCTTTAAGGAACCGCTTTGTAATAGCGTGGGAGAAGACTGAACAGCCCTCTACCTGCTGGTGAAAGATTGCAATCGCTGCTAGCTGAACATTCAGCAAGCTAACAGAAAGGCTTGATTTCTTTAGGGATAACAGGTATTTTAACACCAGTAGTAGGGTGGACATAGCAGGGTGGATTCCCCTAGGTTGGCACCAGATCTGAAACCTCTTCCGTTTCTGAAAGTAGGTGTGATGAGTAGCATCCTTTCTACTGTGTAATGCCACCTTCCTCAACTCCTTAGAGCAAGATGCTTCTATGCGCTGGAACCATGCAGGAGCCACGCTTTGAGTCACAGGGCCCACAGATTAGGATGGAGAGTGCAATCCTCGTTCTGTGACAGAAGTTAAGGAATGACCAAAAGGGTCATAGGTTGACAAACCACCAGCGTCAACAAGTAAGGGTATCACATATGCCTGGGCCAGCTAAGGGTAATCAGAATGATGTTTGCTTTGTCCCCTTTTACCTTCAACAGGACCTTTATCAGAAGAGGAAATGGGGGAAAGGCATACAGAAAGCCTTCATCCCAAGGAAAGAGAAGAGTATCTCCCAAGGAGTGCTGTCTGATCCCCGCTCTGGAATATTAGTGGCAACATTTCTTGTTGTGGTAAGTCAGAAGTCTATACACTGAATTCCTTGCACCGGTACTAATATGAATTTCTTTATATTCAGCTGTAGGCCCCAACTCCCAGAACAGAGCAAGGACCTTCTGAGCGGATGACAATGCCTTGAAAGAGTGGCCTTTGAGATGCCAGTTGTCAAGGTACGGGGAAAATTGCTTTTTGTCAAAGGTAAGCTGCCACTACTACTAAAATCTTCAAGAACACCCTTGGCACTGAAGATATACTGAAAGAAAGCACTTGGTACTGGAAATGATCTTGGTCTATGGTGAATCATAGGTATTTCCTGTGCGATGGGAGTATGACTATATAGAAGTAGAAATCTTGCAGGTCGAGGGATGAAAACAATCCCCTTCCTCTAGAACAGGAATTAAAATTGCTAGCCATCCTGAACTTCTGAGGCTTCACGAACTCGTTCAGCTGTCTTAGATTTAAGATTGGCCTTCAACTTCTGTCCTTTTTCAGTACGAGGAAGTATTTCAAGTAGAACCTCTTGCCCCTGTGAGGGGAAAGGACTGGATCTCTTGCTTCTAGCCAGAAGAGAGAGTCTCCACATCCTGCCTTAGTAGAAGCTCATGAGAAAGGAGAGGGAGTGACAAAAACTGGAGGGTGTATGTTATGGCCTGTATTGGTCCATGGTGATTCACTCCCAAGCCTAGTGGAAAGGGACAAAATAGTCCCCAAAGGGAGGGAAGTGGGCTAAAGGGTACAACTATAGAGAAATGAGAAGAGTCAAATCCTCTACTAAACCCATCAAAACTGCTGTTTAGGTGATTGAGGGCGGCCCTCTTCCTCTGAAACCTGTCTCTCTTTCTGGGGAGTTATGAAGATCTTTAGCACCCTGGGAACTGAGCAGGGCGTAATCTCTGGTAAATCTGTGACCTACTGAAACACTTCTTGCTTGTAGGTCCATAAATATCCCAAGGAACATATGGTAGCCCTAGAGTCCTTAAGTGTGTCCAGAGAATCATTCATGGTCTCAGAAAAGAGTCTGTGGCCATCAAAGGGGAGATGCTCGGCTGTGCTTTGGACCTCTCTAGAAAACCCTGAAAACTGAAGCCAGGGTGCCCTGTGCATAACCACTACCATGGAAATGGATCTGGCAGCAGAATCTGCAGTATCTAAGGATGGCTGGAAGGCCATTCTGGACAAAAGAACGGACTCTCTGCAACAATAGACTGGAATTGTTCCCTGCAGTCATATGGCAGATCTTCAATAAAGGCCATGAGGTTGTTGTAATTAGTAAAGTTATATTTGACTATGGTCACCTGATAGTTTGCAATCCAGAACTTCAAGGTGGTGGACAAGTAAGCTTTTGCCAAAAGAGATCCAGTAACTTCTGATCCTTGGTATAAGAGGATAGCCCTCAAGAATTGCTGTCAACCCCTCTCATTCACAGCATCCACCGCAAGAGAGTTAGGTGGAAGATGGGAAAACCAAAACTCAGAATCTTTAGGCAACACATAATACACCTTACTCACCCTTTTGCACATTAGTGGAATAGTGGCCAGCAACTTCCATACCATCTTAGCCAGATCTATGAGAGCCTCATTAATAGGTAGCACCAATCTGGAAGGTGTTGCTTGGAAGGTGAAGCCTATACTACTCATCTTTGACCTCCTCCAGAAGGATCTGCAGAATGTGTGCCACCCTCCTATTGAGGTCCTGGAATTGTCTGAAGTAGTTGGCAATGGAAGGAGCGGGGAAGCATGAGCACCTCATCCAGCAACGGTGATTAAATAGGAGCTTGAGGGGTGACTTCCTCATCTGTCCTAGCCTCCAACTCCTCAAACATCTCCTCCTGCCTTGGAAAAGTAGGAGGAAGATATGGAATCCCGGTTTCCCTGAGGGACAGTACGGTAATTTATCAAATTGTTGCAGATAGGTAAGGCTATGATTGAGTCACGTGTATTTTTAATAAAAGTCATGGACAGGTCATGGGCAACAAACAAAAATTCACAGCCCATGACCTGTCCATGACTTTTACTATAAATACCCCTGACTAAATCTTAGCTGAGGGGTCCCCAGGGCATTGCTGCTCTGGGGGGCCCCCCCGAGGCCAGCCCCACCAGCCGCTGCTTGGGCAGTCCCTGGGGTCAGCAGCCAGGGATCACCAAGCAGAGGCTGGTATGGCTGTGGCCAGCTGCTCAGGTCGCCCTGAGGTCAGCCACACTGGCCACTGCAGAAGTCATGGAGGTCGCAGAAAGTCACGGAATCCATGACTTCCGTGACAGATATGCAGCCTTACTGACAGGCAGCCCACGGATCCCAATGTGGCCATTGCAAGGGTCCATAAGGGAGCAGTCCACCATGTTTGATGTGCCACAAAATCCTCCCTGTGTGAGAGTGGATTCCTGAAGGAATATGTAGGAGAACCCCTAGCAGAAATTGAGGAGGCCAACTGGGAGTCCTCTTCTTCCATATCCTCCCATGGGGGAGCAACCAACGAGGATGGAGGAGAGTCCTTTGCTACAGAGTGGCCACTCAGAGACCGAGGTCTCGGTACCATGAGGCACTTGGTGCCTGACAACAAAGGGGTCTCTGGTTCATCTGACACTGAGAGCTCTCTCGAGTATTGGAACTCCTGTGATACCAGATGAGACCTTGGTTTTTTCCTGGGGGTTCTGTGGGTCTGTGAAATCCTCAGAACTGGATTGGATGGGATCTCTGGGTGGTTTGTGACCTAAATTTTCTTTTGTTCAGAGGGGTTTAACTTCTCAGAAATTGTGCAGTCACCAGGGAGTCTAAGTGTTGCAGGGACTCATTTGTATTCTCTGAAAACAACTTCAGACAACCAAGGGGAGGGTTCTCTACAGTACTCTGGACCTCTCTGGGAAAGCCAGACAGTTGGACCCAGGATGCCCTGTGCATAACTACCTCCACAGACATGGAATGAGCCATGGTTTATGCCATATCTAGGGATGCTTGAAGGCATGTCCTTGCCATTATCTGTTCCTCAGCAATGATGGCCTGAAATTTCTCTTTGTTCCAGTGGAAGATGCTCAATAAAAGCAGTAAATTTTGTGTAGCGTTTGTAATTATATTTTGCCATGATAGCCTGGTAATTCACAATCTGAAACTACATGGTGACAGATGAGTAGGACTTCAGTCAAAAAAGTCCAGACACTTCTGAACTTTGTCATACAAAGTCCACTTGATATGGTGTTGTTTCCCTTGATCATTCACCATATCCACCACCAAAGGAGAGGCACCATATCCACGCAACAAGAGGAGAGACAATTCTTGATTTAGTCTTAAGTGGAGCACAGGATCTGGCTCAAGAGGTGAATATAGTTGGACCGCTTGGTAATAGTGACCATAATATAATTACATTTAACATCCCTGCTGGGGGGGAAAACACCAAGCAGCCCACCATGGTACCATTTAATTTCAGAAAAGGAAACTACACAAAAATGAGGTAGTTAGTTAAACAGAAATTAAAAGGTTCAGTACCAAAAGTGAAATCCCTGAAAGCTACCTGAAAACTTTTTAAAGATCCATAATAGAGGCTCAACTTAAATGTATTCCCCAAATTAAATACACAGTAAGAGGACCAAAAAAGTGCCACTGTGGCTAAACAACAAAGTAAAAGAAGCACATCCTTTAAAAAGTGGAAGTTAAATCCTAGTGAGAAAAACAGAAAGGAGCATAAACGCTGACAAATGAAGTGTAAAAATATAATTAGGAAGGCTAAAAAAGAATTTGAAGAACAGCTAGTCAAAGACTCAAAAAGTAATAGCAAAAATGTTTTAAGTACATCAGAAGTAGGTAACAACCTGCTAAACAACCAGTGGGGCTACTGGACGATCGAGGTGCTAAAGGAGCATTCAAAGATGATAAGGCCACTGCAGAGAAACTAAATGAATTCTTTGCATTGGTCTTCACAGCTGAGGATGCGAGGGAGATTTCCAAATCTGAGCCATTCTTTTTAGGTGACAAATCTGAGGAACTGTCCCAGAGTGAGGTTTTGGAAAAACTGATAAACTAAACAGTAGTAAGTCACCAGGACCTGATGGTATTCACCCAAGAGTTCTGAAGGAAGTCAAATGTGAAATTGCAGAACTACTAACTGTAGTCTGTAACCTATCATTTAAATCAGCTTCTGTACCTGTCAAGGTTCCTCCCCCACTCTGAACTCTAGGGTACAGATGTGGGGACCTGCATGAAAACCTCCTAAGCTTACTTTTACCAGCTTAGGTTAAAACTTCCCCAAGGTACAAATTAATTTTATCCTTTGCCCTTGGAATAGCCACTGCCACCACCAAACTCTAACTGGGTTTACTGGGAAACGTAGTTTGGACACGTCTTTTCCCCCCAAAATCCTCCCAACCCTTGCACCCCACTTCCTGGGAAAGGTTTGGTAAAAATCCTCACCAATTTGCATAGGTGACCACAGACCCAAACCCTTGGATCTGAGAACAATGAAAAAGCATTCAGTTTTCTTACAAGAAGACTTTTAATAGAAATAGAAGTAAATAGAAGTAAAGGAATCACCTCTGTAAAATCAGGATGGTAGATATCTTACAGGGTAATTAGATTCAAAACATAGAGAATCCCTCTAGGCAAAACCTTAAGTTACAAAAAAGACACACAGCCAGAAATAGTCATTCTATTCAGCACAGTTCTTTTCTCAGCCATTTAAAGAAATCATAATCTAACACATACCTAGCTAGATTACTTACTAAAAATTCTAAGTCTCCATTCCTGGTCTATCCCCAAAAGCAGTATACCGACAGACACAGACCCTTTGTTTCTCTTCCTCTTCCCAGCTTTTGAAAGTATCTTGTCTCCTCATTGGTCATTTTGGTCAGGTGCCAGCGAGGTTACCTTTAGCTTCTTAACCCTTTACAGGTGAGAGGATTTTTCCTCTGGCCAGGAGGGATTTTAAAGGGGTTTACCAGTACCAGATGACTGGAGGACAGCTAATGTGACACCAATTTTTTTAAAAGGCTCCAGAGGCGACCCAGGCAATTACAGGCCAGTAAGCCTAACTTCAGTACCTGGCAAATTGGTTGAAACTATAGTAAAGAAAAGAATGATCAGACACACAGATGAACATGATTTGTTGGGGAAGAGTCAACATGGTTTTTGTAAAGGGAAATCATGCCTCATCAATCTACTACAATTCTTTGGTGGGGGGGGTCAACAAACATGTGAACAAGGGGGATCCAGTGGATATAGTGTACTCAGATTTTCAGAAAGCCTTTGACAAGGTCCCTCACCAAAGGATCTTAAGCAAAGTTGGCTGTCATGGGATAAGAGGGAAGGCCCTCTCAAGAGAACAGAATGTTGGGAATCATTAAGAAAGGGATAGATAAGAAGACATATTGCCTCTATATAAGTCCATGATACGCCAACATCTTGAATACTGCATGCACATCTAGTCACCCCATCTCAAAAAAGATATACTGGAATCGGAAAAGGTACAATTAGAACAATTAGAAAAGGGCAACAAAAATGATTAGGGGTATGAGGAGAGATTAATAAGGCTGGGGCTTTTCAGCTTGGAAAAGAGATGACAAAGCTGGGATATGACTGAGGTCTATAAAATCATGACTGTTGTGGAGAAAGCAAATAGAGAAGTGTTATTTACTCCTTCTCATAACACAAGAACTAGGGGTCACCAAATGAAATAGGCAGTAGGTTTAAAACAAACAGAAGGAAGTATTTCTTCACACAATACACAGTCAACCTGCGGAACTCTTTGCCAGAGGATGTTGTGAAGACCAAGACTATAACAGGGTTCAAAAAAGAACTAGATAAGTTCATGGAAGATAGGTCAATCAATGGCTATTAGCCAGGATGGGGAGGGATAGTGTCCCTAGCATCTGTTGACTAGAAGCTGGGAATGAGTGACAGGGGATGGTTCACTTGATTACCTGTTCTGTTCATTCCCTCTGGAGCACCTGGCATTGGCCACCATCGGAAGACAGGATCCTGGGTTTGGTCTGACCCAGTACAGCCATTTTTATATTCTGAGAATTCGATAGTGAGTGAGCAAATAAAAATTCAAAGCCTTTGGTGGGGATGTATTTTTTATCAGACCATTTGCAAGTTGGTGTTACTATTACTGGAGTCTGCCAAACAGTCTCTGTCAGATCCGAAAGCACCTCTCTGATACGTAGCACAATTTTGGTTGGTGTTGCTGACTGTAGAATGTCCAGCAACTTGTGTTCTTCTTTGAGTGCTTGCTCATGTCGATTCCAGTTGTCAGAAAGTTTTTCCCTTAGCAGCACCCATCAGGTTGACTGTGAAGCCCCCTAGAGTGGTGCCTCCATGGTGCTCAATATATGACCCTGCCGACCTGGCGCCTCCTCAGCTTCCTCTTACCACAAGTGATAGTCATTAGAACTGTGGTGGCTTGCTCTTGCAAGTACTCGCCTTGTTCTCCTAGCTTTTTTTAATAGTTGTAGTTTTAATAGTGTTTGTAGTTTATAGTTAAGTTAGTTAGTAGTGGGGGGTTCTTTCCTCCCACCCCATCTTTCTATTCTCCCCTTGGGGCATGCATCGATCTCAAGGTTTCAAGACCTGCATGTTTTGCCACAAGCCCATGCCAACGGCCGACCCCCACAACTCTTGTCTTAAGTGTCTGAACGGTGCAAGATTTGCAAAGGGTTCCATCCCAGAACTAAAAAGGAGTGGGACTTTCATTTAAAACAGCTCCTTATGGAGATGGCACTGAGACTGCAGCCCACCATGGGGCTGCAGGACCCGGCACTGAGTTCGTCAGTGCAGAGCGCTCCAGCTTCCATTAGAGAAGCGGGGCTGAGGAAAGACTCTGGGCCCAGAGACCCTTGGCACCATCGCTCCCTGGCACCAAAGCTGGTGGAATCTATCCAGCCCAGTCTCACTCCCCAGTGCCACAGAAGTGGCACCGGAAGCAGGACAGGAGACTATCTCTGGCACCAAGACCTGCTTCACTGGAGACTGCCACTGCGGTGTCGCGTGGAGGAGCACCAGGCATCAAAAGCTCAGGAGGTGGCACCATCAACTTTGGCCCCACAAAGGGGACTGTCGAGTTCGGTGCTGTTGGACTCCCTGAGCCAGGTGGTAGAGGTGGAACTACCATCCACCCTGGACACCTTTGAGGCTGTGAGGGAATTAATCGCCATGACAGCACCATGGTCCATGGCCCCACAAGAGAAGCCTCCAGTTCCGTAGCATGCAGCACTGTCTCAAGGCAAGCCCACGATGATGCATCCACCTGCATCTCCGAGGCCACCGGAGAGAAGGCATCGCTCGGAGTCCTGGAGACACTGGCTCACAGCACCGGTCAGACTCATGTCAATGCTCCCACTCTCATCACCGCTCCCTGTCATGGCACTGGTCCCTGACACTGTGGAGGTCCCGCTCCCGGCACCAGTCATCCCAGTACCAGTTGTCCTGGCACCGGTTGATGTCTCCACGCTGTTCCTCTTCGCAGCCCTACTCTCCTGGTGCAATAAAACCAGAGGTCTGGCAAACTGCTGCCCAAGGATACCAGTATGGCCACTCGGGCAGGGGGTGGGTGGGAGGGGGGAGTCTCATATAGGAGTGGAGGTGGTACACAGGACTTATTCTACCATCCCTGACGTGGACAAGGATTCTTGTCAAAATATGGGTTCCTGTAATGATATGGAGGGGAACCCCCCACTGATAGATTGAATGTCTCCTTCATTCTCCTCAATGTCCAGAATGAGGGGAGGCAATAGAAAACGGCAGAGAATCCAATGGTAGCAATGGTAATCCAGAGACTGGAGCCTTGGTACTGAGAGTCGTTTGGTACCCATAAACAGTGGGGACTATGGCTCATCTAACACTGTCAAGGGCCTGAAGTAGCAAAATTCCTGCAGTACCAAGTATGTTGGTACCAATGTAGCAGTTGAGGTTGACAGTGCCAATTGATTTGAAGCACGTAGGTGCCAGGGCCGAAGGTGCCTGGTGCTGCAATTTCACCAGTACTGATGGAGCGGAGTGAGACAGCACCATTGGTAAGCCTGATGTAGATGGTGCCATGCTAGAAGACTATGTCCTGGACCTCCCTGTCCTTCACAGATGGTACTGTAGCCTACTGGAGTCACGTTTCCCCTAAGTGCTCAGGGATCTCACAGCCACATCGGTACCAGAAGAAGAGTCCTTTGCCTCCATGGTACTGAGTCAACAGGCTGAGGCCTCTGACACTGTATACTTAGTGGGAGATCCAAGCCTTTTGGGAGCTGGCTCCTGGTAGTGGGAGACCGAGGTCCTCTTCTTTGGATCCTTCCTCTAAGTCAGTTTTCCTGAAACTTTTTTCATTGTACCCCTTGTGGTCAGGTGTGTCTGCAGTCTTTAAACAGTCCCGACCTTGGGCTTCCTTCCTAGAGGCCATGGTTTTGCCCTCTCTGGGCCCTTCTGACCCTAGCTCTCCAGCTGGGTCACTAAGTAGTTCAGATCCCCTTCTGGGGGTTTATTGCTCTCCAATGGTAGGCCACTTACCCAGTGGCCTATGGGTGTGACCCGGGCTGCCCACTACTCCAGGTCCCAGCTCAGGGACTCTCTGAATAGCAGCCATGTGCCGCCGTGTCCCTTTATCTAAACTGCTTTCAGTTCCCTGGACCACCTCCCCAAGGCGTCAGCCTTCAGCAATGTGTCAACCCTTTCTGTAGGGCTGAAGTCTTGTATTCAGTCCCAGCAGCCAGCCAGCCTTTTTGCTCTCCTGGTCCCTGCCAGCACTGATCTGTCCATGGTGCTTCAGTTTCCTTTGGCCAGCCAGAAGCACCAACTGGACTCCTCTGGCTCCAGCAAGGAACTGACCGCCTCTGCAGCTCCTTTTTATATGGCACTCTGAGGCCCTGATGGGTTGCTCCCTGCAGCCTCTCTGATTGGTTAGACCTTTTTAGCCTCCCCCTGACTGGCTGCTTCCTGCACAGTCTCTCTAGACTGCTTGGAGGACTTGTTCCTTTCCTGGGACAGGTGTGGCCTGAGGCCTCCCTGAGGGGGCATCTGGGCCTAGTCCATCAGTTACACAATGCCATGTCTGCTGAAGTGTGCGCCAACAATAAGATTTGGAATTTTTTGCACTAAAAAGCTGACTGACAACAACAAAAATCAAAAATCAACCATTAGAACTCTCCTTGCATTTTGGTCTGTTTGTACTGACGGGTGGTAGGTTGGATTCCATTGCACAGACTGCAAAAAGAGAAGATTTACACACATTAGATAGTAGGAGAGTTATAACCTGACATTCTATTTTCCTAAAAATGTGCATAATGTACATAATTTATTTGATAATAAATATAATAAAAATACCTACCCCTGGAAATTCTATCTATACTTTAGTAACCAGATCACAACTCAAAAATGTTGTAATGTGATAGCAACACAGAAGTGCATTTGCAAAACCTTCTATGGAGAGCTCCTCCTATAATAGTAAGGAAGTAATTAAGTCTACATGCAAACCACAAACAGTGAGAACATTAGAGAAAAGCAGGAAGAATATTTTAAAGAAAAGAAAAAATGTCATTTATCTTCAGGCAGACATTAAATGCTTGGATACCTGATCTAAGTTTGATAGACTGTCTGGATCTTGACTGAGAGCCTGGTATTGGCCCCGAAGTCTGTCTCCTGCAGCAATCTTTCTGAACTTCTTAAGATCCACAACATACAAGGCACTACAAAAACAAAAATTCATTAAGATTTGCATATTTTGACGTACCTATTAGAAACAGGAAAAAACTTGATGACAAGGAGACAAATACTGTGTCTGCATTAAAGGAATGTTATTTTAAGTAACTAGCTGAAGCCCCAACATAAGACGTGAACTCAACATGTGCTAATCAATCTACCACATGGATTTAGGGTGGATAAAAAAAAATTAATTAAAATTTAATTGGATTTTTTTTATTAATCAGATTTTAATGTGTTATTTAAATTATAAGTTTTTCTTAAAAATAAACCTGTTGAAAATGAAATCTGAATTTAATACAAAAATGTTAAGCCTAAAATTATTATAATCTCTTAACATTTAAATAAAAAGAAACATACTGAATCCATAAGCCCCTATCAAAAACTTTGAGTTAAAGGCTGTTTTTTTATATGAGACAGAGAATCAGAGGGAAAACTAACGTTTGAGGTTAAGCTTTATAAATGTCACAGTGAATCATGTACCATATTGAGGGCTTGATCCTGTGGGGGGACCAGGGGCTGTGCTACTGGGTGTAAGAGACTAGCAAAGACATTGCAGGTGTTGGGACCCAGCCTCTGACACCAAGAACACCATCATGTATCTCATCCAGATCATCCAATGAGTCCACCTGTGAGCTCATTCTCCCATTTTATAGCTTCTCCCTACCTGAACTCTGATTGGTTCATTTCTCAAATTATGAATATCTATGTCTTCACCTATCATGGAAACTTACTCTCTGGCTCATGGAAAAATACTGATCTGCCCCAAAACTACCAGCCCTTGCTTCTGGATGGTTCTCAGCACTTCAAGTAAATGGCCTTTCTCTGTTTCCTTGCATGTGTACACAGACAGAGATGCAAACAGAAATCCATTAATTTCTCAATTGCCTTCCTTTCCGTCTCTAAACAACTATAATATTGCAGTCTAAAAGATATGTGGATTATACAAGCAGAAGTTTTAGATTGTTGTGAGTTCATTTGTTTTCCGTAAGGATAAGAGTTATGTAACAAGGCAGAAGGAGCAGGACGCTTTGGGAAGAAGGGACAAAATTCTTCACAATGCAACCTTAGATATGGTTCTCTCATTACAACCAGGCTACTTTTCCATCTTCCAGAAGAGACAGTGCTGGAAGGTTACTGGACACAATGTATGAGAAGGAAATTGAACAGTGTGCAAAAAACACTGAAGGGAAATTTGTTAATCTAAGTCTTGATGGGTGGAACAATGTACACAGTGATCCAGTAATATGTGTTTGTTTGACAAGAGAATATGGAGTTGTCTATCTTGCAAAAACAACAGATACAACAGAATATTTAAAAGAAATAGCAATAGAAGTAGAAGCAAAAGCTATAACTAACTGAACAAAAATTGAAGTGTGTAGCTTTGTCACAGGCAGTGTTGCAAATGTAGCAAAGATAGGAAGAAATTTAGAGCAAGATAATGAAGATAATGAAGAACCTGAAAAACTTATAACATAGGTGCAGTACGCATTTGATGAATCTTCTAGCCCAATATTTAAGTACAACTCCGGGAATAAAGGAAAATGTTGCTGTAATTGCAAAATACTTCGGTAACAACCACTTTGCTTCAGCTTCACTGAAGAGAGCAGGAGGACCCAAACTAATTCTCCCACAAGACGTACAGTGGAATTCAGTGGTTGACTGTTCTGAGCTATTTATTAAGAACTGAACTATTCTGATGACCATTTGTGGAAAAAATGGTGACAAAATAGATGGAACTATCACAGACTAAGTAGTCAACAGCAGAATAAAGAGAAACATAGAAGATATGCTGAATAAACGGAAACCTATTTCCATAGCCGTGTCAAACTGCAGAAAATTGCTGCTGTATTGCTGATGCTGTTGAAATTTGGAAAGATCTTCAAGAGACACTGAAGAAAGACATACCCAACAACAAAGTTAAATTATAGGCAGTAAAAAAAATGGATGGAACAAGTACTTACTCCACCTTATTTTCTTGCCAATATTCTCAACCCAAAGTACCAGGACAGGTGTCTAACTGCTGAAGAAGATGCTTCTATGACATGGGCACCACCCATCAATCATGCCAAACATAATAAAATTATATGGCTGGAGTGAACCATTTAAGTAATACATGTCTCCTGATTGATGATTTAAAGAAAGTCACTGAACTGGTGAAGTCACTAGCTAAGCACCTGAAACCAGAGTTTGTTGAAATGCTAAACCAGCTTTTGACAGCAGCAGCCTTTTCTGCAGGCACAAAACATATTTTCTTAATTTGGACGAATTCATTCTCAAATTCAACTCAAAGTTGAGAAATCGACTGGGATTTGAAAAAGCAGGAAAACTGGTCTCTCTCTCTTCCAGTCTATGAATAAAAATGAGGAGGGAAGGGATCAGATCCACAAGTTTGAAAAGTCTGAAGGACAGTCTAAGTAACTTAGGAGACTTGTCTCATTTTCAAGAGATTCAGGCGAGAAGGAATTTAAGCTCCACTCACTTTCAGGTAGGGATTGTTGAATTTTTCCCCAGGCTAACCTGAAATGATCAGTTTAATTTACTGACTACAGTGAATCCCCATGTTTAATAAATTATTTAGCTGTATATATGTAACATGTTTTGATATATCATTCACCATTTTCTAACATACTAAAAATGTACAGTTAATAAGAATCTGAAAGTATTAAGCTATATAATTGTTTAAATAAATGCATACCATCATAAGTACCAAATGTAGTATAAAGGTTCTATTTAGCTATAAATCAAAATGTTTTAATGGTTATATCAACCAATGACAATGAGCCTTTCTTTAGGAAAATAACTGAAGTACGAATGGAAAAGTTGATTAAAATTGATGACTTAAATCAAAGCTTTCCACTTAAGTGATTTAAATCAATCCACCTTGCATGGATTTTATGCTTTATTTCTGTCTCTCTCAGGATATCTGATTGTTATTGAATGCAATATTTGATTGTTATTGAATGCCTTACTGAGAAAAGACCAAATTTTAAACATTTCTACAAATAGTCCAAAAATATAAATTAATGTTCCTACCTTATGTGGTATTTCCTTCTTCCAAGATGTGATGCCCAATACCCTGATTTCCAGAAACGGTATCCATCCATTTCTGTGCGACTGTCACAAAAGGGGACATATCCATAGGGAGCTCCATTTAGATCTATATCTCTAAGTTCTTTGAGGTCACTCCTCACAATCTAAACAAGAGAAAAACAGGAAACACTTATTTTTTGTAGTTTAATGTTCTTTTGCCCCCTTAGCTAGATATATTCCAAATGCCAACTGTACTCCCACAAATTTTTGACAGAAATGAGTCTAGAGTACATACAATAGTCTGTTAGAACGTGTTTATCTAGTTATTGCTTGGGCAAAATGCATACTTTATTCTTTTTTTATTGTGGTAGGGTCAGCCTCTGCAGCATACCTCTGTGGCCTGCTTCCCAGTTGGGTCTGATAACTGACCCCAACTACCTGATCCCCAGTCAAACAGTATCAGCTGGAGGCAGTTGAGGGAGATGAGCAGTCACAGGTGAAGTTGAAACCTACCCTTCTTAAAGGGCCAGCCAGCCTGGGATAGGATATTATGTAAGGCTTCAAAGGATTAGATTTTTATTGGTAAATGTCAGTAAACATCAATGTCACCATACACAGACAAACTAATTAAAACATATTTCCATCAATAATAATCTAAACTTACAGACAGGCAAAATAAGAAAAATGCTACTTGAGAATTAAGAGTTTGATTTAAAGATGTGTACTTTATATATTTTGACCTGTGATATTGACAGTGTGTTTAATAGTTGTAAAAAATTTAATTTTGAATCTGTGTCTACTGTCACTAAATATTGCCTGACACACCCTACTAATTTCCTGCAACTTCAAAACTTTAAATCAACAAAAATTAAAATATGTTTAAACCCTATAATTTTGCACAATAGTGAAAATTTAAATGGATACAAATAGGCAAAAAGGCTTTAAAACAAAAATATATAGATGCCAAAATTATAAAAATTGAATTCTACCAAGCCTGATCATATTTAATAACTAAAAGAAATAATAAGTAAAAAGCATCATCTTCGATTTATAAACCAGCATTTTTGGATGCCCAACCTGACACACCTCAAAGAGGCATGATTTCCCAAAAGTGATGAGCACCTCCGTTCTGAAAATCAGGACCTGTTAGGTACGTCAGTTTGGCCACTCAAAAATTATGCCACTCAAATCATTAGTCACATTTGCAAATCTAGGCCATATAATACCCTTACCTTTCAGAAAGGTTCTGAAGATGCTTTACAAACCGTATCTATTCAGCACCAAAACACTTACAAAAAGTATCCTGGGAATTTTAATGACCACCTGATCAAAACTTCAGCACCACATCCATTTGAGACAGCACAATGGCTCCAAGTCTATGGTGTGAAGGTATTACTTCATTAATGAGTAAAAAGGGCTGCATAGTGAATTTTGAACACCACATCATGCAGCACCTTCAGTAATGCTTAGTGATGGCCAATCCAGTTATTGAGACCTGATGAGATCAATATCTGAGACAGGATATCTACAGGGATGGTAAGGGTTGACATGAACCAATGCAAAACCCTGCTTTCAGATGTATTTTTCTAAATTGTTTCTTACCTGGTCGGCATCAACAAATATTATTTTGTCCACAGCCAGTGGAAAAAGAAGATCTAGAAAAAGAATTTTGTAACCCCAGATAATTCTTTGCTTTTCAGTCTGTTGATGAAGCCAGCGGGGCCACTTATACTGTACCAGTTCATACTGGAATCCATATTCTTTCGCCATGTGAGGAATAATCTCCTAGAAATGGAAAAAGAATAAACAAAACTTTATGCAGTGCAATATGCACAGAGATTAAGTGACTTGGGCTAGGTCACACAGCAAAGCTGGCATTGTTGATACCCTAACCCATAACTCCTAACTCCCATTTCTATAAGTTAATCAATGGATAACGCTCTCTTAATTATAACCATTCTTATTGTCTCTAGCCTATATATCCCTCCACCCCACATTACATTTCCTTTTTTTTAATGTCCCCAAGTGATTTTTTTTTTTATCTTTTAGGGTCAGGACATACTGATTAACACCACGATTATGCACAAAAATGTTTTAAAAATGGAGTCTGATGCAAAATAAAATTAACTACAATGACAAGATCCTTTCAGTTCAGCCTTGCAGCTGGCTCTAAAAGTGAAACACTTCTGTAAAGAGAAAAGGAGTACTTGTGGCACCTTAGAGACTAACCAATTTATTTGAGCATAAGCTTTTGTGAGCTACAGCTCACTTCATCGGATGCATACTGTGGAAAGTACAGAAGATCTTTTTATACACACAAAGCATGAAAAAATGGGTGTTTACCACTACAAAAGGCTTTCTCTCCCCCCACCCCACTCTCCTGCTGGTAATAGCTTATCTAAAGTGATCACTCTCCTTACAATGTGTATGATAATCAAGCTGGGCCATTTCCAGCACAAATCCAATGGCCCAACTTGATTATCATACACGTTGTAAGGAGAGTGATCACTTTAGATAAGCTATTACCAGCAGGAGAGTGGGGTGGGGGGAGAGAAAACCTTTTGTAGTGGTAAACACCCATTTTTTCATGCTTTGTGTGTGTAGAAAGATCTTCTGTACTTTCCACAGTATGCATCCGATGAAGTGAGCTGTAGCTCACAAAAGCTTATGCTCAAATAAATTGGTTAGTCTCTAAGGTGCCACAAGTACTCCTTTTCTTTTTGCGAATACAGACTAACACGGCTGTTACTCTGAAACCTGTCTATTCTCCCTGTTACTTAAAAAAAAAAGTGGTACAATTGGTACACTTAAAGTGTTTCTGCTGCTCTGACAATTTCCATAATTCTAGTGGTATTCCCAACTATAAGTATTTTTCTCAAGATGATATAATCTGTCAGAATATAAGAAACTTTTAAAATGTACCCATTCTACCTTGGTTTCAGAAGAAAAAAAAGATCTTATATAATGGCTGTTTAAAAACTTTGATATTAATGTTTCCATAATGTAGTTATTTTAATTAATTTGGTGATTTTTAAAATCTATTCTAATGATAAAAATATGAAATTCAGTAAAAGTGACAATGCATTGTTATTCATTTTACTACTCTGTTATTAACAATACAAGCACAATGAAAGAGGGACATTACACTTACCTTAAATGTAGGAGAAAGATAATTTTTCAGAAACCAAAATTTAACAGGTGTCTTGGTATGACGCAGAACGGAAAGCATCATAATTCTGTGGAAAGAAAAGTCTATAATAAACAAATTAATATAATCATGAAATCACATTTCAACCATAACATCAAAAGGGATTTTACAGTTTTAAGACCCATTATATATTAGAAATAAAAGCTTGCAGCAAACCTGATTCTATTTATGATTCTTGCCAACACAGTTTAAGCAAGGTGTGACTTCCATGATCATAAACTGCATTCTGGCATAGATTTTTCTAGACCGCTTTTAGACAGCTAAGTCTACACCACACTGGCTAAACTGTATTTAAACCACATTAGAAGGAACAGTGTTTAAATAAACATGGGTCGACTAACAGGTTCTATCCTCAGGTAAATGCACATGTGACTGAAATGGAGCTGCTCTCTAATAATTCATAAGTACTGTGTGTTAACTTGGTTATTGGGATGTTTACTGTATGACTGTATTGGTTTAGTTTAATAGGGACTTTAAGAAAAAACAAGCAGGAAGGAGACAGAATGGCTCAAGATAAGCCACCCTTCAGTGAATACTGACAGTGTAAGGGACAGAAAAAGGCCTAGCAAAGCAGAAAATCAAAAGAACGGTGGCAGGTTTAAAACTAACATTCTCAAGAGAGACGGAAGAGTTGCTTAGGGAAACAAGACTGAGACACGTGACAGCCTGCCAGAGGAGTCTGAAGAAGTTAGTCCTGCCTAGGTTACTATCAGGGGATGGTACGCCTCTCGGTAAGAAAGACATGGGTATAAACAGTTTTCTCTAAATGCTTTGTTCCTCCTGCAAAATGAATAATTTTATTTTAAGAAGGCTGTTTTGAATCATTGTAGTTCACTGGTTACAGATTTCTGGAGGGAAGAACTGCAGGTGTCCAAGCTCAGTCAGACCTGCTAGGTAAGAACAGTTGATCCACAAGATACTGCAGCCCTGGGACGAGTCTAAGGGCTTGTACACACCACTTACGTCAGTGTAACTTATGTTGCTCCATGATGTGAATAAGCCACCCTCCTGAACGATGTAAGTTACACCAACCTAACTGCAGGTGTGGATAAAGCTATGTCGGCAGGAGAGCTTCTCCCCCTGACACAGCTACTGCCTCTTGCGGAGGTGGTTTTATTATGCTGACTGGAGAGCTCTCTCCCATCAGCATGAGCATCTTCACCAGACACACTACAGCGGTGCAGCTGCGCTGCTGTATCGCTTCTAGTGTAGACTAGTCCTAGGAGTGGGAGAATTACAGAATTCCATTCTGAGGGGATGCACTCAGAGAGAGGGTAGAGGTACAGTTACCCCTGTAACAGCACGCACAATGGCAATAGTCTTGGTCAATTGTTTCAAAAAATCTGTGAACAAAAGTATTCTAAGCAGTCTGACAACACACTATAATGATTCTCTTAAAACAATTATGATTTATCAAATCATTAACCCGTGGATACAGTAGTATTAGTATATGTAGGGAATGGGCCATCACATGATAGTATGTAGATTTTGGGCCACATTCAGCCATTATCTAAACAGATACGACTCCAGTGAAGTTGTGGAGTTATAACTGGATACACTAGGGCTGATTTTGGCCTTTTGGTGTTCATATTTATCAAATACATTGATGGATAGCATTAAAAAAGGTTTTCTTTAAAAGAGAAAGATATGATATTCTTGAACACACCTATATTGGATCAATTTGACCTCTAGTATTATTCAATAGTTGAACCAAAAATAAATGTGATCCTTCCTGTGTACATTTTTTCTACGCAATGTTATTATTCCTACTATTATTTTAGGAAGTAATAGCCATACTTCCTAAAAACTGTTTAACTTTTTGATGAACTTTTAGAGTATTCCCAGTAAATTCCTAAGTTTTCCCTTTTGCTTAAATTACCTTAAAAAGCGTTCATATAAATGGCCTGAAGCAACCGAAAAAATATTTAGAACATACTTTTTCTTCTCTTTTTCTTCTGTTTGAAGATCTGAAAAACTTAAAAAATAAATATCTGTTATAGGCTCTGTAACTAGGGAGAAGGACAAAGACTATAAGCCACCCAAACAACTACATTAATAGCAAGGTTCTATATTGAAAGAATTGCAAGTAATGGTTTCCCTACAAGCTCAAATCTGCCCCCATGTTTTGCATATGCATTACAATACTGTCTTTGAAATTACATGACCACATACGATTTTTCCAGAAGGCCCAGTGATTTTTCTATTCAGTGCACAGCGAATGAGACAGAGTGATTGTGAATGAGTAATATTTGTTTTTATAATCATTGTTCAGTGAGTGGACCATAGCCTCATTCACTGTCATTCATCCAGTCTCCTGGAAGCTCAAATGTGCTCTCCGTTAAACCTTTTAAAATTTGCATGTATTGCCAAATTACAAGTGAAAATTGCAAACAGAACATTGCCAAGGATAAGATACATATCTACAGGACCCCTGTCTTATTCTCTACACTACCATATCCACCATGCACCATATACTTGCACTCTGAATGATGAAGACAGGAGTGGGGATGTCCTGTAGAAAGTATAGGCTATGACCACATAATTAGTATTATAAGAGATGCTAACAAAAGGGTAAAATTAAGGTTCAGAGATTCATAGAGTTTAAGACCAGAAGGGACCAACAGATCGAGTCTGACCTCCTGCATATTACAGGCAGTTACATTTCACCCAGTTGCCCACATAATAAGTCTAATAACTCACGTCAGAAATGCAGTCTAATAACTTATGTCAGAAATGCAGTCTCCTTAGGTATCCCAATCCTTGTTTCGACACCCAGACACTAGACTTAACGATGAGTGGTTATTTAAAACCAGTTTCATCAACAAAGGGTTCTACTGATCCAGCCACAGCCACATACCCAGGTCAATATATAATTCAGATCTTACCCAATAATCATGCTTTTGCCAATCTTTTAGTATCTAATATCTAAAGATTTATTTATAAGAGAAAAGAAAGAGGACAGAGTTAAAATGGTCAAAGGAATCAAGTACGCACAACAATTGCAGAGTTCCTGTATCAGGTTTGAAGCAGTGATGACATAAACTGCTGACTTATAATGTCTCTGGTAACATCTAAAAGATTGGAAGGTCCTCAATCCATTGGTTGTAATGCTCCTGTTAGTTAAAGTCCATAGTCCAGAGATCAGAGCAGGAAAGAGGCAAAATGGAGATGTTTCGAGGGCCTTTTATAGCTTCTCCCATGTCGAGGGAAACTCATTATTTCAAGCAAAGCCCTCAACACAGTTTGTGGAAAAGTACAAGCACAAGATGGAGTCCAGTGTCACATGAGCTGGTCACATGCCCTTGTAAGCTTCGGTGTGTCATAGCCAGGGTCAAAACCCATTATTCTGGCTAAAATGTCCACAGTAATGTCCATCAGGTGGGGATAAGCTTCTTCCAGGGCTCATTGTGTTCATTAATGGGCCAACAACTTGAATAGTCCATTCACAATGTGCTGGCTAGATCAGATGTAAACTACCTTGTGGGTGTTACCCAGGAGCAAACACATATGAAACACAGATATATATCTATATATATATATATATAGATATATATATATAGATATATATCTGTGTTTCATATGTATATATACATATGTATATATGTGTTTCATATGTGTTTGCTCCTGGGTAACACCCACAAGGTAGTTTACATCTGATCGAGCCAGCACATTGTGAATGGACTATTCAAGTTGTTGGTTTAATGAACACAATGAGCCCTGGAAGAAGCTTATCCTCATATATTCATATGTATATATATGAATGTATATATTCATATATATACATAGTCAACATTCATAACTTCAGAGACAAAAATGATACATGCATATAAATATGATCATAATTTTTCCATTGACACCTTATATGACATACTTCGCGTAAGATTTGTTGCAATTATATAACAGTGGTTGCAAAAATTATTTACGTGGTCATATTTGGTTCATGTAACATCACAGGAGGCTCAGAAGGAATTTCCATGTAATAGCTACTATCAGCTGCTCCAGCCTGGGATGGAGCTGGAAACTGGAACTGAGGAGTCCTTCTGTTGTGTTAATTGGGTTAAAATTCCTCCCAGCAGAAATCTGAGAGGGAAATTTTCATAGGTATTTCCCCTGCCATATTCCTTAGATGAAAGCTCATTGTGGATCTAAAGTCTACAGAATTTTTTCCATAACCGTTTTCTTTTCCTTTTTAGTTCTATTCAGACATTTTCATCTAGACTGCAGAAACTGGAGACGGTGCAGAAAAGAGCCAAAAAAATTATTCAAATGCTGGAGAAAATGTCTTTTAATGAGAGATTTCGAGTTCAACCTGCTTAGCTTATCAAAAAGATAATTTGATTACAGTGTATAGGTATTTTCATACACAGAAAATACTAGGTACTAAAGAGCTCTTTAATGAAGAAAAGTATAACAAGAACCAATGGCTGGAAGCTGAAGCCAGACAAATTCATATTTGAAATTTTTGACAGAGTGATTAACCCCTGGAACAAACTTCTAAGGGAAGTGGTGGATTTTCCATCTCTTGATGTCTTCATATCAAAACTTTCTGGAAGAACTCCTCTTTGGTTGATGAAACTGGTTTTAAATAACCACTCATCATTAAGTCTAGTGTCTGTGTGTCGAAATAAGGATTGGAATACCTAAGGAGACTGCATTTCTGACTTCTTGTTAGCCAATGTGGTGAGATGGAAGTTTACTTTTGTCACTGGCATGGTATATCTTATGGAAGAATAACAACAGTTTTGGGGTAAGTCTACCCCATTTCTCAGCAGTTTGTCCTGAATCCGGTATTCTCAGTTGTGACCCACTGAGGCATGGTGACATCCCCCCCATAGACTTGAGTTGGAGCATGTTGTCACTCTGTGGGGATGGTGCATGTGTAGTCTGGTTAGCACTATGAGTTGTGAGGGGATAGAACATGCCCAGGGAAAATGGAATCTTCGTAGATTTTAGAGGTTAGGCAAATCTCTACTGAGCATATGCAAAATATAATTTTTCAAAGGCTTATATATTGGCTAAATTTGGGTGGATTTTCATGAGATTTCAAAAGGCTTCTGATACGAAGGCCACCCTCCGCCAGACTAAGTTCTTGCTCTAAAGCATGGGGGTGCTATAGCATTTAAAAGAAAAGGTCATTAGAATTTTCTTCCCTAGCCTAATTCTCAGAAATGGCAGAACACAGCATGGAAATTTGTATCCCAAATAGTTAAAGGTTAACTAAGTTACTAACTGAAAACAGGCTCATAATGGGAAGCATTAGGCAACCATAAAACAGATGATGCTACCAGCCCTGATTATTATGTCCACCTGCGTATTTGAAATGTGAATCATAAAAGTTAGGATTTTTTATATCTATATTAGATCACCTAGTCCAGGGGTTCTTAACTTTTTTCTTTCTGAGTCCCCCCTCCCCACAAATGCTATAAAAACTCCACAGCCTACCTGTGCCACACCTGTTTTTCTGCATATCCAATAGATTAAAATGGATGTATTAAATGGACTGGTATACAGTTAAACAAACTATACATATATATATAGGTACAAAAACAAAAAATAAAACTGATTTTTTTTTATTTACCAAGTGTGAAACTTGTTGCTGGTGCTGATCAACACTTCAGTCAAAATGATTGGGGGTATCTTTGACAAGCACACGCACATGTCATGGTCAATGTCAATCGTGGTTCAATACTTTGTTTTCATTGATGTAATGGCTGAAAATCTGGCTTTGCATAAGCAGGTGGTACTAAAGGAGATCAAAACTTTCAGCGCTGCAGAAGAAACAGTGATATATTCATTGGAACACACACACCAAAATTTCTCCAGTGGCATTTCTTTGAACCTGATTCTGAGGGAGCTGTCTGACGAAATGTCAGTGAGCACTTCCAACAGTTTTGGTGGGACACTGGATGAAAGTTTAGCTTCAATGTTCTCACTCAAGGGATTTGTAGTGCACATGTGTGTAGCAGCTTGTTCTGTTGTGAGTTTGGGAAAATAAGCATTAAATTTGTTAAGCAGACCAGACAGATGTGCTGCTAGCTGAGGTTTAATTATGTCAAAGTCAGTGTTTCGTTCCTGAATGAAAGAAACATATCAGTAGTGGCCCCCCAGAAATGAACTTTCCAGAGTTGTAGTTTTCTTCTGAATACCTCAATTCATTCACACTGGGCAATAAAAATTAGTGTTTCCACCTTGCATAGCATTTCACTGAATATGTCTGCGAGGTTACCCAGTTTTGCCAGCCACACTTTATCTTTCAGCACTTCGGCAAGTTCACGTTTTTTATCAGCTAAGTACATAACTCTTCCTTGAGATTAATATATGGGGAAGCATTCTGCCTCGAGAAAGCATCTCACCTCTGTACACATGAGCAAGGAATGGTGCTCTGTACCCACCTCCTCAAAGTGAAGCAAAACACCTCGAGTTTGTTGCTCTGGAGTTAATAAAATTAACGAGCGTTACTGCTGTGTTCAGACCACTGTGAAGACCTGGTTCAATATCTTTTGCCTCTTACACCTCTCAGTGTAAATAGCTGTGTATCCAAATAGCGTAAGGTGCAACGCCTTTTATTTTTCGCACAACACCAGAATGCTTTCCGGTCCTTGCTGATGCTCCATCAGTGCAGACCCTGATGCAATTAGTCCAACTGCTTTCTGTTGAAATCATAAAATCATCGAACAGTTTGCAAATGTTGTCTGACTTTGTTGTCCTGGATCAATGCTGGACCTCCTGAGGTAGCCCTCAGTACTGCAGCCAAGAGCGTCATCTCATGGTCATGGCAGAGGCCATCCTTCTAGCTGCTGCGTCGGCTACATCCAGTGCTGCCTGGAGTGAGGCTTTCGCTATGTTCTTTCCCTCCTCTAAGAAAGTGGAGAACTCTTGCCTGAAGTCCTGCAGCAACAAGTCTTTAAATTTCAACAAGAAGTCCCACATGTTGTAATTGTACCTCCCCAGAAGGACTTGCTGGTTTGAGATACACAGCTGTAGTCCACCTGTTGAATAAACTTTTCTGCCAAAAATTGAGTTTCCTTAAGTCTTTCTGTTTGGGGGTAGCAAGTGCTTGGACTTGTCTATCCCTCTCATTGGCCGCTGATATGACTAGAGAGAGTATAAGTACTCGTACTCCTTGGCTGACACATAGTATTTCTTCTCTGCCCTCTTCAAAGAGAGAAGATGGGATTTGCCACATGGCTCTGATTGGACCCATTATGGCCACGTTAATGGGTAGGGCCACCTTAGATGGTGCTGCTGCAGCCAAAATGTCAATGAGGCTGCAGGAATACTCCTTGAGCTCCTCAACCTCTAGTCCCAGGTTAGCTTCTATCCTCTTTAGAAGCTCCTGGTGGGTTCTAAAGTTATCTTGTGGCAGCAAGCCTTTTGGTCCCAAGACGGCCTCATCTGGGGAGGAGGAGGAGGCCTGTGCCAGAGGGGGAGCCTTCTCTTCTTCTGCCTCTATTATTTCCACTGGGGTCACGTCCTGTGTACTGGTACCAGGTTCAGTACCAGGGTCCAGGTCCAAGCAGAGCGGTGCAGAAATCTGTCTCTTGGATGTAACTGAGTAGGACTGCTGAGACAACGGACCCAGTACTGGGGGAAAGTCCTATGGTTTCCAGAATGGACACTGAATAGGCCACTGTCCACCTGCCCAGGTACCCGTGGGGGACCTGCATCGGGATCCAGTGGAACATAGGGAACCAGTGGCAGTTCTTGGGATGGATCACCTCAGATTCTAAGAGTCCTCCTGAAATGACCATGGGAGAGTAGTACCCCTCACTTTCGCTGTATGGTGCCAAGCATCCAGGGACTGGTGCTGGACTGGGGACAACCTTGCAGAAGAAAGGAGGGTCAGCCTGCCCCAGGAAGGTAACAAAAGTCCCAGTGCCAGAAAGGATCTCTGAGCACCATGCTCTCTCCTGCTCATGCTCATCAGAGCCAGCAGCTGTCCCATCGGGGTAGGCGGTACCAGGAGCGATAACAAGTTCTTGGCTGCTGCAAAGGTTTCCCGCATAGAAGGCACTGTAATTCCTCTGGCGCTGTGATAACTTCCAGGCATTGCAGGGGGTTCTGCACTGGACTCAACGTTCCTCGAGGTCAGAGCTGCGCAATCTACGGCCCGCGGGCCTGTCCTGCCCAGCCCTTGAGCTCCCAGCCAGGGACTCTATCTTTCCAGCCCCTCCGCTGGTATCCCCCCTCCTCTGCAGCATCAGCACGCCGCGTCGCCAGCGCAGGAGGGGGCTGCACTGCGGGGGCAGGGGAGAGCAGGAAGGGAGGCTCACCTGCATCCTCAGGGGAGCAAACGGGTGGTGCGGATGGCGGGAGCGCGGCAAACACAGGCAGAGCACCAGGTGGCAGTGCAGCCGGCCGGAGAGAAGTGGCGCTTTGAAGGGGAAACTGCCGCTTCTCTCCGGCTGCGCGGCTGCACCTGCTCCTCCTGAGTCCTCCGCCCATGTTTGCAGGGCCACATTCTGAAAGGGGATTTAGAGGGGGGGTTGGATGGGTGTGGGGCTCCGGGGGGCCTGTCAGGGGGCAGGGGTGTGGATAGGGGTCGGGGCAGTCAGGGAGCAGGGGGGATTGGACAGGGAGTGGGGTCCCATGGGGGGCAGTGGGTCCCAGGAGGCGACGGTCAGGGGACAAGCAGTAGGGGGGGTTGGATGGGTCTGGGGTTCTGAGGGGGGGCAGTCAGGGGGCGGGAAGTGGGAGGGGATGGATAGGGTTAGGGTTTGGGGAGGCACAGCCTTCCCTACCCAGCCCTCCATACAGTTTTGGAACCCCGATGTGGCCCTCAGTCCAAAAAGTTTGCCCACCCTGCTCTAGGTAGATTCAATGGTGCTGCCATGGTACTGGGGGTGGAGGAGTGCCCAATGTGGGTCGCACTCCACTGCCTTCCCCTTGTTTGCCTTTCTTTGGCATGCGAGAATGCCTTCTTTTGGAGTGTTGCTTCTTAAGTTTCTTGCTCGGCACAGGAGTTGGAAAACAGTGCCAAGAAATGCACGGTGCCAGAAGTGCGCTTTGCAGGTCTAAGAGTGGCTTCCATTAGGATAGCCCTCGGTCTAGTCTCTCTGTCTTTCTTCATATGAGGCTTAAAGTTCCAAAAAATCTGACAGCACTTTCAAATGTGAGCCTCTCCCAGACACTTCAGACAACTGGAGTGTGGATCGCTCACTGACATAGGCTTGCCACAAGAGGCACAAAGTTTGAAGCCTGGGGTATGTCTGGCCCCAGGAGGGAAGGAAGCTCCTCTATGCTAAAGGAGGGGGGCTATCTACACTAATACCATTTACAATACTAATAAACTAAATTACAGAGAAGAAAACCGCTGAAAAACACCTCACCAAAGCAAGAAGAGATCTTCCAGTAACCATCTTGGGCGGTAAGAAGGAACTGAGAGGGTGCGAGGCCAGCAGTACCCCTTATGCCAGCACATGAGCATGTGGCATCAGAGGCCACTAAAGTCAGCTTGACAGATACCACTGAGGGAAAAAGCTCTGGCAATGGTGTGGCACACGCACACCTAATGTGGAATGAACACGAGCAAGCGCTCAAATAAGAACTGGAGTTCTTTGAGATGTGTGTCCTGTGTATGCTCCACTTCAGCTGTGCATGCACCTCATGAGCCTTTGATTGGAATTTTTTGGTAACAGTGCGTATTCAGCCTGCACATGGACTCTAGACATTCTCATGTCCCATACAAGAATATACAAAGCTATGCAGGTAAACAGCCCTCAGTTCCTTCTCTACCATGAAATCCTGTGAAACTCTGATGCAGAAGGGAAGGAGGGAAGGTAGTGAAGCACTCAGAGACACACATCTTGAAGAACTCCAACTACTGCACAAGGTGAGTAGTGTCTTGGACATTCCCCTGGTGTTATCTGGACTGGTGATCTGCTAGGTCACTCCAATCCTTGACTCTAGGAGACAGCCTTACCCTGCTCAGCTGTGAGAACCCCCACTCTGGGGCTGTTCATGCACAGCCTTTGGCACATAAGCTGCTTGGATTGTGCAACTGAATGATGCTAGCCAATATCTCTTGTCCCAGACGCAACCCTAGGAGCCTCTGTCTTGCAGTGTCCAGTTATGCTTGCAGGACACTGCAAGCTTATATGAGTTTGTCAATTTAACAAAGAAATTGATATGCACCAGGCTTCTTAACCCAAGGGGAGTCTCTGACATGCTCCAAACCAAACACACTGCCTCAGGTAGAATAAATAAATTTATTAACTACAAAAGATAGATTTTAAGTGATTATAAGTCAAAGCACAAGAAGTCATATTTGGTCAAATGAAATACAAGCAAAACGCATTCTACGTTGATCTTAACACTGTCAGTGCCCTTACAAACTTAGATGCTTCTCACCACAGGCTGGCTGGTTGCCCTTCAGCCAGGTTCTCTCCTTTGATCAGCGCTTCAGTCAATTGGTGGTGGTCTGCAGATGTACGTGGAAAAGAGAGAGAGAGAGAGAGAGAGTATGGCAAACGTCTCTCCTTTTTATCATGTCCTTTCTTCCCTCTTGGTTTTGCCCTCCCCATCCTTTCAGAGTCAGGTGAGCATTATCTCATCACGGTCCCATGATGAAGGGATGGCGGATGACACACTCAAGAGTCCAACAGATCCTCTGTTGCTGCCTAGGCCAGTGTCCTTTGTTCCTGTGAGGCTGGGCTGGGTTTGTCCCATACATGCCCTGATGATGTGTGAACAGCCCCTCTGCTCTTGGAGAATTTTGCCTGGGCCTCTGCTCCTGGAAAGTTTTTTCCTGGGCTTGTTTTAAGCCATGAAGACACATTTTCAGCCTCATAACTATATACATGGAATTACAACCTATAACATTACTATAACAACAATGCTCAGTGCATCATGAGCCTTCTGAAGACACCCGACATGACAAACTTTGCATTGGATACCACACAACCATATTATAAGGATGAACGTGGGGATGCAGGGTGTTCCCCTAAGGCACAGTGTGTCATAATGTCCTCATGGGTTCTCCACTTGAGGTGACCCCGAAGCAGTATCCCCTGAAAGAGGAACAGCTTTGGAGCTGGATCCAATACAGAGGGACTGTCATGCCAACAGCAGCTTTTGATTTACAGGCACATACCAGACTTCAGTGTTCGAAAAAAAATGCATTGATGTCCAGGTTGCCGCTTTGCAAATTTCAGGAGTTGGCACATTTTCTTTATAGTGCCATGGAGTTAGCTTGGGATCTTCTAGAATGAGCTATTCAAGGGGGCTGAACATTAGCAGCCCGGTAACAACCCACGAATCCACTTTGAAAGTCTTTGTGTAGAGATCATGGATCCTTTAGATCTGGTCACAACTGAGATAAATAGTCCAGAGGTCTTTCTGAACAGTCCAAATAGAAGGCTAGTGCCCTTCTAATATTGGTGTGGCATTGGGGGGAAAAACACAGGAAGATGGATAACATGGTTAATTTGGAAATTAGAGAATATTTTAGGTACAAACTTGGGACATGGGCATAATGATACCTTATTCTTGAAGAGAATAGCAAATAGGCGAGGGAAAGTCACCTATTAATGATCCTAGTTTCCTGACTACACAAGCAGAAAAGATGGCCACAGAGAATGAATGTTTTCCTTGATAAGTGCAGCAGAGAAGACTTAGCTAGTGGCTCAAAGTGGGATGAACAAAGACTGAGAATCCCTCACAGGAGAATGAAAGGCTGTAATAGCTGTCAAATAAAAACTCTGACTGAACTCATGGAAAGATCTGACTTCTTTAAATCCAACAGGCAATCAAGAACAGCAAAGAGGGAAGTGTACACCAATTCATAGAATCAAAGAAGATTAGGGTTGGAAGAGACCTCAGGAGGACATCTAGTCCAACCCCCTACTCAAAGCAGGACCAACACCAACTAAACCATCCCAGCCAGGGCTTTGTCAAGCCTGACCTTAAAAACCTCTAAGGAAGGAGATTCCACCACCTCCTTAGGTAACCCATTCCAGTGCTTCACCACCCTCCTAGTGAAACAGTGTTTCCTAATATCCAACTTAGACCTCCCCCACTGCAACTTGAGACTATTGCTCCTTTTTCTGTCATCTGCCACCTCTGAGAACAGCTAAGCTCCATCCTCTTTGGAACCCCCATTCAGGCAGTTGAAGGCTGCTTTCAAATCCTCTCTCTCTTCTCTTCTTCAGACTAAATAAGACCAGTTCCCTCAGCCTCTCCTTGTAAGTCATGTGCCCCAGCCCCCTGATCATTTTTGTTGCCCTCCAATTTGTCCACATCCTTTCTGTAGTGGCGGGCCCAAAACTGGACGCAATACTCCAGATGTGGTCTCACCAGTGCCAAATAGAGGGGAATAATCACTTCCCTTGACCTGCTGGCAATGCTCCTACTAATGCAGGCCAGTATGCAGTTAGCCTTCTTGGTGACAAGGGAACACTGCTGACTCATATCCAACTTCTCATCCACTGTAATCCCCAGGTCCTTTTCTGCAGAACTGCTGCTTAGCCAGTTGGTCCCCAGCCTGAAGCGGAGCATGGGATTCTTCCATCCTAAGTGCAGGACTCTGCACTTGTCCTTGTTGAACCTCATCAGATTTCTTCTGGCCCAATCCTCCAATTTGTCTAGGTCACTCTAGACCTATCCTTACCCTCCAGTGTATCTACCTCTCCCCCTAGCTTAGTGTCATCTGCGAACTTGCTGAGGGTGCAATCTATCCCATCGTCCAGATCATTAATGAAGACGTTGAACAAAACTGGCCTCAGGACCGGCCCCATGGCATTCCGCTTGATATCGGATGCCAAATAGACATGGAACCATTGATCACTACCTGTTGAGCCCAACCATCTAGCCAGCTTTCTATCCACCTTATAGTCCATTCATCCAGCCCATACTTCTTTAACTTGCTGGCAAGAATACTGTGGGAGACTGTATGAAAAGCTTTGCTAAAGTCAAGATATATCACGTCTATCGCTTTCCCCATATCCACAGAGCCAGTTATCTCATCGTAGAAGGCAATCAGGTTGGTCAGGCATGACTTGCCCTTGGTGAATCCATGTTGACTGTTCCTGATCACCTTCCTCTCCTCCAAGTACTTCAAAATGGTTTCCTTGAGGACCTGCTCCATGATTTTTCCAGGGACTGAGGTGAGGCTGACCTGTCTGTAGTTCCCCGGGTTCTCCTTCTTCCTTTTTTTAAAGGTGGGCACTATATTTGCCTTTTTCCAATTGTCTGGGCCTTCCCCCGATCGCCACAAGTTTCCAGAGATAATGGCCAATGGCTCTGCAATCACATCAGACAATTCCTCCAGCACCCTCAGATGCATTAGATCTGGACCCATAGACTTGTGCACATCCAGCTTTTCTAAATAGTCCTTAACCTGTTCTTTCACCACTGAGGGCTGCTCACCACCTCCCCATACTGTGTTGCCCAGGACAGCAGTGTGGGAGCTGACCTTGTCTGTGAAGACCGAGGCAAAAAAAGCATTGAGTACTTCAGCTTTTTCCACATCATCTGACACTAGGTTGCCTCCCCCATTCATTAGGGGTCCCACATTTTCCCTGACCTTTTTTTTGTTGCTAACATACCTGTAGAAACCCTTCTTGTTACCCTTCACATCCCTTGCTAGCTGCAACTCCAGTTGTGTTTTGGCCTTCCTGATTACACCTCTGCATGCTCAAGCATTATTTTTATACTTCTGCGTAGTCATCTGACCAAGTTTCCACTTTTTGTAAGCTTCCTTTTTGTGTTTAAGCTCACAGAAGATTTCAGTGTTAAGCCAAGCTGGTCGCCTGCCATATTTGCTATTCTTTCTGCACATCGGAATGGTTTGTTCCTGCGCCCTCAATAAGGTTTCTTTAAAATACAACCAGCTTTCCTGGACTCCTTTCTCCCTCATATTAGCCTCCTAGGGGATCCTGACCATCAGTTCCCTAAGGGAGTCAAAGCCTGCTTTTCTGAAGTCCAGGGTCCATATTTTGCTACTCTCCTTTCTTCAACCATCTCATAGTCACTGCTGCCTAGGCTGCCACCCATTGCTACTTCCCCTACCAATTCTTCCCTGTTTGTAAGCAGCAGGTCAAGAGGAGAATGGTCCCTGGTTGGTTCCTCCAGTAGTTGCACCAAGAAGTTGTCCCCAACACTCTCCAAAAACTTCCTGGATTGTCTGTGCACTGCTGTATTGCTCTCCCAGCAGATGTCAGGGTGATTGAAGTCCCCCCTTAGAACCAGGGCCTGTGTTCTGGAAATTTCAGTCAATTGTCTGAAGAAAGCCTCGTCTACCTCATCTTCCTGGTCAGGTGGCCTATAGCACACACCCACCACGACATCACCCTTGTTGCTCTCGCTTCTGAACTTAACACAAAGACTCTCAACAGGATTTTCTCTAGTTTCATACTGGAGCTCTGAGCAATCATACCGCTCTCTTACGTACAGTGAAACTCCTCCACCTTTCCTCCCCTGCCTGCCCTTCCTGAACAGTTTATATCCATCCATGACAGTGCTCCAGTCATGTGAGCTACCCCACGAAGTCTCTGTTATTTCAATCACATCAGAGTTCTTTGACTGTGCCAGGACCTCCAATTCTTCCTGCTTGTTTCCCAGGCTTCTTGCGTTCGTGTAAATGCACCTAAGATACCTAACCGATTGCCCTGCTTTCTCAGTGTGAATCAGGAGGCCTCCCCTACTGCACCCTCCTCCTTTTGTTTCCTCCTGGTATTCCACTTCCCCACTTACCTCAGGGCTTAGGCCACCGTTCCCTGCTGAGCCTCGTTTAAAGCCCTCCTCACTAGGTTAGCAAGCCTGCCTGCAAAGATACTCTTCCCTCTCTTTGTTAGGTGGATCCCATCTCTTCCTAGCAATCCTTCTTCCCGGAACAACACCCCATGGTCGAGAAATCCAAAGCCCTCTCTCCAACACCACCTGTGTAACCACGCATTTACCTCCACAATTCGACGGTACCTACCTGGGCCTTTTCCTTCAACAGGGAGGATGGCCGAGAACACAACTTTAATCTCAAACTCCTTTATCCTTCTTCCCAGAGCCAGTTTTGAAGCTAAGTATTTCGAATAGACTTTTTTCTGCGGTTTAATAGGACCTCTTGTATCTCTGTCACATAAGAAACCTCTACCCCAGAGAACTATTGAAAACCCAAGCTCTATGTTGAAGGATGGCCAAGTCTAGATAGTGTTCAACTGGAATCCTGAGACAGCGGATGGGAAATGGTCAACGCTGCAACACTGCAAAGGAAGCGAGGTGAATCAGGTAAGGGTACCAGACTTGCCTTGGACAAGCTGATGCAACTAGAATGACTCTGGCTTTGTCTTGTTTGATCTCGTTCAAAACCCTTAGAATTAATAGTATCAGAGAATGTGCACAGAGAAAGTCCCTTATCCAAGAATGAGAAAGGTGTCTTCCAAGGACTGATGATTCAGATGCCCCAGCAAACTGAATTTCTTGCACTGTCTGTTGGCAGCAGTTGTAAAGAGGTCCATTTTTGGAAACCCACCAGGTCAGGAAAATCTGTTTGAGAATCCAAGGGTCCAGTTCCCACTTGTAATCCTGGGAGAAATATTTGGTCAGATCACCTGCCATGGTGTTCTGCATGCCTGAGAGGTTAAGAGGCTGAAATGAGAATGTGATAGGCTATACGCTAATTCCATTGTTTTATTTTTTCAGCACAAAGAGAGGGGAATCTTGCTTCTCCATGATGATTTATATAGAACATGCAGGCTATGTTATCTGGCATGACTTTGATGAATTTGTTCAGTTAAGGGAAGGAAGTGGATACGTGACGCATCTGAAGTTGTGATGATAATAGGAGGAGGCTAGGTGAAAGGAAATCATGCATTGGACTCTGGACAGGTCTTTCCACCAGCTGTGTGAGTGTATCCCCTGACAAGGGACAGATACCAACTTGTCTAGATCATGTTTGTTCAGGATACAGACTGTTCTGCAACAACTCTGGAAGCAGCAAAGGTGCAGCCTGGTGTGTTGTGTTATGAAAGTACAAGCTGCCATACAACCCAGCAGTTGGAGGCAACTTCTTGCTGTTGTCTGGGGGCTTATTTCAATCTTGGCAATAAGGCTTGTCAGTGTTGTAAATCTGTCCACAGGGAGGTAAGCTCTACATGTTACAGCATTCAGAGAAGATCCTATGAAGTCTATCTGTACAACTGGAATGAAAATGGACTTTCTGCTTGAGCTGAAGTTCTAAGCTGCAGATAAGGACATGGCTGGCTATATTGCAGAGAGAACTTTGGTGTACAACCAGCTCTTTAATAGCCAATTGTTGAGATAGGGGAAGATGATTATTCCCTGCCAACAAACATAAGTGGCTACTACTGCCAGGACTTTGGAAAATACTCTTGGCACAGATGAAAGGCCAAAGGGGAGTACTTGATACATTAAGTGATGCTGGCCATGTTTGAAATGAAGAAACCTCTTGAGAGAGGGGTGATTGCAATCCTCGACCTTCAGATCATGTATGGCTAACCAATCCACAGAATCTAATGATAGAATTACAGCTATGATCCTGAATGTCTGATTTCACTAAGGTGTTTTGAAGTATGAGATCTAAAACTGATCTCCATCCACCATTCTTTTTTGGAACCAGAAAATACTTGGAATAAAATCCCTTCCCCTCTGTGGTGGACTGGAACGGATTCTACAGCCTCTATGCTTAGAAGAGAGGTAGTCTCCTGTCTCAGCAAATGTTTGTGAGAAGTGTCCCTGAGAAGGGATAGGGACAGGAGTGGGATGAGGGGATGGAGGTGAAATGGATGGAGTAGCTTGATGTTATAATTTTCAAAACCCATTTGTTGGATGTACTTTGTTCCATGCAGCTCAAAAATGGAAGAGACTGCCTCCAAAGGGAGGGAGGTGGGTAGTGTGGTGTAGCTGAAGATTCCCAAGGTGGGGATGTTCTGGGCCTTTGACCACGCCATCAAAATTGAGTGGTGTCGAAAAGACCTGAAACTGCAACCATTTTTGGTATCTCCATCTCTTAGGTGGTTCGGCCAGCCTATGAATGCCGGAGAACTGGAACGGATGGGATCTCTGTGTTGGGATCTATTAAATTTTTTATTTGCCGGTGTATATATACTGAGAGATCTAAGTGTGGCCCTCAAATCCTTTATAGTGTGCATGGATTAATCAGTAGACTCACTGAGAAGTTTTAGTCTATCAAAAGAAGGTCTTTTATGGCATTTTGGACCATCCTAGAAAACCTCAACTGCTTCATCCAAGATGTTTGATGCATGACAGAAGCAGAGACGGAAGGTGCTTCAATGTCAGATACATCTAGGGAAGCTCACAACCAGGTGCTTGCTAAGAGCTGAGTCAGTTATGAACTCAGCCTGGAACTATTCCTAATGTTCTGGGGGAAGATGATTAATAAAAGTGTTGAGTTTATTGTAGTTGGTGTGCCATCTTTGCCATCAGAGCTGATAATTCACTATTCTAAACTGGGGGGGGGGGTATGGAAGAGTAGTTTTTACATCCAGCAAGGTTGAAGGGCTTCTGGTCTTTATCATATGATATGAGTTATTATGCTGTTAGTATTGCCTACCATGCTTACTAACAGTCTCTACAAATAAACAGTTGGGTGGAGGGTGTGAAAATAAAAACTTGTATTTTTTTCTGGAACATAATACTTTTTATTTGCATCTGTCAGACTCCAGCTAGTTTTGGCAGGACCCAGTGGAGACTCATTTACTGGTAAAGCTATGCAACCAGAGGGTGTCCTGTGGAGGATGTCCAAGAGCTTAAGTTGAGACACTTGCATCTTCTCCAGTGGGATCTGAAGCGAGTCAGCAATCTGTTCCATCAGCTCCTGAAACTGTTTAAAATCGTCAGTGTAAGAGGGCAGAGAAGGTATCACAGCCTCATCTGGTGGAGATATTAGTTTGTGGTGTCACCTCCTTGATCACTTTAGTCGATTGCTCCTCAAAAGACTCCTCGTTTGGTTGGGGCTCTTGAGAAGGGAGAGACGGAGCAGGAGACTGCCCTTCATGATGCTCCCCAAGGAACAGCTAGGAGCCCTTGATACTTGCTGATGACAGGCTACCACCAGTAACAATAAAGCCATTGTGGGGAATCATAAGGTAGGCAGGAGGACTTCAGTGCTGCTCATACCAGTGAGAAGGGGCTAAAGGTAGAAGCCCCAAGGGCACAACTTTCTCAGTTAAGATGTCTGGAAAAATGTTTCTGTGGCGGTATGTAGGGAACCCCTGCACAGAGATCTAGGAATCTGAAGAAGAGTCTTCAGCATAGTCTAGAGAAGAAGCAGACACTGAAGGCAAGAATGGTTGTCCATATAGTGCTGATGATATCAGAGGAAGGTAAGGTCTCTGAGACTTGGGAGATCTCAGCACCAACAATTGTTTGATAACCATTAAAAAAAACAGAAACTGTGGCACCTCAGACACTGACAAGTCCTTGGAGAATCTAAGCTCCTGCAGTACGGGGTAAATCTCCACCAGGACTGGATGAGGCTCCAGATTAACTGGTGTCAGTACTGAGGATGTTGACAGTAGTATCTTGTTCAGCCAATGGTCCTGGTACTGAGGATGATGACCTCAGAAAGACCAATGTTGCAGTACTGAGGTTTGCATGGTATCACGGGTTCTTTGACGACCTCAAGATCTTCTGAGAGCTCCTGATACCAGAGAGAGCTTCCTGGAACCTGAAGTCTCCAAAATGGTCATTCTTGATGGTGACCAAACCTTTTTTTGGATTAGGCTTTCTATAAGGAGAACCAGCACTCCCTCCCCATGAGACATCTACTGGTACCTCTGTGTTCTTATCCCACAAAGATCTAGGTAGGGAGGTTGAAGGGGCACTGTGCTCACTTGGAGGCCAATGTTCCAGGTCTATGTCTGTGAGCTGTATCTGAGGCTGGTCAGAGGGAACCTTCCGTCATGAGGAGCCTAAATTTAATCTCGTTTTTTTTCAAAATATGCTTTTAAAAGCTGAGTAGATCTTGCACTTGGCTGGAATGTGGGTGTGTCCCAGATAGTGGATACACCAGGCATGTCTGTTGCTCACTGGTATAGATTCCCAGCAGGTAAGGCAACGCTTGAATCATGGGGATTCTGGCACGCCAGGTTGATGACAACTCCCAAGGCAAACCCCTCAGAAAGGGGGGTTGATGGGGAAAGGGAATATAATCAGAAAACCTCCAATTAACTAAAGAAGTATGATTATCAAAAGAACTAAACAAACTGAACTGGAACTAAGAACTTGAGGCTAAGCTGGATACTCCACCTCAGGCTGTTGAGCAGCTGAGAAGAAACCAGGTGAGATTCACCTGCACAGCTCTATATATCCTTGGTATGGGGCATGAGCATATCTAGAGCACATGCATGGGGCGAAAGGGCACTGCTACCGAAAATCTCTGATCAAAAGGTACAAGAGGCATATTGTGCACCTGCACTGGAACACCCACAAGGACACTACTCAAAGAAGAATTATGAGTTACTTACATCCTTGTTTTTGGACTTTGCTCCATATCTTCCTAGTGATTTCCATTTTCAATTTCAGAAACACATACATAATATTATTGAAAAATAATACAATACTCAGAGTAAATTAATACAATCACATTTGTATCTAAAATGTATTTTAAAAATATCTAAAATATATGCTCTAGGAATTATTTGGGGAAGTTCTATGGCTTGTGTTATACAGGAGGTTAGACTAGATGATCACAATGGGCCCTTCTGGCCTATGAATCACTACATAATTGTAAAACAAATCCAAATTATTTAAATTCAAGCTTTAATATATACCTGGATGAAAAAAATGTAGAAACACTCAGTTTTCACAAACTTTGTCTGCAAACAGACATATTATTGCCATATCATAGTCTGCTTTGGAGTTCAATTTGATACATGAGTACCATATTAACAGCTGATTTTTTAATTTCTCTAACCCCCTGATTCTCATAAGAAGGTTGAGTCTATGCCATAAGGTGATAGAACACATATTGGTGGAGCAAGTTGGCTGGAGCATCTGGAAAAGGTTATGGAGGGATGAACAGGGAAACAAAATATCCAACAAAATATTTACCTAATATCACCAAGAATATTTGTTTCTATGCTCATCTCTCTTGTCTGTTGAATGATAAACTCTTTGGGGTAAGGCCTTTCTTTTCTTATGTGTTTGTACAGTCCCTGTCACATTTTGGGAGCTTCCACACTATAAATAATAAACTAATAATTATTATAATCATGCTGTATTGGCATGATCCAAGTGAAAACAAACATCAGTTACCTTGTAATGGATTCCCATGCTCCTTTTTCTTCTGTAACCCCAACACTAAGGAGATCTTCATCAATTTTATCAGGTTTTTTTTGTACCTAGTCATTAAAAAAAGTAGCATTCATGTAATTTGAGAGGTTAGTTAGTAAATACAGTAGCTGTAAAATGGACCTATTGGCCAGTTTTAATTCAGCAAGTTTTCTAATTCAGCAAGTTAATTCTTTAATGGTTTGAAATTACACTGTAACAATACCATATCATACTATTCAAATGTAAGTATTTTGTACACAGTGTAGACAATCAGTCCTGTCCACCCGATCTTGAATTTTTTTTTCCATACTAGCATATATTCTACAATGTTATCTATATACATTTCTCAGATTCAGTCCTCTTCCTTTCTTAGCTATGTGACCCATCCTTTCCTTGTACTTTGTAAAATTTGCTCCAGGCATGCCAGAGAGTAGTAACTGATTATGCAACAACTGTTTACACAAGATCATATGGGGATTCACATCCTCAAATCAAAGAGCAGGCTTAAGCACTCTGTGTTTGTATATGTAAAGAGTAATTAATAATACACAAAACTAGTGCAGCCTCCTTTCCATCTTTGCTCATAAAAGGCAGGCTATCAGTATGTGACACAGACCATAGTTAGGGGAAACATGCTGTTGCACTGCCCTTGAAGCAGCCCACGAGGGAGATTGTGAATCACAAGCTCCCTCCTTGTCTCCCCCGTGCTCTGGAGAAGGAGAAAACTGTGACAGATTCGTACCTGTCATAGTGTATGTGTAAGGGGACTGTTGCCCCCTTACTAACATTGAGTGGGAATGTTTTGGTTGGCTAGCTCCCAGTACAAAAGGGGAAGGCTCGATGGGGAATCAGGACCCTGAGACTGACATTCCCCAGGAACAATGGGGAGAGGCCAATGCTCCAGGTCAGCCTGAATGACAGGGCAGGCAGGCTAATCAGGGAGTCAGGAGGCCAGAGGGTCCCGCCCTCTGTGTAAGCTGGAATTGCCTCGGTCGGACAGAGTGGGGCCGAGGTAAGGAGAAAGCAGGGGCCCAAGCTGCGCTGGGGAGCAGAGCTGTGCCAGATCCAGAGGGGCCAGAAAAGCAGCCCAGAGAGAGTAGACTTGCCCTGGGAGGACAGCTGCAGCAACCAGAGCCAGAGGGGCCAGAAAAGCAGCCCAGAGAGGTGGAGGCAGAGCAGCAGCAGTGCTGAGACAGAGTGGTGGAGCTGGGGCTGGAGCAGTCCAGCGCCGGGTGCGGTGAACAGCTAGGGAGAGTGAGGGGGACTCTGGGCAGCGGGCCCAGCACAGGGAGAGGCCTCAGCCAAGAGGCTCTGCAGGCCAGGCTTGGAGGGTGATCGTAACCCCAACAGGGTGGGGGCAACACTGGGAAGAAGGAGTTAGACTACGACTTAGAGCCTGAGAACTTGTAGCCACCACCAGAGCAAGTGTCCAACCCGCAGCATCCCTGCAGCACAGCCAGGGCCTGAGAAGGCGGGGCCTACAAGGAACAGACTGTGAATTGTCCTGACATTCCAGAGACACTATTTGTAATGTTCCCTGCCACAGAGCAGGGTGATGTGTTTTCCTTTAACCTTTCCCATTTTTCCTTATTCCTTTTTAAACTAATTGTTGATTAAATCAATTGTATTTGCTTTAAATCATATGTAATGATCAGTGGGTCAGGGAAGTGTCCAGTGTAGAGAGAATACCCTGGAGTGGGGACACCCTAGCCCCTGTCCTAGGTGACCACAGCAAGGTTGGGGGTCAAGCCCCCCAGGAATCCTGGGCCCAGCCTTGTTGGGGTTACAAGGACTCTGCCAGACAGCAGAGTGGAAGGGGAGTCCTCAAGGGCAGGGAGGCCTCTGGGGAAAGGAAGCGGGAGCGAGGACTCAGACCCTTCCGCTAGCCCATTTCATCGGGGTAGTGCAGAAGCCAGGAAAGTTCCCCACAATAGCAGGACCATTCCTCCGCTTACATATGCTCCTCAATGCACCTTATACCCCCTCTACTCTCTTGTGCCAAAGTCCAAGATGGGCCATGTTCGGGCCCAGTAGCTTCAATTGAATTTACTAGATGGCCTTACTCTCTGAACTACATATCTGCAATCCACATACATTTTTCAAACACTTGAAGTGTCTGAATGTATGTAATTCTATCCAAAATTAATTTAGATTTTTTTTTTGGTATTGTCAAGCTAATGTTATTAGCTTTGTGTCAGTACTGAATCAGTAAAAACCTGTGTTTTTTTTAGTTTCTTCACAGCAAGTGTCTCTGAAGATATAGCCTACATCTGATTTATGATAAGACTGCAGTCTAATTTAAATTAGATACTATCTGCCACATTTGATACAACTCTACTTATTTAAATTACTTGGTTACAACAGATCAAGGGGACACTAACTTTCCAACCATATCATTTACCTAATTTTGACCCAGATTGTGTACTGAGGCTGAACATGTGGATCTCTCTGTATCTGCACGGTACAGGGTTGGGTCAGCTGCCTCTATGGCATTTTATCCCATTTCCCTCAGATCCTGAAAACTTACATCCATGGGACTGGGGAGGAGACTCAGAGGAAACATGTCCTGTTGCCTCTGCCCTGTAGCTCTGTACCTTTCTCAGCCTCTGAAGGTCCAAAACTGGGACACACTGTATGAAGAAGTCTCAAAATGAGAAACTAAAAAAATAATAATGCTGGAAACGTGAAGTACTGTGGGATTCCTTACTCCTTTACAATAGGTAACTCTTCACATAACAGGGGGTAGCCGTGTTAGTCTGTATCCACAAAGACAAGGAGTCCGGTGGCACCTTAAAGACTTAACAGATTTATTTGAGCATAAGCTTTCATGGGTAAAAACCTCACTTCTTTAGATGCCTTGAGTGAAAGTTACAGATGCAGACATAAATATACTGACACATGAAGAGAAAGGAGTTACCTCACAAGTGGAGAACCAGTGTTGACAGGGTCAATTCCATCAGGGTGGATGTAGTCCACTCCCAACAATAGATGATGAGGTGTCAATTTCAGGAGAGGCAAAGCTGCTTCTGTAATGAGCCAGCCACTCTCAGTCTCTATTCAAGACCAAATTAATGGAGTTAAATTTGCAAATGAATTTTAGTTCTGCTGTTTCTCTTTGAAGTCTGTTTCTGAAGTTTTTTGTTCAAGTATAGCTACTTTCACATCTGTTATAGAATGTCCAGGAAGATTCAAGTGTTCTCCCACTGGCTTTTGTGTGTTACTATTCCTGATGTACGATTTGTGTCCATTTATTCTTTTATGTAGGGACTGTCCGGTTTGGCCAGTGTACATGGCAGAGGGGCATAAAGATGTAGAAGCTCTTTATACCAATATTCCACATGAGGATGGACTACAAGCTGCCAAGAACAGTAACCCTGATAAGACCACAGCACACCTGGTGGCTGAGCTTTATGACTTTGTCCTCACACACAACCATTTCAGACTTGGGGACACCTTATACCTTCAAGTCAGTGGCACTGCTATGGGTACCCACATGGCCTCACAGTATGCCAACATCTTTATGGCTGACTTAGAGCCACGCTTCCTCAGCTCTTGTCCCTTAGCGCCCCTCCTCTACTTGCGCTACATTGATGACATCTTCATCATATGGACCCACGGGAAGGAGGCCCTTGAAGAATTCCACCTGAATTTCAACAATTTCCACCCCACCATCAACCTCAGCCTGGGCCACACAAGAGATCCACTTCCTGGACACTATAGTGCAAATAAGTGATGGTCACATAAACACCACCCTATACTGGAAACCTACTGACCGCTATACTTATCTACATGCCTCCAGCTTCCATCCAGGACTGATCACACAATACATTGTCTACACCCAAGCCCTAAGATACAACTGAATTTGCTCCAATCCCTCAGACAGAGACAAGCACCTACAAGATCATTATCAAGCATTCTTAAAACTACAATACCCATCTGGGGAATTGAGGAAACAGATTGACAGAGCGAGACGGTACCCAGAAATCACCTACTACAGGACAGGCCGCACAAGGAAAATAACAGAACAGCACTGGCCATTACGTGCATCCCCCAGCACATTATCAGCGATTTACAACCTGTCCTGGAAAACGATCCCTCACTCTCACAGACCTTGGGAGACAGGACAGTCCTCACTTACAGACAACCCCCCAACTTGAAGCAAATACTCACCAGCAACTACACATCACAGAAACACTAACTCAGGAACCAATCCCTGTAGCAAACCTTGTTGACTACTCTGTCCCCATATCTACTCTAGTGACACCATCAGAGGACCCAACCACATCAACCACACGATCAGAGGCTCATTCACCTGCACGTCTACTAATGTTATATATGCCATCATGTGCCAGCAATGCCCCTCTGCCATGTACATTGGCCAAACCGGACTGTCCCTATGTAAAAGAATAAATGGACACAAATCGGACTTCAAGAATGGTAACACACAAAAGCCAGTGGGAGAACACTTGAATCTTCCTGGACATTCTATAACAGATGTGAAAGTAGCTATACTTGAACAAAAAACTTCAGAAACAGACTTCAAAGAGAAACAGCAGAACTAAAATTCATTTGCAAATTTAACACCATTAATTTGGTCTTGAATAGAGACTGGGAGTGGCTGGCTCATTACAGAAGCAGCTTTGCCTCTCCTGAAATTGACACCTCCTCATCTATTGTTGGGAGTGGACTACTTCCACCCTGATCGAATTGGCCCTGTCAACACTGGTTCTCCACTTGTGAAGTAACTCCCCTCTCTTCATGTGTCAGTATATTTATGTCTGCATCTGTAACTGTCACTCCATGCATCTGAAGAAGTGAGGTTTTTACCCACGAAAGCTTATGCTCAAATAAACCTGTTAGTCTTTAAGGTGCCACTGGACTCCTTGTTGTCTTCACATAACCTCACTTTCATTATTCTTTATTTCTGATGTAATTTGCAACTATAGAAGTAAAGGGACACCAAATTTTTATGGAATGCAGGTAATTCTGGGACGAAAATGAGTGATATCCTTCAAAATGATGGACAGTTGAAAGGCATGCCTGTGGGGAATGCAGAGTAAAATTAAAAGAGCCAGCATCAGAGATGGAAAAATATCCTAGCAGCTCCAACAGAGCAAAGATATTGGAAATGATAAGGGGATTGGGATGGAGGTGCGGCAGAGCTGGTGCAGGTGGCTCTGGTTTCCAGTTGATTGTAAGGAATCTGTTGGTTGTGGGAGCTAAGCCTTCTTGTTTCTTTCACCAGGGAGACCAGTCTTGCACCTTCAGAGATGAAAGAATTCATAGGAAATTCCACGAGGGAAAACTCAATCTTTCCAGTCACCTACACAGAATTTTTTTGTGTAAAGGACAACTTGGAACTTTGTATTTATAATAAAATTATAATTGAAAAAAAATTACTCCTTCATAAAAGTACCATGATATGTTATATATTATGGCAATACAAAAAACATGCAACAAATTAATTGATGGCATGAATCCATGCATCTGGGGATATAGTTATCAAAAATCTGAATAGTATAGTCTGACTTTCATCTTGCTGTTAAACATAACCCAAGACACCTGAGCATTATTAATATGTTTAAAGAAATAATGCACACACAAAATTATCTGCTTACATACTTTGACTTTGATGATTTTGCTCTTGAAGTTGTTTAATACTACAATAACATCTTCCAGGTGGACTGAAGAATCTGCTCCTTCATGGCTATGAGAAAAAACAACAACAGATATACAAATGTATACACTCCTTAAAATGTTACATATATTAAATTTTATTTTTATTTTATAACTGTTTACATTTGCTCAACCTAAAAATATCTGTGTACTGTATGTCCTGCACTAGTTTTCTGATGTCGGAACCTTTCTCAATTTTTCTTCTTCACAGCGCTTAACAGGAGTCTCCATATAGTTATAGTAAAATGACTGATAGGTTCTTTCACAATAATTGTGCTTCATCACTGCATAACACAAGAGTGTCCCCATGACCACATAAGACTTTGCATTTTCAAATACCAACACTTTCTTTGGAAAGAAGACTGTAAAATGACATATCTTGCCAAACTGAATACCTGAATGTTGAATTTTTATTCCCTTGACTACTAAAGAAAAACCTAAAAGCTATACTACTTGAATATTCTTCAGTCACATGAGGATTTAAAACAAACACCCTGTACTACATAAATGGGGATATTTATTGAGGTTTAAAGGAATTTCCAGTTTTATTAAGTACTAGAATTAAATATATGGTTAAAAAATATTAAAAACAATTATATTGTTATATTAGTATCACTGCTTCTTGTTAAGGTTGCTCAACACTTCCCTGTAATGGGGCACACAAGAAATGGTTACTCACCCTGTGTAGAAATGGCAGTTCTTCAAGATGTGTCCCCCTGTGGGTGCTCCATTATCGGTGCACTTGAGCCCCGTGCACCTTTGATAAGAGATTTTTCATAGTGACATTCATTTGGCCCGCACATGCATGTTACTCCACCTCGTGCTCCATGCAGTTACTATATAGGACTATACAGACTAACCGTCCTCAGTTCCTTCTCTACCACAAAGCCCCATGACAGTGAACTCTGAAGCAGAGAGGAGAAGGGGGGGTAGTGGAGCACTCATAGGTACACCTATCTTGAAGAACTGCAGTTACTGCACAGGGTGAGTAACCATTTCTTGTGTGCCCCATTACAGGGAAGTGTTGAGTAACCTTAATAAGAAGCAGTGATACTAACATAACAATATAATTTTTTCCAATATTTTTCATCATATATTTAATTCTAGTACTTAATAAAACTGGAAATTCCTTTAAACCTCAATAAATATCCCTGTTTATGTAATACAGGTTTCAGGTAATACCATTTCTTCTTTGAGTAGTGTTCTTATGTGTGACTACTGAGCAGTTTCCCTTTAAAGAGGAGGGGGCTTTGGAGTCTAGTCCAGTATGGAAGAAAGTACCAGCTGAGCTGAACACAGTATTGGAAGCAGAGTCACAGATTATTGCACAGTGTTCAGCGAAAGTATGCTTAGAAGCCCAAGTTGCGGCTTTACATATTTCAGTGATAGAAACGTTTTTAAGAAAGACTGCGCAGGTGGAAATAAATCGTGCAGACCATTCTCGTATGTTAGTAGATGCTTTGAGATTACGATAATGGTAGCAGTTACTAATAGTTATCTACCTAGAAAGCCTCTGTTTAGAGATTGCAGCTCCCTTTGTTCTATCTGTGATCAAAACAAGCTGGAAGACTTCCTGAAAGGTTTAGTCCCATCTAGTTAGAAGACCAGAGCTCCCCTGATATGAAGCATGTTGAACATGCTTATCCCAGTGAGGTTTAGGTTGAAAAATGGGGAGGTAAATGGGCTGATTAATATGGAAATGAGAAACTATTTTTGGCAAAAAACTCAGGGTGTGGACATAATGTAACCTTGTCTCTGAAAAATACTGTAATTGTGGGATATGGCATAAGAGAAACTATTTCTACCACTTATTGAGCCAATGAGATGGCAACCAAAAATGCCGTTTTCATTAATAAATAGAGAAGTGAGCAGGCAGCCATAGGTTCAAACAGTGGTCTTGTAAGGCATGTAAGAATCAAACTGAGGTCCCAAACCAGAGTAGGGCATTTAACTGGCTGAAAAGGGTTACCCGGGCGTTCGAGGAATATCACTGTTGTTGGATGGGCAAATATGGAGTAAATCTTTATTGGAGATGGAAGGCTGTGATGGCTGCCACATGAACTCTAATGGAGCTCAGTGATAACCTGAGGTCTGTAGTTCTGGAATGTAGTCCAGTATTTCTGGCAGCAAAGGGATAGCTCAGTGGTTTGAGCATTGGCCTGCTAAACCCAGGGTTGTGAGTTCAGTCCTTGAGGGGGCCATTTAGGGATCTGGGGCAAAAATTGGGGATTGGTCCTGCTTTGAGCAGGGGGTTGGACTAGATGACCTCCTGAGGTCCCTTCCAGCCCTGATATTCTATGATTCTATGAGGTGGTCGATGCAATGTGTTTGAGATCACACTAGCAGGCAAATCTTACTCATTTCTGTAAATAAGTGCAGCACGTAGACTGTTTCCTGCAGTGTGGTAACACCCTTTTTACTTGCTGTGAAAAGGCCATTTGTATGTCCATGAACCATCAAGCAGCCATGCTTTGAGTTGAAGGATTATGAGATCGGGGTGAAGGATCTTCCTGCTCTCCTGAGAGAAGAGATCAAGAATGGTGTGGACAGTAATCAGGAAGAACACACCCAGCTGTAAGTAAGGAAACCATGTCTGTCTGGGTCATGTTGGAACAATCAGAATAACTCTAGCCTTGTCCTTTCTTATTCCAAGTAGGACTCTGGATATCAGAAGAGTTGGGGGAATGTGTACAGAAGACCCGGTGACCACTGGTCCAGGCTGAGGTTGATGTTGGGATGGGAATTGTTGAAATCATGGTGGAATTCCTCAACTTCAACTTTGTGTAATGACACATCCACTCCCTGTCACTAGCATTTGCTCAAGAAACTCCCTGAAAAAGCACAAGAACAAATCCGCACAGACACACCCCTGGAACCCAAACCTGAGGCATTCTATCTGCTACCCAAGATCCATAAACCTGGAAATCCTGGAGGCCCCATCATCTCAGGCATTGGCACCCTGACAGCAGGATTGTCTGGGTATGTAGACTCCCTCCTCAGGCCCTACGCTACCAGCACTCCTAGCTATCTTCGAGACACCACTGACTTCCTGAGGAAACTACAATCCATCGTGATCTTCCTGAAAACACCATCCTGGCCACTATGGATGTAGAAGCCCTCTCCACCAACATTCCACACAAAGATGGACTACAAGCCGTCAGGAACACTATCCCCGATAATGTCACGGCAAACCTGGTGGCTGAACTTTGTGACTTTGTCCTCACCCATAACTATTTCACATTTAGGTACAATGTATATCTTCAAATCAGCGGCACTGCTATGGATACCCGCATGGCCCCACAGTATGCCAACATTTTTATGGCTGACTTAGAACAATGCTTCCTCAGCTCTCATCCCCTAATGCCCCTACTCTACTTGCGCTACATTGATGACATCTTCATCATCTGGACCCATGGAAAAGAAGCCCTTGAGGAATTCCACCAGGATTTCAACAATTTCCATCCCAACATCAACCTCAGCCTGGACCAGTCCACACAAGAGATCCACTTCCTGGACACTACGGTGCTAATAAGCGATGGTCACATAAACACCACCCTATACTGGAAACCTACTGACCGCTATTCCTACCTACATGCCTCCAGCTTTCACCCTGACCACACCACACGATCCATTGTCTACAGCCAAGCTCTACGATGCAACCGCATTTTCTCCAACCCCTCAGACAGAGACAAACACCTACAAGATCTCTATCAAGCATTCTTACAACCACAAAACCCACCTGCTGAAGTGAAGAAACAAACTGACAGAGCCAGAAGAGTACCCAGAAGTCACCTACTACAGGACAGGCCCAACAAAGATAAAAACAGAACGCCACTCGCCATCACCTTCAGCCCCCAACTAAAACCTCTCCAACGCATCATCAAGGATCTACAACCTATCCTGAAGGACGACCAATCACTCACAAATTTTGGGAGACAGGCCAGTCCTTGCCTACAGACAGCCCCCCAACCTGAAGCAAATACTCACCAGCAACCACACAACAGAACCACTAACCCAGGAACCTATCCTTGCAACAAAGCCCATTGCCAACTGCGTCCACATATCTATTCAGGGGACACCATCATAGGGCCTAATCACATCAGCCACACTATCAGAGGCTCGTTCACCTGCACATCCACCAATGTGATATATGCTATCATGTGCCAGCAATGCCCCTCTGCCATGTACATTGGTCAAACTGGACAGTCTCTACGTAAAAGAATAAATGGACACAAATCAGATGTCAAGAATTATAACATTCATAAACCAGTTGGAGAACACTTCAGTCTCTCTGGTCACTCAATTTCAGACCTAAAGGTCGCAATATTAGAACAAAACGACTTCAAAAACAGACTCCAACGAGAGACTGCTGAATTGGAATTAATTTGCAAACTGGATACAATTAACTTAGGCTTGAATAGAGACTGGGAGTGGATGTGTCATTACACAAAGTAAAACTATTTCCCCATGTTTATTTCCCCCACCCCCCACTGCTCCTCGGACGTTCCGGTTAACTGCTGGAAATGGCCCACCTTGATGATCACTGCAAAAGGTTTTCTCTCTCCCCCACCCAGCTCTCCCTGCTGGTAATAGCTCATCTTAAGTGATCACTCTCCTTACATGTGTACGATAACACCCATTTTTTCATGTTCTGTGTGTATATAAATCTCTTCACTGTATTTTCCACTGAATGCATCCGATGAAGTGAGCTGTAGCTCACGAAAGCTTATGCTCAAATAAATTGGTTAGTCTCTAAGGTGCCACTAGTACTCCTTTTCTTTTTATAAGCTTCAGTGACTCCCCTGAATGAGATGTTAGAATGGATGATACAAAAAAAATTAATGAAGAGAACAAAACACCAAATCAGTCTGAAATGAAGGTACAAAGTCTATCTTCATCCCTCACTGTCTATCACTGCTCAGAACACAGCCCTGATTAAAAACTGGAGATAGAAGCAGCTCTACTAAAAAAACGAACACGATATTGCAACATACATGTTTCTGGCATGCCAGCCAGGAAGAGAAAACTAGGACTTGTAGCATTTGTGGAAAAGATATTATCCAAGTTGCTTAACATAAATAGAGATGTAGTGTAATGAGACTGAAATGTTACCATGAATACAAGAATGTGGGCTGGCTCCATTATCCTCAGTCCCTATTTTATCTCTACTAGTTCCCAATTAACTAATACAATTCAGGATCAGCCTAATGAGGATTTTAAGTCTTTGCAAAATGTTACCTCATCCTCCCCACTCTATGTGGCTAAGCAGTAGAACCTTTAGGTAGATTGCTAATTTTTAGGAAAACCATTTCCATGAAGAGAGACTCACTGATACTCAACCTTTTAAATTTTACCCATCCAAGCTTTTTTTCCCCCCCCACTGCATTTGCTAATCAGTATTATCATCATTGCTAGCTTTTTATTCCTATTTGCATATTGTTTTTGTTTGTTTTCCTTCTGTAAATTCCATGTTTTTGCGAACGCTGTGACACTCTTTTACAAAATATTTTTGTAATTGTAAGTTACAACTGTGTTTGCTCAAAAATTAGGTTACTACTTACACAAATATTTGGTAGATGTCTTCCGATCTTCCTTTGCGTAATCTCAATGTCCACGCACCAGGATTTGCTTTCAACTGAAAATACCCCTGTAAGCAAAGAGAAATAGTAACACAGTCTGGTTTTATCAAAACTTTGGAAACAACCACCTTCACATGTAAACAGATTCTCCAGCATTCAGCACTGTCTGTCATCAAAGCTACTTACTACACACTCTCAGCTGCAATTCTAGCCCCGAAATCAGTATTACGGTAATGCAGTCAAGTGCCTTCTCCCCTTTATGTTCACATCCACAAGCTCTTAGTGATAAAGAGAGTTGTTCCTGCCTGAATATGGAATTTATATAAAGAATTTTCTTCTTCTTTCTCCTTTATGCCACTTTTCCTGGTGAGGGTTGTGGCTGCAGCATGGAGAGTAGGGAGGACCAAACCTCCTTTTCCTCCTCAACAGGAGGTTCCAGGTCCTCCTGGGGGATTCCCTGACATTCCCAGGCCAGCCAGGATATGTAATACCTCCAGTGTGTCCTTGGTCAGCCTCAGGGCCTCTGCCCCATGGGATGTGTCCAGTAGAGTTCCAATGGAAGCCTCCCAGGGGGCATCCTTATCAGGTGCCCGAACCACCTTAACTGGCTCTTCTTGATCAGGAGGAGTAGCGGCTCTACTCCGAGGCCCTCCTGAATAGCCAAGCTCCTCACCCTATCTTGGAGAGTATGCCCAGCCACCCTGCAGAGAAACCTCATTTCCGCCACTTATCCCCACGATCTTGTCCTTTCGGTCATTACACAAGGTTTGTGACCATAGGTGTGGATGGGGATGTAGAGCGACTTGTGAATGGAGAGTTTTGTCCAAGAACTCAGCTCCTGCTTCACCACCATGGATCAGTATAACCCCCACATCACCGACACACCAATCCGCCAGTTGATCTCATGCTCCCACTTGCCGTCACTCATGAACAAGACAAGTAGGTACTTAAACACTAAGGGCAGCTGCTCCCCCCTCACCTGGAGAGAGCAGTCCACTTTCTTCCAGGAAAGGACCATGACCTCTGATTTGGAGGTTCTGATTCTCATCCCAGCCACTTCACACTCAGCAGCAAAACATACAAGGGAGCATCAGAGATCGCAGTCTAAAGAAGCAAGGACATCATCATCTACAAACAGCTGAAAAGCCACCTCCGAGCCCCATACCGGATGCACTCCACAGCTCAGCTGCGCCTTGATATCCTGTCCATGAAAATCACAAACAGGAGTGGGGACAAGACCCACCCTTGGCGGAGTCGAATGCCCACCTTGAACGAACTCAACTTAATGCCAAGAATATGAACGCAACTCTCACTCCAAGAATAGAGGGACCGGATAGCATGCAGAAGTGGCACCTCATACTCCCACAGCACTTCCCACAAGACATCTCGGGGAATGCAGTCATATTCCTTCTCCAGGTCCACAAAATAAAGGTAAAATGGATTAGCAAATTCCCACAACACCTTGAGTATCTGTGAGCGAGCAAAGAGCTGATCCCTTGTTCCACGGCCGGGAGGGAATCCACATTGTTTCTCCTGAATCTGAGGTTCTACTAACGTGCATAACCTTCTTTCCAGCACCCTAGTATAGGCTTTGCCGGAGAGGCTGAGGAGTGTGATCCCCCTATAGTTGGAACACACCTTCTGGTCTTCTTTCTTAAAGATTGGGACGACCACCCCAGTTTGTCAGTCCAGAGGAACTGCACCCACCTTCCACACAACACTGAAGAGGTGTGTTGACTACAACACCCCAACGTTATCCAGTGCTTTCAACATGTCTGGGTGAATCTCATCCACACCTGCTGCTTTATCACGACGAAGGCACTCTACCGCCGTATCGACTTCAGCATCAGAAATAGATCCAATCTCATTGGAGGTTTCTGGCACCAGAAGGGGGGCATGTCCATCGGACTGAGAATTTCCTCAAAGTGCTCCTTCCACCTCTTGACAATCTCCACAGTCAATGTCAGCATTTCACCACCCATGCTGAGTATAGCCTGGGAACATCCCACTGATCCTTCCTAAGGCGACGAATGGTTTGCCAGAACATCTTTGAGGCTGTCCAGTAGTCATTCTCTGTGGTATCTCCAAACTCCTCCCAAGCCTGGGCTTTTGCTTCAATGACCGTCACAACCACAGCCCTCTTACCAGTTGGTACTTCGTCAGCTGTATCAGGAGTCCAGTTCGTAAGCATTGCTCAGAAGGCCTCCTTCGACTTGGCAGCTTCCCTCACCACTGGAGTCCACCAGCAGGACCTAGGGTTGCCACTATGACAGGCACCAACTGCCTTCAGGCCACAGCTTTTTGTGGTTGCCTCAACAATTGAGGCCCTGAATAATGGTCCACTCAGACTCAGTGTCCAAGACCTCACCCAGAATGCAGGAGAAGTTCTTCTGGAGGTGGAAATTGAAGTCCTTCACTAGATGTTCCCAGGTGACTTGCACTGATCATTTGGGCCTCCTGTGTCTATCTGGCTGGCGTCCCATGTGTTGGATCCAACTCACCACCAAGTGGTGATCAGCTGCCAGCTCTGCCCCTCTCTTCACCTGAGTGTCCAGAACATATGGCCTTAGGTCCAATGAGATGACTATGAAGTCAATCATCGATCTTTGGCCTAAGGTGCTCTGGTACCAACTACATTTATGAGCAACCTTGTGTTTGTATAGAAAGAATCTCTATGTAAAATAATGGGCTGTTCCCTATTCCTCTGATATCACAAGCCAATGAACCAATTACTGAACAGGATTTTTGGCTCCAGTCTACCTCTTCTCAATCAGACTTGCTTCTTGCTCTCCAGTTAAGACAGTCAGAGCTACTCTCAAGAAACTAAAAACAACTAAAAACCCTCTTCATCAGATACTTCATGGATGGGTCACTACAAAAACTAATTTCCCTCTGCTGATACTCACACCTTCTTGTCAACTGTTTGAAATGGGCCACCTTGATTGCATTGGCCTCATTAGCACTACAAAAGTAATTTTCCCTCCCTTGGTATTCACCCCTTCTTGTCAACTGTTGAGAATAGGCCACTTCCACCTTAACTGAATTGGCTCATTAGTACTGACCCCCCACTTGTTAAGGCAACTCCCATCTTTTCATGTGCTGTGTATTTTCCACTCCATGCATCTGATGAAGTGAGTTTTAGCTCACGAAAGCTTATGCCCAAATAAATTTGTTAGTCTCTAAAGTGCCACAAGGACTCTTCGTTGTTTTTGCTGATACAGACTAACACGGCTACCACTCTGAAGCCTCTCAAGAAACTGTGAATCTAAAACTCCAGCTACTCACAAACTTGGGGTTCTGGACTGGGTAATCTCTTTGGAGAAATTCAATTTACAGGTAGAAACAAATTTCCTATTCAGCTCAAGACTCCCAAGAAGGAATAATGATATATGCCTAACAGTATCTGAAACCCAGACGAGGCAGGCCTCTGAAACTGAAGGGGCATGAGAAAGGGTTACTTCAGATGATTCAATTATGCAGACTGAGAATGAACGCAGCATTTGCTGAAGTACCATAGCACACTTGTCATTGGTTGAATGTGAACTGAGTGGAAGGTGGCTGACTGGCATTTCTCGTCAAGCAACGGAGATTTTTTTCTTTCCCTGTAAAGCAGACATGGCTAATATAAAATGAACGTAGCTCTCTGAGGAACATGGGACGCTCTCTATGCTACAATAACTACATGCCAGAACTGAAAAGAACTCAGTTATGCAAAGCAGATTCAGAGGATGAAGTGGATAGTAAAAAGCCCCCGCCCCCATCCTTATGCTTCTTTACAATTTAAAAATGTGAAGATGTTTTTGTTTATTTGTGCTTTACAACAAATATTATTTACTGCTTGTTTCCCCGTACACATTTACATAATACTTGATGTATTTTATTTATTAAATTAGTGATATAACAAAAAACAGCTTTATGTATTCAAAAATTCTATTAGCAGTGGCAAAAACAGTGGTCACCATGACTCACTGTTATGAGATTCTACAAGAAAGGCTCAAAAATTAGCTAAGAATCCACTCAACTGACTACATGTGCTTTGCTCAATTACATAGCATGCTGGTGAGGCACAACATATAGAAATCCATTTATAATTCTGTTTTCATCTTTAGTGTTCAGAATATTTAATACTCTGAAGAAATTCCCTCCATTTCAGACAAAACCTCAAAACATGAATTTTTAAAGTAGATCTTTAAAAAGATCTTAAAGATTTTAAAAAGATCTTCTGTACTTTCCACAGTATGCATCCGATGAAGTGAGCTGTAGTTCACAAAAGCTTATGCTCAAATAAATTGGTTAGTCTCTAAGGTGCCACAAGTACTCCTTTTCTTTTTGCAGATACAGACTAACACGGCTGTTACTCTGAAACCTGCCTTTTAAAGTAGTGGATTTTTAAATTATTTTTTCCATTTCTTTCATTTGGGTAAAAAGTACATAAGATCCCTCATGCCCATCCACCTAAACCACTTTGAATGGTGGTAATCCTACTATATAAATCTAGTCCCAAATATTTCAGTGAATAATACCATGCCAATCAAAAAAAATGAAAATTAATGTTTAAATGCTTCACTTTTTTTTCTAAATATTAAAAAAGAGTTAGGTTCCACACACCCAAAAGCCCTCTTTGGTAGAAAGGAAAACAATAACTAGCACTGTCTGAGAATATTTTAATATTGACACACTGCTGGCTGCCACTAAACCTTAGACTTCTAATAGTTAAGGAAACGTAAAAGACTATCCAGGTTACTTAACCATTAACTGGAATTCTTTGAATGTATCACTTTCACAGATTCACATTACTGGGATTGAGTATCAAGTCAAATAAACACAAAACTGTAAAAAACAGTTCACAATGGAGAACCTTGTAGAGACTGCATCTATAAAAGGATAAATGCTGGTCCCATTCTTTAAATTCTGTTCAGAACCAGCACTCCAAAGACAAAAAGAGAGGGTAGAAGAGTTTGGATGTCAGAAGACAATATACTCAGAGAACTACAATTACTAGTAAGTAAGCAACCTAGTTTTCTCTCTTACAGAAATCTGTCCTACAGATACTCATAAGCCTTGTCTATACTAAAAAAAAAAAAATACACAAAATTGTGGTTAACAGTGCACAATAATGCCACTACGTGGCTCTGCACTTGTTCTGAGAAAGTTCAAATGCTACGCCATCATTACGTTAATGTGGACTGAGAACTTAGACTACAGGCACAGACATAATAGCAGTAATTGTGCAACTAGTGTTCCTACTAGCATTATTCAGTACACCAGTCATATCTTGGTCTTTCTGTACTCTGCTGGCCTGGGGTTACATTTTTCAAAAGCTCTTCATCTATACTTATTTCACTGCACATACTTTCTCACCAGGACTCACCTCTTAACGGTCACTGTGAAACTGAGCTGCTTCTGGGGCATTTCTCAGAAGAACATCGTAAGAGCATGTTGTCATGCTCACTGGCTCATACTGTCCATGAGAGCGTTAAAGAACAAAGGGCAAAATTTTCAAAAGTGCCTAAGTCCCATTAAAAAAATTACCTAAACACTTAGGAGCCTAAGTCTGGTCTGGTTATAGAAGACAAAATATGATTCCTAGGAGATTTAGGCTCTTAAGTGCTTAGGTCCTTTTGAAAATGGGAGTTAGGCACTTTTGAAAATTTTACTTCAAAACAATGTATTTAACAAGATGCAAACATGAAATTACTAATTGTGCTTCCCCTAAATACAAATATAACAACAAACACTAATTCTGGTGAGACTTCAGTATTCCAAGTCCAAAGATAGCAGAAAATGAGCTGAGAGAGCAAGATCTGCGTGTCACCCTTTATAGACGTCATCTCTATATTATTCAGTATATACATCGAAGCATAAAACTCTGAAGTATACTAACTACTTTTAGCAGTCCAGATTTTGCTCGTTAGAAAAGAATACTCAAAGAATGGGTATCTTGAAGAAATTTCATGAAGGAGAATGAACATAAAAACAAAACAAAACCCACAACCTTTTCCTTAGTCAATACCAACCAGATTGGCCATCACAGTGGTGTCAAACATAACAGAATTATTCTTCATGCCTAGAGTTAACTGTAATCCCTGAGGAGGTTGTCCAGTGGTCATATCAAAGCAATGTCCTTCAAGTAGTAGATATTCCAGTTCATACTCTGCTGTAACAATTCCTTCTACCTGTGGAAATTAACATTTTTATATCATTAGAACATCTGGTATTTTGATTTCTCATAACAAAGGAGCATATTACAATGATGGAAATTTTGGTTTTTCGTAATATACCTTCCATATAAATAGGTTACATGGATTTAATTCTTTCTTTTTAACATTTTGGGTGAATTTAGTGACTGTGAAAGCTGATGCAGACCAAGTCCTTTATTCATTCATCAAACAGATATAGTAAAGATTGGTAAGACAGTTGGACCTAAAAGGAATGGGCGTGTGTGTGAGAGAGAGAGAGCACGAGCATGTATTAAGTGTGTGTGTATATAAATAAAACTTTATTTAGAAACATTTTACAGATAATATACAGCAATGCTTTTCACCACATGAATGTACAGTTCACTGTACTAAGCAAAGTTGGAACCACTGAATCACTGAAGTCAAGCTCCCTCAAGCCTAAATGAAGGGTTCAACTTTAGGATTGAGAAAATATTTTGTTTCCCATGTACACTCAATCTTTGGTCTCTGTATCCTGTTGTCAGCAACAGTGCAGACTGGCAAGGTGATTTTAGAGATGTGGATACCTATCTGCTAAGAAATGGGATGACATCACTTACTCATGTTGCATAAGCCAAACAGCCATCATCAGATAGTTCTAACTTTTGGTCATTTCCAAGCTGAATGAGATTGGCATCCATAACTCACAGGTGAAAAGCTTCATATCCATTTATTAATTCCCAGAACCATCTAGTCCTCCATTTTCAACATTTTCGTATGGAAATCGAGTGTAAAAATTCAGAATTAAAAACAATTATTTAAACTGAAGCCAAAAGAATGTCTAACAAGGAAAAAAGCTCTTTCAATTGAATAAGAACCTGTGTATTTCTGCACTGACAATTTAGTACTGAGAAACTGAAAAACGAAATGTTCAAGGTATCTATATATTAACAATATATTGTTTATCTATTTAAAATATGTGATACAGTTTGACTCAGCTACATTTCTTTTCCTTTGGATAGTTTCTACTGGTGCCAATACATTTGCCCTCGTTTATACTGATCAGTGAGGCATGTAGTGATAATACAGAAAACAGGGAGTTTATTAATAACCATAATGCCATGTATATTCACACACAGATCAGGATTCTTGATATAATTTAGGTCTAAGTCTTTAAACATGTCAAATTCCTGATACTGTTTCTGTGTTTCACACAAGTTAAATAACTACCACAGCTAACGCAAATTCTTGCTAAGTTGTGAAGTAACATTTTCCCCCACCCTTCCACTCTGTGAGAAAACTGCAAAGAGGAGCCAGCCACAAATTCCAGCCAGTAAGGGCAGAAGCAGCCAATGCAGAGACCTTTGATCCTCTGGAGACCTTTTTACAGTTTTGATTGGACTTTCTCGGCCTTTACATGATTGGTTGTTTGCGCCAACCCTCCCATTCCTCCTTCCTTCACAGATTCTTCACCTCAGCATCACTCCTCCTGGCTCTTTCCTTCAGTGTCCCCTACTTTAGCTTATCTCCTCTTAATGAAAAACTAAACAAACAGAGAGAGAGAGATAAAGGAACTAACACGAGGTTTGTCACCATTACATTGCTCTCTCTGTTTGCATGTTGTACCCTTTTCCTCACCCTGTGTTTATCTTATCCGCTTAAACTGTAAATTCTTCAAGGCAAAGTCTATCTTTTTGTTCTTTGTTCATTCAGCACATAGCACAGAGGTGGGCAAACTACGGCCTGTCCGGCCCACGGGACCCTCCTGCCTGGCCCCTGAGTTCCTGGCCGGGGAGGCTGTCACCTCTCCCCTGCACGCAATGCTCTGGGCAGCGGAGCGGCGAGCTCCTGGGGCAGTGCAGCTGCAGAGCCAAGCCCGACCCAGTGCTCTGTGCTGCATGGTGGTGTCGACATGGCCTGGCTCCAGCCGGGCAGCACAACTGTAGCACCACCAGCCACTGGCGCTCCAGGCAGCGCGGTAAGGGGGCAGGGAGTGGGGGGGTTGGACAGAGGGCAGGGGAGTTTGGGGTGGTGGTCAGAGGGAGGGGGTGTGGATAGGAGTCAGGGTAAGAACAGGGGTTTGAATGGGGGCAGGGGTTCTGGGAGGGCAGTCAGGAAGTGGGGGGGTTGGATGGGGCAGCGGGGGGGCAATCAGGGCCAGGGGTGGTCAGGGGACAGGGAGAAGGGGTGATTGGATGGGGCAGGGGTCCCAGGGGGGCCGTCAGAGAACGGGGAGGTTGGATGGGGCAGGAGTCCGGGGGGGGGGGGGGGAATAGGAGGTGGGGGCTGGGCCACGACAGCCTCCCCTAACCGGCCCTCCATACAATTTCCGAAACCCAATGCGGCCCTCAGGCCAAAAAGTTTGCCTGCCCCGGACATAGCATAATGAGGTCCTGGTCCATGACTAAGGATTTTTAAGACCCAAAAAACACAATCAAATTCTTAAAAATCAGAACTTTATTAGAAGAACAAAAAAAAAAGTTAAGAGAACTACTCTATAAGATCAGAATGGAAGATAATCTTACAGGCAGTCAGATTCAAAACACAGAGAATCCCTCTATGCAAAACCTTTAGTTACAAAAAGTCACAAAAACAGGAATACACATTTCCTCCAGCACAGCGAATTTACAAGCCAAAACAAAGAAAAACCTAACGCATTTTCTAGCTGGATTACTTACTAACTTTACAGGAGTTGAAGGGCTTGCATCCTTGATCTGTTCCTAGCAAAGGTATCACACAGACAGACAAAAAACTCTTCCCCCCCCTCCAGATGTGAAAGTATCTTGTCCCCTCATTGGTCATTTTGGGTCAGGTGCCAGCGAGGTTACCTTAGCTTCTTAACCCTTTACAGGTGAAAGGATTTTGCCTCTGGCCAGGAGGGATTTTATAGCACTGTATACAGAAAGGTGGTGACTCTTCCCTTTATATTAATGACAGAAGTCTATGCCCTTTGATGGCATGTAGTATTTTCTGTCAGACCTCTGACAATTTGATGGAATCGTTTCAGGGGTAGGGCGAATCAACCTAACAGGTTCCATGATGGCATCATTCATGGGTAGGGTGATTTCAGATAAAGTCAATGTCTGCAGTGGAGAAGCTTGTGTTGTGCTTCTTGGAGTTCTTCTAGGGAGATGTCCAAGGAACTTGTGACCCTCCTATAGAGGTCTTAAAATTGTTTAAAGTTGTCCCCAACATTAGGAGGAGGGGCATGATGGTGTCATCAGTAGAAGATGAAGAGAAGTGGATGGTAGGTCCAACTTCCTGGTCAGAGGGTTCTTTCTATTCTGCAGGTACATCCTCAGGAGACAGACAGTCCCAGTACTGACAGCAATGGTGATTGATTTGTGCTCTCCCTGGGTGGGCTGGGAGGTTTACAGTGGTAAGAGGGATGTGTCATCCCTGGGGTCCAATACAGCCACTGTGGCGGAGTTATCCATGTTATCCAGAGATACCTGTACCATTGGGGTTCTTTGGCCTCAGTATGATAACCTATGTGTGATGGGGAATGCCCAGCCAGATTGTCAATGGGAGAAGAGAGGTGGAGGAATAAGTCTCCCTGTCATCATTATCATCCTCGTTACTTGAAGAGGGGGAGCTGAGCGAGGTGGAGTGGAAAGGTGACTCGGAACTGATCAAGCTGAGGTGATGTCAGTGCCAAAGACAGGTGATTTAGGCATTGAGGAGACAGCCAAAACCTTTTGTAGCAAAAATTGACTCACTATTGCCAGTACCACTGAGGTAATAGCAGTTGGTGCCGCTGATTGTGAGGTCGATATTGGTACAGGAGTGTGCAACAGTTGCAGTATATTGCTAGTAGGTGGCAGCCTTCTTGCAGTTGCAAGGAGCTGCTGGGTGCCGGGTGTCTGGTCAGCTCTGGCAGTGCCAAGGCATGGGGTTTCATTTTCCCCTTACTGCCTGCGTCAGAGCTGGCTCGTTTAGAATCCTTAGCTCTCATGGTACCGAAGTGTGCTGCTACCTCAGTTGTAGAGACTGATGGTGTGGTTAGTACTGACTGAGAATGCGAGTAGGGGGAACATCTTTTCTTGGCTGTTTCCCAAGTCGGTGAAGCCACAGGATGCTTTTTCGCCACCTTTACAGCTGGATGGTCTGCTGTCTGAGCCTTAGAAAAAGAGCCTCTATCAGAGGCTGCCATAGGTGACTTCTGTCCCAAGGGGGTTTTTGCTTCTGGCTCAGACACTGGCCTGAGGGACTTCTCCATTAAGAGTTATTTCAGTTGTAAGCCCCTGGCTTTCCTGGTCCTGGCTTTTAACTTATGACAGTGCGGACAATTTTGACAAACGTGTGTCTCGCCTAGGCAGCGGACACACAGAGTCTCTGTCTGACACTGGTATTGACATCCTACAGGCAAGGCAGTGTTTGAAGCCCAGGGAACCAGGCATGCCCCTGCGGAGAGAATTTTGTCCCCCCCACAGTTCAATAAAAACCTATTTCTACTCAAGAAAAAACAATTTTTTTTAAGGACATGGACAAACAAACAAAAAGGGTTGACTATTAATAAAACTAGAACTAACTGGAGTTATTCTATGCTAAGTAAGCTCTGAGGAGCAGCTAAATGTTCCAACTCGTAGCCAAAGGCAGTAGTGAAGGAAAGGGGCCAGGGGGTGGGGAGTGCTGGTCACACAGCGCCAGATAAGCCACCTGAAGCGGCGCGAGACGGGACCGCGCATGTGCAACCCAACTAGGCACTGATACCACACATCTCTAATTACAAGTGCAGGGGTGCACGAACACCTAAAGTGGAGCACCCGCAGGGACATCACTTGAAGAAGAATCTACAGTTTATTTTGAAAAAAATTTGTGGTGAATACTGCTGGACAATATAAACTGTAGTAGATGTTACTCTTCCCAATATGTTTACAAATGCATACTCAACACCTCAAGTTTGAAGCCAAGTTAAAAGGAAATGAGAAACAAATTAAATATTATGCATGTGCACTACTAAACTCTACAGATAATAGAGATTAAAGCAGTGATTTCATGGAACAGTGCAACTGGAAAGTTGGTAGGAGAGAGAGTGTGAATTAAACAGTCTCTGTTAATGTCGGATATATGAAAATATCTTATAATCCATTTGTGAAACTGATAAAACTCAAACCCTGCAATAGTACATAATAATGAGAACAAAGAACAAAACGTGGAAGATTGTGAATAGATTGGAAAATTCAAAACCCAGTTATTGTCAGATGATGAAGCTAAAATTAAATACTCAAAAAAAGGAAAGGAAAGGCTAACATATGGAATGCCTACTTCACTGTTTCAAGCCTAACTCAAGAAGATGTGCACTTTCATAAATATACTATTGTTTCAACATATAAAACATATAAAACTGTACTGCAATTATACACTAATAATTTTGCTATTTTTGTATAATTTATTGCTTAATTCTTAGCGTTTTGTTTTTTTTATAAAGAAAAGGCGGCTGCGGAGAGGTTTTGATGGGAGAAGATGGGATTTAAAAGGGAGGAAGATTAACAAAATAATTCACTGAAATATTAAGCATTTATGCAAAATTATTACTGGTTTCTGCTTATATGATCCAACTATAGTTTTCAGAGGTGTTCAGAAATTACTACTTACATCCTGTAAATGAATGTTATCGAGATCATAAGAACTGTTTACTGCTTCAACCAACCAGCTTTCAGGAATGATCATGTTTAGAGTCAAAAGTAGTGTTTCTGGCATCTCTAGGAACTTTGCCACAGGTCCAGAAGGAAAGACGTTATTGGCCCCAGAGGTCAGTTCTGGCTCCAGAACAAAACGATAAAAGCTGTTGACAATAAGTACATCAAAAGATTACATATTATACAATATGCAGATTGAGCTTTAAATACAAGAAAGTTCTTGTAAAAAAACATGTTATAACACAGTGAACATTCTGAATCCATTTAATTAATATATGAACGATGCTTGAAGGTATGGCAGCTCCATGTATCTATGAGATGTGTTCATGTAATACCTACCATTTAACACATGGGCTAATGAGTAGGCATGGGAGGAATACTTCTCCTCTCACTCATTCTGGCTTGGGAGAGTGAAGATCCCTCTCCTTCCACGATCTCAGTGGTTGGTAAAGTGATGACCCAAGACAGAGAATCTGAAGTGGGAGCAGTAGGAATAGTCTGGCTGTGGAGTTTCTTGGCCTCCCAGAATTCCTGCCAGCAGGTGAAGTAGCAGCAGCACCTGACAGAAGAAGAGGATCTCCAGGGAAGACATCCTTGTCACTAGCTCCAACAGAAGAAGGGGCACAGATGAGAGGAGAAACATCTCCCATCCTACCAACTACAGTCCAGAAAGAACAGATCATAGGAGCAACAAAATGGAACTGTTGGCTTTCTTTCCCCTGCTGTTACTCCAGAAAAGGAGGATAACAGAAGAACAGAAAAAGGAAATGGAAAAACTAGAGGACAAATGGGAGATTTCTATGGAGGAAGGGGGAAATTTTATCATGGGGGAAAGTAGAAAACTAAGAAAAAAAGGCAGAGAGACTGGAAAAATTAGTGTCATAAAGGAAGGAAAAGAAAGATGTGAGACTTAGTAGGTCAAAGATATTTAAATTTTTGTATATAAAGTCTAGTGTCAAAGCAATGCAATTAAATACGCACTAATGTTGGATTCAGATGTCAGGATTGTGACCGGTGAAATGGGGCTTGGGAGGCAGGGTTTCAGATGAAAGACAACACAGGATACCAGGATTCTTATGGGTGCTAATGCGCTGCTGTTTGAGATGTTGGGGCCCCACTGATTTTGATGGCTTTAATGCATTTTTTAAATATATATTTAATAGAACATAACTTGCCTCTACCAAATCACAATTAAATATTTAGTAATATTTCAGAGAGGCGGGGAAGGGAAGAAGAAGAGGGCAAGCATAAAAAATATAACTTCCAAACTACCTTAAAATTTTATAGAATACAGGAAACTGCATTAGGTATTTCAAAATTTTCCAGGGTTAAGAATTCCTGGACCTTCCATTTTTTAATGTATTGTATTTACATCAAAATAGATTCTCCTTCCAGGTCAAACCTAAGTGATAGGCATGGCTATCGTCATAAACATGTGCTTTTGCTTGGATGTTTCGGACCTCTTGGAGACAAGGAATACTTTCCTGACATTTGTTCTCTTCATACCCATCCACTTCCCCTTGTTGCATTCCAGTATTACACATTACTGAGACCCCCATCACAATAACTACCACAATTTTGAGTCCCACCTCCTGTTTTGATTTACTTTAACTACTGCTCTACCAGAGGTGTGTGAGAAGTCTTAAGAAATCTAGTTGGTCAGCCAGTAGCATAAAACGATTAATGTGAATTCAAAAGGTCAGGGTCAAACACATAGTGTACATAAAAGAATTAGAAATTTCTTATCTGATAATTTTCAGGTAGCAGCTTCTCTTTGCATTCATCACTAACGGCTAATCCCCCTCACCTATGGAATTTGGAGGCTGTCAAATGTTGTTGCTGGACACTCCAGGACTAGGCACTGCCCTTCATCTCAGGCCTCCAGAGGAGTTCTTCCAAAGCTGTAGAAGCTCTCCAGTAACTGATTATTAGTATTAAGACAACAACTTGACAATGTATTAATTAATCCCAAAACAATTATATGTCTAATTCTCCCTTTAGAGAAAAATATCAATTTATATTCTGGTTATTTACCAGATTACCAGGGTGGGTTGAATGAGAAGATATTAACAGAAAGAAAATGAACAGGTAAGAAATTTCTCATTCTGTTGTCCTGCCTATCTCCTCATTCATCTCTAATGGGAAGCATTAAGCAGTGAATTTACTGAAGTAGTGGGGAAAGGATAAGAAGAGTTTCAATTATTATAATGAAATAATAGGCAGCAAGGGAAATTTCACTGATACAAAGCATGTGGTAAATAACTCAGTTGCACCTTTCTACCAAAGGGTGCTTCTGAAGAGGAATGGAATCTTACTTTGAAAATCTTTCTCAGATGAGGGTCGTACACTTTTCCCCTACTGCCCCCATAGGTACTTCTGGGAATATTTTCCCAGATGCCTAGCAGGCCAACTGGTACAGGATTTTCACATCTTGCCTGAAGAAACTGCAGCCCATTTATACCACAACATTCCAAAGAAGTGCCAAGGGTTAGAACAAAATGATAGGAGAATTATTTCCCAGGAATTATGGGAAGATTAACTAACCTTAAACAGAAAAGTTTCTGGAGCTATAAGTATAACCTTCTCCTCCTGACAACAGCAGTGTAGTTCTTGTATAGATAGGGGAACTAATTCCAAAACTTGCCTTAGGGAGGTAATGGCAACTGCCACAGGCTTGTGTAATCTGTCATTTTGACTAATCTTGCCATCTGATGATACTGGAATGGAGAGTCTGACATGCCTACCTATGGAATGCTAGTAGGATTGGTACCCACATTTTTATCATGGTTTGTTGTAGGACTCCAATCAACCATTCTGGATAAACTCTAGAATAGCTGAAATCACCAGAACTTTGTGATTATGATTATATATATTGTGGCATTTACAGGCTAGAGACTCATTGGTCTGGGCACTGTACAAACCAATAGGAAGTCCTTGCCCAGAAGTGCTTTCTGTTTCCCCTTACTCCAGAAATGTAAATTTGACCAGACCAATGAATGACATATCCCAGTTGAGTTCTATTTGGATACCAAAATGTAACAACAGTCTAATGGACAATCCATGCTGAACTACACTTCTGTTCCAACGCCCAGGCTGTTAACTCTAAGTGCTTCTGGTCAGGTTTGAAGGAGTCTCTGTCTTCTATATAAGCAATGTTTCAGAGTAGCAGCCGTGTTAGTCTGTATTCGCAAAAAGAAAAGAGTACTTGTGCCACAGTGAAAGCCTTTTCTTTTTATATATGCAATGTGGGTTCCCTGGCAATCTAGTAAGTCCAAAGTCCTTTCTGGGCCAGTGGAGGACTAGCAAGAGGACTTCAAACTCTTACTTTTCTTCTCTTATGTATCCTTTACGTGAACTGACTTGAAAGATAGCTGATTCTTCTCTGCCCAAGACATTATTTTCATTTTTGTGGCGAAGCTTTGACTCCCTGGTTTTTGAAGGGATATCAACACTCATGCCTCAGTTATAAGCCAATCTCATGTATCTAATAATGCTTGAAATGAAAGAGATTTTATTAACAAGCTCCTTGCAAACCACTTGTATCCTGTCCTGGAACAGTCCTGGGGTGGTGGTGGGGAGTTGGGTGGTGCATGTGTGGTGCTTCCCTTGGCTATTTATAGGGAAGAGGTAGTATGCTATTCATCCTGGCCTGGGGATTATTCAGATGAGGCAGGTTACTGGTACAAATACCTCAATTGTGGAAGTAGCTCTCTAGACATCCCTGGGAGCCTGAAAGGTTGCCTGCACACTACACAGGCTGGCTAGCACCCTAGTAAGCACTATATGAGCAACCTAGTATGACTCACTAAATCAGTATCATTTTGAACATGAGAAGGGATTTCTCAGTTACTCCTCTGTAATCCCATGATGTCTCAGCTTTGCAGGGAGGGGAAACCTTATGAGCCTCTGATCTGGTCACAGACTGCCTGAAGTGCTCCTAAGGCTATAATGTGGAGCCAGCCTATGCAGTGGAGAAAGGTTGGAGAGAAAGACCCTTTTCCTGCCTTTCAGACTCTCTCTGACTGATGATCAGAAGGTACAATTCCCATTGCACTGTGCCTCAAATCTGAGTCCCTTTCCCTGGCAGAGCAAGGGTCCTTGGGCTGAAAGCTGTACATAGTGCTGTACATGGGAGAAAAGCTCCATTAAACACTTCCTCAGGGGGTGGAAGGCAAATGAAAAGGGGTTTACTTCCTGATTTTCACACCACTTGTTCAGTAATAATATTAATTGTTGCCTTGCAAAGGTGCTTTGCTTTTCTGGGACCCTGAATTTCTGGGGTTTGCAATGTACCAGAACTGGGACATATACTGGGGATGGTAAATTACCTAAGTTGATACCTACAAAACCTTTCTACAGTGACAAATCACTGAAAGAATGGTTAAAGTCCATCTTGGCTCTGGGGGCAAAATTCAGAAAATGTCTTAAAAAAGGTAAAAGAAATCTCAACAGCTCCAGTTTTCAAGTACTACAATGGGCACAAACCCACAATGGTCAGTGCGGATGCAATCAGCTATGGCCTAGGTAGTGTACTGTTGCAACAGTATGTCTCATTTTATTCTCACACACTTACAGGAGCTGAAAAATGATATGCACAGACTGAAAATGAGTGCCTAGCAAGCATATGGGCATGTGAGCACTTTTACAGATGTGTGTGTGTGTGGACTGGATTCATTTACACGGATAATAGATCATAAACCGCTTGTAACCCTCATCAACAGAAAAGACCTGGATCAAGCACAACGGAGATGCCAATATCTGTTGCTAAGGAAAATCTGGTAGTAGCAGATACACTGTCACAGAGCCCAGCATCACACTCAACTACCGGTGAGCTCAAAGAGGACATAAAAGGAGTATGTGGCTGCTGTGGATACATACAGACCAATGTCACAAAAGAGACTACTCCAGCTACAAAAAGCGACCTCAGACAGACACACAACTTCAGGAAGTTGTAAGATACTTGGGCGGCTGGCCCAAGTATCTAAAAACACTAAAGAAATGACCAGAGACTACTTTGCAGTGCTTGGATAATTAAACAAGTCAAACTGATTAACGAATAAAGCCATTGAAATTTCAAATGAAATAAGAGGAGAAATCCTACACCTCATTCATGAAGGACATCAAGGATTAACTAAATGCCGGAAATGGGCCAGCCAGTCACTGTGGTGGCTTGGCATCAGCAAGGACATAAAGAATAAAGTATCTGCATGTGAACATTACAGAAAAAACAGACCAAGACAAGACAAAGAACTTTTAATAACAACACAAAGAACGTTTAATAACAACACTTCTACCAGATAGACCTTGAAAGAGACTAGCTGCAGATTTATGCGAATTTGAAGGACATCATTACCTGGTCATCATGCACTATTTTCCCAGGTATATAGAAATAATGTATTTGAAAGACATAAATATGTTGCAGTGCTATTGAGAAATTCAAGTGTACTTCACTTCAGTATTTCAGGACAAGTAGTGACAGACAATGGACCACAATTCACTGCAGCAGAATTTAAGTCATTCCAAATAAAATATAATTTTGATCATATTACTAGCAGGACACATTACCCACAAGTGACTGGAGAAGCTGGGAGAGCTGTACAGACAGCCAAGAAAATCCTGTAGAGGAAGATCCATGTCTTTCTCTTCTGAGTTGCAGATCCACACTGATAGTGGCTACTGGATACAGTCCAGCACAACTCCTGATGGGAAGACAACTCAGAAGTCCTGTTCCAGCTTTGGAAAATAACCTGTTTCTAAAGTGGCCAGACACGAAGAGAGTAGACAAATTGAATAAAAAGGCTAAAAGAATTTATGAACACTTTTACAACAGACATCACACAGAGAACTGTCAGGTGTAGAACCTGGTGACCATGTTCATACAAACTGCATGGAGAAAAAAGATGGACAACTCCAGCTGCAGTAAAGAACAAGAATTCAGTGCTTGCATCATGTGTGATCGAGACCAACAGTGGAGACTTCAACAGAAACTGTCAACATCTACAGTTTGTTCCTCAGAAACAAAGCAATGACAGATGCAGAACAAGAAAATGACTCAAGGATTCCAAAGCGACCACAGCCAGTCATTGCAACTAATGAAAGGCAGATGACTAAGATGTTACACATTCAGGTCATGTTATTACAAAACCAGTACAATTCAGAGACACTTACCAGACTGATACGTTCTGAACTTCAAAGACAGTGTGACAGTGTAAATATTGTAAATGGTAGGAATGCAGAACTTAAAAGAGCGAGATGTAATAATAGAAAGCTAAGCTGTATTACACTGTTCAGCCACCAGGTGGCACTTATTTAAACAACCCTCAGCCATACTTAGCAGAGCATTAAGGCACACAATGGTATGTATAAGCAAGCTCTGTGATCAGTCCGTATCTGGTACAGAAGACTATGACAGGGACTTCTGGATCCTTTCAGGGGTTTTCCCTGTCTGGCCTGGATCTTTTGTGGGACTTACTCCTGAGTTGGCCCGATAGTGTTCTCCTCATTTGTAGACTCTCTCCATGAAATGCAGTAGAGTCGCAGAAAAGTCCTCAGAGCAGGGAGGGAAAAAACATGCTGCTCTGAGCCCCATGCCCCGGCAGCACAAGGGTCAGCTGGCTGTGAACAGACAGGGTATAATTTGCCCTCTGTATAGACTGTGCTGCTTCAGATAGGGAACAACACTTAGATTTAGCCCAGCATTTGTAGGTAGCTTTGCTAGGTCTGGGGGAGGGCATGTAGAAGTGTCTCAGAAAGCAAGCTTGCAGCTGCAAATCTGAGTGGTTGAAACTGAGAAATACTTGATCCAGGATGGAGGTGGAGGAAAGATTTTAAGTTGCTATTGCATGAAAACAAATAAAAATTGAAGTTATAAAACAAATAGTCAGTAGAAACTGAATTACCAATTTGTTTTATTGCCAAGCAGAAAATTTGGAGGCCTAAACTGAATGGCAGGGTTTAATCCTGGAGGCTCCAGAAACAACACTAGACTGCCTCTGAATTTCATAGGCGGGGGCAGCAGGCATTAACCATAAATGATGAATGGAGACAGAAGCTGAGCAACAGAAAATGAGATTATGTGAAATCATATGGATAATTCATAGCAGTCTCTTCAATTGGAAATGAGCGGAGTATGTGATTGGGGAGGACATAACACGAAATGACTGCCAGTGTTTTATTACTAGCTACGGTAAAAGATTGGTATAAGATGAATATACTAAAATATTATGTGTTGATGGCTCAATCTATCAGAGAGCTAATATTTTAAGAAGATTAACAATTATATGGACTCATAAGTAGCCATTACTGAATTAATTTTGGTGAACTAAGTCGGAATTACAATGGAATTAGCTATGCTCCGTTGTGTAGAGTAGACACATTTATTTTGGCAAAAAAAGGGCTGATTTCTTTGCAAAACTTTGTTTTTCCCCAGAACAAAAAAGTGTCGTATTTGCGATGGTGTTTAATCTAAAATATTACTGGCTAACGCTGCTACAGTTTTTGGTCATTCGGATACAGAGAAAATGACAATTACCATTGTTGAAATCAACACAAGAGATCATCAAACAATACCAATCACAGAGATTTCCCTCAGTTCTGATGTAATGTAACTGAAGGTTCTTCAAGATGCGTGATCCCTATCAGTATTCCACTGAGGGTTATGCACATGTGACATGTGCCCGGAGCTTTTCAAAGTAGTATTGCTCGGCGCTCCGCACATGCACCCTTGCATTGCCTCATGGTTTCACCCAAGGCAATAAAGGGTAGGGCAGACTGTCCACATCTTCACTTCCTTCTCCACCACAGACCTACAGAGGATAAGGATGGTGGGACTGGAATACAGATAGAGTCCACACATCTTGAAGAACCTTCAGTTACAGGTAAATAACCTCCTCTTTGAGAGAGGGAGATGGTCCCTATTGTATTCCTCTGAGAGTGCGAGGAAGATGGTGGAACCGTAGACTGGAGACTGCTGAGCTGAATGAGGCATCTGTCACAGAATCATATACCAGAGCATAGTGAGAGGAAAAGGTGTGTACCGAACTCCACACGGTTGCTTCACATGTCCGCAAGGGACACGTCATGGAGCATGGTTGTTGTTGATGCTTGCACTCTCGTGGAATGGGCTTGTATCCCATCTGGTGGGGAGCACCCTGACAACAGACAGAAGTGCATAATGCACCCTGAGACCCACTTAAGTCTCCAGGTGGAAATGGCCAGTCCTTTATTTCTCTCTGCTATGGCAACAAATAGCCTGGGAAACTTCTGGAATGGCTTTGACTTTGTAGGTAAAAGGCCAGGGCCTTACGCACATTGAGGGAATGAAGCCACCATTCTTTGTTCGAGATGTGTCGTTTTGGAAAAAAGGTAGACAGATGTATGGGTTGGTTGAGGTGGAATTGAGAAACCACCTTTGGGATGCAGTCATAGTGAGACCTTGTCCTTATGGAACGTTCTGAAACTGAGGTTTCCAATTATGGCTCCCAGCTCACCAACCCTCCTCGCTGAGGCAATAGCAACAAGGAAAGTGACCTTCATGGAGAGGAGAGAGACAGGACAGAAGGCCAGTGGTTTTAAGGGAGAGGTCATTAAAAGAGGTAAGGACTAGTTTGAGGTCCCATTGGGGAGCTCTGGGCTGAATAGGTGGATATTTACATTAAAAGGGCCTTCCTGAATCGGGTGGTCAAGGGGTGGGTAAAAACTTAATGCCCTTCCCACGGGAGGATGGAAAGCACTAATGGTGGCTGCATGCACTCTGACAGAGTTGAGAATGAGTCCCAAGGTTTTCAGTTGGAGGAAATAGTCTAAGAGTATGGAGATGCTGTGACGTTCCCCTGGCGTTATCTGGACCAGTGATCTGCTAAGTCACTCCAATCCTTGACTCTGGGAGCCAGCCTTACTCTGCTCTGCTGTGAGAACCCTCACTCCTGGGCTGTTCATGCATAGCCTCTGGCAGGTAAGCTGCTCCTTGGATTGTGCAACCGAATGACACTAGCCAATGTCTCCAGTCCCAGACACCACCTTAGGAACCTCCGTCTTGCAGTGTCCAGTTATGCCCGCTGAACACAGCGACCTTATATGAGTTTGTCAATTTAATAAAGAAATTGATACATGCCAGGCTTGTTATCCCAAGGGAGTCTCTGACACGCTTCAAACCAAACGCACTGCTTGAGGTAGAATAACCAAACAGATTTATTTACTACAAAGATACATTTTAAGTGATTATAAGTGATAGGCAAAAAGTCAGAGTGGTTACAAAAAGAAAATATAAACATGCAGTCTAAACTCTCAACCCTATTAGACTGGGTAGCAACTAGATTAAACAGTTTTTCTCACACCACTGCATGTTGCAGTCCTTAATATATAGGTTTGTTCCTTAAATCCGAACCAATCTTCTGTGTTGGGAGTCCTGTCTCCTTCTCAGTGTCTTGGTTACTTGTAGCATAGGTGGAGACAGGAGAAGGGCTCGGTATGTCCACTCTTGGGGAGCACAAGTCCAGGCATGTCTGTGTGGCATTGCTGAGTCTCTCCCAAGCAAGGTTGAGCAATTCCCCTGGTGTGGCCTCATGCAGGTGAGCTCCCTCATTGCATTGTAGCTCCCTTGCTGGACAATAGCTGTTGATGGGTTGTTTGACACCCGGCCTGGGCGTTGGTTACTTTCCTTGCTGTTGCCTTTGGGGAGCTAATATCTGGCTGATTCCCCAACTTACAGCATGTTTTAGTGACCGCCATACAACACAATTCTCATAACTTCATATGCATTAATGATACACATCTATGGATAGAGAAATGACTTTCAGCAGATCATAACCTTTCCCCTGATGCCTTACAAGGCATGCTTTATACTAAGATCACGATTATATGAAAATGAAGCATATGGGGTTACAGTATGCTCCCCCAAGGTACATAATGTCACAGCTGACCACAGCTTCAGGGGCAAGACCTTGCCGTAGGGCCTAGGAAGTGAAGCATGTCCATTTGGCCTGATAAGATCGCCTTGCGGAGTCTTTCTGGCTACTGGAGAGGACATCTTGAACTGCCAATGAGTATTCTTGTGCTAATAGAGGTGTCAATCCAAAAATCACACTGCCCTGTGTAGCATCTATGGATTGGAAGCCTAAGTCTGCTGTTGTATTGTGTCAGCCATTCCACAAACGTCCATAGCGGGAGTGAACGTTGTTTCAACATGCAGAGAAGAAGAGGGAACCAGAATTGGCAAGACCAGAACAGATCAGAATGACCACCACTCTCTCCCACCTGAGTTTGTGGAGGATAAGGGGTAGAAGTGTGTGTGGGGAAGGTGTAGTTCAGAAATGGGCAAACTACGGCCCACGGGCCACATCCAGCCCGCAGGACCGTCCTACCCAGCCCCTGAACTCCCGGCCAGGGAAGCTAGCCCCACGCCGCAGCCTCAGCTTGCTGTGCTGCCAGCGCTCTGGTCCGTCGCTCCTGCCGGGCAGCACAGCAGCATGGCTGCGAGCACCTACTGCTCTGAGTGGCATGGTAAGGGAGTGGGGGTGTTGGATAAGGGGCAAGGAGTCCCGGGGGGCAGAAGTTCGGGGGGAGCAGTCAGGGGACGGGGAACGGGGGGGGGTTGGATAGGCATGAGAGTCCCAGGGGGCCTGTCAAGGGGCAAGGGTGTGGATAGGGGTTGGGGCAGTCAGGGGACAGGGAGCAGGGGAGGTTGGATTGGTGTGCCTCAGTGACCAAAGATGTCTGCGATTATTGTGTTGTGCAACTCCCATTCATGGTTGGTTGCAAAGTTCTTGCTGAAAGAATCTGCAATCACATTCTGGGTGCCAGGCATGTAGGGTGCTGACAAAAGAATATGGTGTTCGATGCACCATTCCCAGAGGCGAATTGCCTCCATACACAGTGCCGGGGACATCACAGCCCCCTTGTTTGTTTATGTAGTATACTGTGGTGGTGCTGTCTGACATGATGATGATGTGGCGCTAGTGGATAGCTGGTAAGAACACGTGGTATGCTTTGCATACAGCCCAAAGTTTGAAAATGTTTATGGGCACCCATGCCTCTCGCGTGGACCAGGTGCCTTGTGTCATGTGATTGCCAATGTGAGCGCCCCAGTCTCACACTTATGCATCTGTTATGACTGTCATGGTTGGCGAGGGTGGGAGGAAGCACATCCCAGAGCAGATTTGTATCTGGTCCGTCTACCACTGAAGAGAAGAAATGACCTCTGGTGGAACATTGAATATGGTGTCCATGGATTGGTGCACAGGGGAATAAACTCTTTGCAGCCATAGTTACAGACTGTGAAGATTCAGGCAGGTGAAGAGTGTGACATATGTGCACTCCGCCAAGTGCCATAGGATGGAGAGACAGGTCCTGGCTGAGACCGAAGGGTTGGAGGTCATTAGGGCTATTTGGTCCAGTAGGCTCTGGAATCTGTCCTGTGGCAGATAAGCTCATGCACAGGTCAAATCGATGCGAGCTCCTATGAATTCCATGGACCAAGTAAGGTACAAAGTTGATATTTTCATATTGATGCTCACTCCTAGGGAGGAGAGGAGAAGAAGAAGATGGGACATTGATGCTTGAGCTTCCTCTTTTCCAGCCACCATTTGTCCATCTATGGGAAAACAAGAATTCCCTGACATTGTAGGTGAGCCGCTACCACAGAGAAAACCTTTGTAAAAACTCATGAAGCAGTGGTAAGTCCAAATGGGAGAACCCTGTATGGGAAGCGTCGATGCCCTACTTGAGCCTCAGGAACCTTCTGTGGGTTGGATGTACATTGATATAGAAGTAGATGTCTGCATGTCGAGAGCCGTAAACTACATGCCTTTTTCTAGTGAGGGAAATGATGGTCGCAAGCACAACCATATGGAATTTTGGCTTGCAAATCGTGTGGTTGAGGTGTCAGAGATCCACAATAGGTCTTGTAGTGAGGCAGTGTGGCCTCCCACGGACACAGAGGGAGAGGAATCCCTGGTGGGTGGAGCCAGGCTGTGCTCACCCCTCCCGCCAGAAAGTCAGTGGGCGGGTCAGGAAGTATAAAGGGAGGGTCTGGGAGCTCAGTTCTGGTGCAGCTGCCAGAGGAGCCAGAAGCCTCCTGCTTGCTCACGACCTGGGAGACTGCCGAAGGCCCCTGTGGAACTGAGGACTGGCCAAAGCTGCATGTTGACCCGACCAAGGAGGAGTGGCCAGAACTACCGCAGGCCTTCTACACGGACAATCTGGAGGACACTCTACCGATCCAGGTACACCCCAAGGGGGAGTTAGGAAGTGGCCCAGGGCAGCCGACCCTAGCCTGGCTGCAGCGCTGCTGGAGATCAGGTCAGCGTGTTGCAGTCAGGATCCCCGCTGACCCAGTGGCAGATCCCTCCACCAGTGGTAGGGCCCTGGGCCAGGGTGCAGTGGAGCAGGTGGGCCTGCGTCCCCCCACCCACCCCAACCCTAGGGTGGTAGTCTGCCCCTCTCTAGGCCACGGAGTCAGTGTTTGTCGGCTATCTGCAGGAGATAGAATGCCTGAACCCCTTGCTACTTGGCCCTGACCACAGACCCAAGCCTTAGCAACGTTAAACAACATCCAAGACCTACTTGTCCATTGTTATAGCTCTCTAATCTGGTAAAAAGAGTTTGAGACAATTCCCAAAAGATGTGGAGGGTAGGAGTATTGGTGTATGGAGTGGCTGACATCTCTCTAGGCACACTCAGAAATACCGCTTTCGCAATGACTGAGTGTGTTGTGCAGACATCTGCATTGCCGGAACAGGTGGACGGGCTCTGTGTAGAAGTTAGGAGTTCTATAGCGTTGGGCTGGTGGTGGGTGATAAAATGTTCTCTTTGGTACCAGTGTATATATGCCGAAGGACTGTAAAGTGGCTCTAGAGTCTTGAGAGTGTAAGGAATCATCAGTTTTCTGGTTGAAGAGATGTGATTAATCAAAAGGAAGGTCCTCAGATTGTGTTCTGCACCTCTCTCTAGGGAAACCTGAGGAGTGTAACCAGGATTCCCGCCTCGTGACAATTCCAGTTGCCAATACACACGAGGACATGTCCACTGAATCAACTGTAGTCTGAAGTATGGACCTGGTGACCATCTTGCCTTCTGATAAAATTGCTTGGAATCAAATATGATCCAGTTGAGGTAGGTTCTATGTTTATAGTTTATAAAGTCATACTTGGACATCAATGCCAAGTAGTTAGAGATCTGGAACTGCAGTCCAGCCAAGAAAAAACCTTTCAACCCATGAGGTCCAGTCTCTTACCCTCCCTGTCTGCCGGGAATCGAGCATGGGTGTTTTCCTTTGGTCTGTCTGACACAGTCTGTATTACTAAGGAGTTAGGTGGAGGGTGTGAAAACAAAAAATATGACAATGGCAGGGTGCTACTAGAGAGGCCTTAATCAGCTCCTGACACTCCAGCCCCAATCAGGGGGATTGGATTGGGGCTGGGTAGATAGCCTGATGCTTGCCTGGTAACTGTCCACACCTGCTAGCCTCATTAGAAGGAGCTATAAGGCTGGGAGGAAGTGAGAGCAAGGGGATCTGGGGGCGCGGAGACTAGGAGGGGAAGGTCAGGCTCACACTGAGAGGGAGGTGGGAGTCTCCAAGTCTGTGGCCGGCCATGACTGTGGTAGGCTAAACTGTGGTAAAAATCCTGTATATCGTTGGAAACTGGTGGTGGGGACTTGATCACAAATAAAGAGCACGAGTGTTGCACTAGCCTGAAGTGTCCCTGAGTCTCTGAGAAGAGGGATAGAAGAGGAGCCAAACCGAAGGGGCATGGTATGCGCCCTGTTACACTGACCCTTTGTGGGGGAACATAGTACCTTTTCTCAGCCCCCTTCGGGGTTGGTGCACACGTGGCTGGGGAATGCCACATGGTGTGTGTCAGTTGAAGAATGGCATCACTGATTGGTAAGGCCACCCGTAGCAGTGCTGATGTGTGAAGAATGTCTAGTGACTGGTGCTGACAGTCTTGCACCTCTTCCAGTGGGATCACAAGAGCATTGGCAATTCTCTGTAGTTCTTGAAACTGACGATAGTCATCTGGCAGGGAGGAAGGTGTCAAGGATACAGCAGTGTCTGGAGATGATGAAGGGAATGTCTCTGGATACGCTGGTACTGGATTGATCAGTGCATCATCAAATGCCATTTCTGAATGTCTACTGGATGAAGGGTGGGGCGGTGAAACGGGGAGTTCTCCTGAGGCCAACAAGACTGTTCCGAAAGTGATGACTGGGGCCATAAACTCCAATATGGCCAACTTGGTTGATCCTGCTGTTGTTGTACTTGTGCCCAAGGAGCTGGATACCAGCTTCTTGGGTAAGGCAAGGGAGAAAACTGCCATGGAGCCATCAGAACCCTCTGGTAGTCATGTTCTGGAACGGACGTGGCAGACTATGCCAAATGTCTGGGTCCTCAGATTCCGAGGAGTCGGAGTCTTGCATGAATGGCAGTGCTGATGGAGCCACCAGAATGGGATGCATTGGAGAGGTATGGTCAGCAGGAGGTAGATGTAATGCAGGATATGGTGCCTTCTGCAGAGTTGAGTGCACTGGAACAGGCAGCGACTTCACTCCTTCCAGGGTGAACAGTTCCTCAGGGCTGGAGTGCTTCTGATTCTCCCCAGAGTCTATGGTATTCAGTCTCTTGACAGGACTGGAACTGGTAAAGGCACCTGTCTCGGGACCTATAATTCAAGGGATGCCAGAAGAACCAAGGCAGGAGGGATACACGGATCCAGTGCCAGGCACGCAGAGTGGCCTCTCATCACTTTAGTGTGTCTTGCAGTGTGTAGCTCCTCTGTGGCTGGAACTTGTGGACGGTGCAACATCCTTCTTGGATTTAGAGGAAAACTTACTGCCATGCTTATGCACATGCTTCTGTGGCTGATGGCTAGGCCCCAATGTGGAGTCCGTAGCGCTGGTACTGGTGGATCCAGATGGAGCCTTCATGATAGGGGGAGCACTTTTGGATTGCTCAGGCTGATGTATGAGGTGGGGGGTGTTCCCTGAACAGGATCTGATTTCAGAGCCATGGCTACCTCCAGGGGTTCTTCTTGAGGCAGAGAACTCTGCTTCCTGCATACAGGCAGGGAAGGAGAGGCAGATACTGCACCTGGAGGCGATGTGGGCTTCCCCCAAACAGTACAAACAGCACTGGTGTTTGTAGCTGATGGAAAGTGAACAAGGGCAGGAAGCACAGACTTTGAATCCTGGCGTCTTTAGCATAATCCACTACCTAGACATGGGAACTGGGATCGGGGAGGTTATTTGGCAGGAAAAACTGCTGAAGCGGAGTCCCAAGTCCTTAATTAAAAAAACTGCTAGGAATTACCAAAGTACAACAAAAAACAATAAAATCCTAACTATGAATGAAAATAAGAACTGTTTTTGTAAATTTTTTTTGAAAATGTGTCACTAAGAACAAAAGGTCAACAGAAGCTCCAACTCAGACCATGTGGCAGTGAGAAGGAACTGGAGCTACAGAAGGTCCGCCTTGCCCTTTATCACCTCAGGTGAAACCATAAGGCAATACGAGGACACATGTGCGGACAGGTGAGCAATGCTACTTTGAAAAGCTCCAGGCACATGTGCATAACCCTCGGTGGAATATAGTAGGGACCATCACTTGAAGGAGGAGGAAATAATTAAAATCACAATGGACCAAACTATGTTTCACAAAGTGTTAGTCTTGAATAAAACACTGTTAAATAAAAGTATTAATATCCTTTTGAGATTTTTACTCTCTCTCCTCAAACACTTTGGACTCCCTAATAATCCATGGTAACTGACATTTTTCAAAGATCCATGTTATTAATATCTGAAAGGACTAAGTGTGACAACATATTTAAAGAAAAATCCTGGATGTCTTAAAATATCAGACAAAATTTTGGCATTCCTTATTTGTTTCACTTTTTGTATATTTAATATTTGTAGATACATTTTTGTTTGAACTTTGGTGATGGAGACTTTTCAGGCATCACAATTAAATCCTTACAAAAACAGATGCTTGATTGTTAATTCAAACCAAGAGTATTACACATTCATCACTTTTAGAACATATGTGTTAATGGGAAAACCAAAAGATGACAGGAGATTAGGCTGGAGGCAGAATATTCACCAGAAGAATGAGACCATTCTGTATATGTGAGCAAGATCAAATTGGCCTTGCAATTATGAAGCCCTACAATGACTTATTTCCTGCACAGAACCAATTTTATGCCTGAAAGAATGCACAAAAACAAGGGAATTCAAAATATTATAACAAATTATTTAATTATTTTGGTAGTGACCCAGCTTCCTGATTACTATATAAAGTTAAAGCAGAAAACAAAGAAGGGGACCTAGTTAATAGGGACTCTGACAACCAATCTAATAAACTTCTGTTGGTGAGAGAGACAAGCTTTGGAGTACTTTAATGTTATTCTTTAGTAAAACAAAAGAACCAGAAACTCTATACCAATTAGTTATACGAAGAGAACAACTGAGTCAAGAAGACTTAAATTGGCAATCTTGCACTTCAGTTTAGGGTGGGTGAAGGAGAAGCTATTTCCAAAATGGACATTTTCCAATGACAAAATTTTCCACATGAATGATTCCATACTCAAAGTAGAAATTTCTGTAGGTTCACATGTGAAGTCTTGTCGAGGATGCAAAGTCTAGGCAGAATCCTAGCAGACCTAGAGCAGCAGACACAAATGAACTGTTAGAGGCCTTTATCTTTAGGGGAGACTCCAGTTGTAATAGGGTCTTCTTTATCCCCCGAAGTGAGTTATCATTTGGAGTGGATGTAGACAGCTATTCTTCACTTTAATCTTTCATCAGACAAGAATTAAGTGATGCTTATCAGAAGGGGGAAATGCATTTAAGAACTAGCTGAGACATTGCTTCTACCTTCCACTGTAGACCTAAAGCCACCATCTGTCAAAGTGGTGCCAACTCTCTGGGTCCTATCTGACTCCCCACTAAACTTGGATGACCAGACAGCATTAGTGTCTAAAAAAGTCTTTTTTCACCTCTGGCTCACTAGGAAATTTTGTCCCTTTCTCAGAGATGAAGACCTGGCCACACTGATCCATGAATCTGTCACCTCCAGGTTGGATTGCTGTAATTCACTGCATCTCAAACTGAATGTAAAGACAATGCACATATTCCAGCAAGTACAAAAGGTGGCTGCCCACCTTTTGCGTGGCTTAGAGTGCTGTGAGCAATCAGACCCATGCTTATCCCCTTAACTAACTCCCAGTCAATTTCCACTGCAGTTTGAGGTTTTGGTCCTAATATTCAAAACAATTAATGGATCAAGCCCAGCTGCGATAAAGACTGAATTTTGAATTACAAACCACCACACCAACTGCACTCCTCCCGGACAAGGTAGATCACAAAGCCCAGGACAAAGGTGCAGGAGACCTGGGGACAAAGCATTCTTAATCAAGGGGATCCGGCTATCAAATGAACTTCAAGAGGGTATCTGGCAAATTCAGCATCTGACCATCTTTCTGAAACACAGCAAAACTTTCCTCTTTGAAAAAGCCTTTCCACTATAAGAATGACATTCACTACACTGTCACCTCCACTTTATCTAAACAACCCCAACCAAGCCAAAAAATTAAATACCCCAAAACAAATCTACCTAAATGAAAAGTAAATGAATAAAATCTACAAAAACCCAAACCAACCCCAAAACGCTACCTCATAAGCAGAGGTATTTTACACGCTACAAAGGGAGAAATACCAGAGATCCCATGAAGTCCAATAGGACCTTACTATTGTTATCAATGTTACATGGGAAGTGCTCAGATACTACAGTGATGGGCAGTAGTACAAAACTCCAAAATAGATAGATTGATAGACTATAGAGCCTGACTGCAGCATTTCCATTTTCTAGCTTGTTGCTATTTGGGATACTGTCCAAATGACACCAATATTTTCCTGTAAGGGTAAAGAGAAATTCCCTGGTGACTGAATCTAACAATCACAACCATCTACATTTTCATGAAGTTTCTGGGGACTAAAGAGAGACTGTGGGCTTGTCTAGTTAGTGAATTTGTGCACATTAAGCTCTGCTGTAAATCACTTGGATTTACTCTGTTACTCTGCTTTGAAATGGAGTAGATCAAAGTACACTAGGGAACTCTGAGTATGAGATACTAGGGTCCACATAGCCTGTTAGTGCACATCATACTAGTGCAGATTTATTTTCTATAGATCATACCATAGATTTATTTTCTATGCACTAACTCACCATCTAAACAAGCCCTAAATGAGAAAATCCAATACCTGAAGTGGAAACTCTTATATGCAAAACTTAGGAATCTCCTGTGGCAGATGAAAGTATGTGACCACTTCAGCCACAGACATCAGAAAGTCTCCTGGAGACAAAGAACTAGCCTACATAAGAAAAATTTTGCCAATACAGCTATACCAGTATAGCTATACCAGCAGAGACCGCTAGTGGAGCTGCAGCTTATATTGGCATAAGAAGATTTTTTGTCAGTATGGGTAAACTGCCTTCTCAAACAACATAAGCTATATTGGCAAAAGGACTCTTGCAGGTATAGCTGCATCAACACAGGGGAGATTGCTGGCATAGCTATGTCAGTCATGGGTGTAGATTTTTTCACACCCTTGACTAAGATAGCTATGTTGACAAATCTTTGTGGTGTACACTTGGCCACAGTCACGAGGGTTGCTGAAAGTCTTCATTCTCAGTCTCCTTTTCTTTATCCATCTGTTCAGTCTTTTGAGATCTATCAATTCTTGTAATCCTCCCATTTTTTAAGAACAATGAAGATGGAGCACACACCAAAGGATCATTGTTCTGAGGAAACTGGCTTTATTATCTCTATATACAATAGGGATAACAGGAGAGGGAAAGAAGAACAGATGCATGGGGAGCACTGAGCTCCAGGGAAGAACAGTAGCAGAAAACTTCCAATACTATCCGTCAAAGATAGTGAGGGCTCAAGAATCTTGAAAGTGAGCAGTCCTGCCTTTTAGAACGATGGCTGGTTGACGGCACACCTTAGAGCAGTCATGCTAAAATTTTACAGGTGCTTCTGACCTTTGTGTTGGTTCTACAGTTTCACGACTTTCCTTAGAACAAGAGTTACATTTCTTTCAAAATGTTTATTGAAGAAATAGTCTTGAGTTTTGCAAAAGGGAAAGGCACAAGTACTTTTTCTAAAAGTTTTCTAAGTGTTACTCTAAATGAGCACCTTCATGCAAAATTAGGTGAAACAATTTGATGGGTTTACAGAAGAGAACAAAATGGAAATACTAAAGAACAAGGAGGAATTCCATAAATGCTTTAAAGAAAGAATGAGGGTTAAATATTTAAGTCACCAGTAAATGAAGCTGATATTATGCATTTTAGTTAAAACACCCCGTGTGTAGCTCTCACAACTCTTTTTGATGTTTGAGAGATTAACTGTTGCAGAAAAAACAATGGACAAGAAACTATCAATTGGTGTTTTTAAATGTAAATATTTTTGTCATTTTTAATTTGAAAAATTATTCTCATTAATTAGTTTAATCTCACTCAATAGATCTCGTTATGTATAAACCGCTACAGTACTACTCAATTTAAATTCACAGAAACTAATTAGTCCAGCAGCAGGAATCAGCCTCACTGAAACATTACTGATTCTTGAGGAGATTATATCACTGTAGCTTCTTTTAGTCATATTATATTACATATCTCAAAGAACAGCTATAGTTTCCTACTCACCTCTTCAAAGGTACTTCTGACAACTTAGATCTAGAGTTCATAAACAGCCTCAGTTTCATGTTGACAATATCTCCAAGTACCTAATAGAAAAGATAATTTTTCCGTATTAAAAATGGATTTGGGTAGTTATCAAAGTTCCTTGGCTTTGAAAACAAACGATTCTCTTGACAAATCTTTTTTCCCCTCTGTGAGGGGGTGTATTAACTCCACACTAGAACTGAAGGGGTTAAGGAGCAGTTCTGGGCCCAGATGACTCCATTCCCCTGAACCTGCAGAGCATGCTCCAGCTAGAGCAAGGGGCTTTAAATGGAGCCAGACAACTCAGATGGGGGCAGATGAGGGAACAGGACAGATCTGGCCTGAGATCTCCTGACCAAAGCTGCTACAGACATCTCCGCTGGGAAGGAAAGGACTACCTCAACAACTCCCAAACTGTGGATCAGTAGATGGGGTCATGGATCCAACGGGCAAGATTTGGCTTGTGAGACAATGCTGTCTCCCTGCAAACATGTCTGGGCCTATTCCACAAATGTTGCACCTCCTGGCCTGACATTTGTGGAGCAGATCCAGACTGTGTGGAGGTGGCAGTGTGGATGCCACTTTGTCATTAGCACGAGCCAGCTGTGGAAGCATCCTCGTGAGAGACTTGAATCCAGAAAATCCTTATTTGTGGTCAGCAAGCTTATCAACAGAGAGCATTCTCTATGCTTGAGCTGGTAAGAGCTTATGCTACCCTTTTCTGAGACGGGAATATGCAATGTCTTGTAAGCTCCTTAATGCAGGGCTCATATCTTCTGTTATGCGACCATGAGTACCCTGTTGGCACTCAGTAAAGAATTGTTTTAAGTTACTGTCTCTGTGCTGCAAATTCCTGGCTGACAATGAAATTATTCAGCCTCCCACACAGGTGATGACTGAGCATCTCAGCAAGATGAAGCAACAGTTTGCAACCTTTCCCCCCCTGATTTGGACATGTCAAAGTCTGACTGTGTGTGAAATCCCTTTCATTGCAAGCCCAATGCCATGGATTTGCCAGCAGCTTAAATCAAACAGCTCATTGAAATTTCCTGCCATTGACCCTTGAGAGGAACATATGTCCAACTTCTCTCCCAGAGTTCTGGTTCACTGTCAAGAATGACTATACTGCACTCTCAACACATGCCTTGAAACTGATGCTGCCATTTGCAAGCACATATATATGTGCAGCTGGATTCAGTGCACTTGTGTCCATCAGAGCACAACATCGATCTACCATTGATGTCACATCAAAGATTAGATGTGCAAATTCTAACATGCATCCGGACTTTGAGAAGCTGTGTTGCAACATGCAAGCCCATGTCTCAAGTTAAAGAGCGCTAAATAACATATTGAATGGGCAAATTCCTTGACTTACTTGGTCGCTGTGTTGCTTGTGCTGTCTGGGGTCACAGGAAACAGTAAGTCTCAAAATGGGGTCATGCAGGCAAAAAGTCTGGGAACCCTGGTCTGAAGATTGTTACTCCCCCCCTTTATTCCCCCCCCCCCTTTTGCTATCTTAAGATGGACTTTTTGAAACTGTGGAGGGGGTGGATGGTAGGAAGTGGCCCAGGGAGGCAGTCTTGAGGTATGCCCAGGTGCCTGACATTGGTTGTCTCTCATAGGGCCCTGAATCAGAGCCTGGTGGAGTGGGAGGGCCTGGGCTTCCCTAACCAACACCCTTCCACCCCTCGCAGGAGTAAAGAGAAGACAGAGACTCTGGAAGCCTTGTGGCAAGGGCAAGCCACCTACAGCGGCTAGGAAACAGACTGAGGCTCCTTCCGTTTTAAGGACACAGTACCCTCTATAGTTCATTGGACACTGCTACTGCTAAAGGGGGAATTGAGCTAAATTGGGCTGAGTTGCCACCCACCAAAAGGCAGGCCATCCCAGTTTTGGAGGAGTTGCCAACAGGAGGCACCAGAGACCAAGGGGGAAATTGAGGTCAATGACTTAAGCACTAGGTGATGCCACTGCTAAGCCTGGCCCCTTGTCAAACACTCTCTAAGGCTTCAGTAACAATCAGTATATATCTTAAGAAGTCTTTCAGTTCTAAGTATCTGCATTAAAGAATGGTTATTGTCAGTTAATTTAGGTAAAATATAGACCTGCCCTAAAATTAGTTCTGATCCAGCATGGAATGTCCTCCATATTCTAAATTTTAATGTTTTTCTCCAAAATATTAACAAATTAATTTTTTTAGAAACAGCTGTTGTCTTCATCTCCTTCCAGTATATATTCAAACTTCTTTTAATCTGTACCTTCCAGTATAAAGATAATGTTTTCTCTCTTATGAAATCTATGTTGGTTCTGCAACAAAGCAAAGTAGCAAATGTTCAAGAATTATACTGATATCACCAATGATGGATCAGTGATGTGTTAAACTCTTCATCCCAGAATTTTTGAATCATTTCCACCTAGTCTTTGATTTCTATCTGTTTATAGTAATTTCTAATGCACCCATCTCCATAGTACTGGTACCTAGGTGCTATATACAAAATGAGAATACTACTTCTTGCTTACATTTCTTTTGTTCTGTGGACAACTCATGGTTTAATGTTGAATTCTCTGGTGATTATATAAAGGAAAGCAAATAAATATAACAGCAATTAAAACTGGAAGATTAACACTGTTCAGAGTCATAAGGCTGTCTTCTAGTATACTTAGGCTGCATTTGGTTCAAGGAATCTAGCTCGGCTTACTAAGTGTCATTCTTTCTCAGACTAGTTTTCGAATTATCTGGAACTCCTAACTGTGCCTTTGTAACCTAACAAAAGCCTGTTCATCTTCTTATAGTCTTAATACATGACAATTTTAAGTCTCTCCAATATAGTATCATGAGACAAGTTTGAAGTGACTACCAAATGTCACAAGGTATGATAAAAATAGAATGCTTTCACCAGAGCACACAGATCATGAATGATTTTGATTAAACTGCTCATAAATGATTGGGACACTAATCATTTACTGGGGGATGACTCCTTAATTTTTTTATTGCACTACATAACACACAGGATTTATGACATGGATAGTTACCATTATTATTATTTGTAGAACACTGAAAAAATGTTTGGTGCTTTTCAAAACAATATATAAATATAAACCCAGCTCAGAAGAGCTTATGGTCTTGATGTCAGACATATACAAGACAAGATACCCAGAGACGACCCAACTTAAAATCTTTTCCCTTTGGGGTTTTATATGTGTACGTGCTTGTTTAAACAAATACACTCTTCTGGAGGAGGTGTAATGGTTTAACGTTTGTAGGGCATAATGAAATAGGTAGACCTGAATAGTTTTTCAACAGAAAATGCAGTTTCTGAATTTTTTTTATTTGGTTTGTTGAACTGACTCAAAATGTTTTGTTTTGACTCATTTCAACATTAAACTGCAACTCCTATCACTGCGAGTTGCCTCTTGGGAGATGAAGTTCAGGTCCCCATTCTCTCCTATGGGCTGGGCTGCCTAGGTGGGTGGCAACTTCCATGATGCAATGCAGTCTCCCCTTTGACTAAGTGGCATTGTGCATCATGGGAGTTATACAGCTGCGGGTACATCACGGGAGATGTATTCCAGCCAGGGAGTCCAGTTCATAAAGGAGAACAGGAACTTCAGACCTGAACTACAACTGTCAGGAGTCAATGTACCACAACAGGAAAATGCAGATTGTGCATCAACCCAAAACAAAAATATTTTGATTCAGAATCATCATAATGTTTCATTTTGATTGGAAATGCTGAAACTTAACATTTCATCACTTCTGAACTGAATTTTTCAGAACAATTTGTTCTCTGACAAATTGATATTTCAACTTTTTGTTCCAATTTGGGACAAAAACAAATGTTGAAATATCAGAATTTCCCATAAGATCAAAATTTTGCTTAGCTTCATCCTCAGGAATTATGAATGGGAAGCAAGCGGGAGTCTGGTGTACTGAGAACAGAAGGACATTCCATGCACAGGGAACATCATGGAAAAAGGCATGAAAATGGGAGTTGAAAAAAGAAACAAATCTGTGAGGCTTGCATCATTTTCAAGGGGAAGAAGGTAAAACAAACTGCAACAGGAATCAAGACAGCTAGTGCAAAATTGTAGAGGGCCTTGAAGTCAAAGCAAGAAATTTAAATTTCACAGAGCTAGTCTTAAAGAAATGGCATAATGTGACTCATGAGAAAGGAAGGTAATTTTAGCAGCTTTGTATCCATGGCATTGTCTCTCAAGATCAGGAGTTCTCAACCTTTTTCTTTCTAAGGCCCACCCATCCACAGCCCACCTGTGCCAGAACTATTGTTTTTCTGCATATCCAGTAGATTAAAAGCTATAATAAATTGAAAGTCATACAGTTAAAAACACACATACACACACACACAATATAAGAAAGAAATGGATAATATAAGTACACAGATAAAAAACTGAATATTAAGTTCAAATACTAATATGCCTGTATTTCCCCACTGCGCAGGGCTGAAGCCCAAGCCCCGCCGCATGGGGCTCCTTATGGTGTGGGGCCCCAGGCAGTTGCCCTGCTTGCTATACCCTAATGACTGCCCTGCTGAAGCCAATGGATTTCAGCATATCATGCAGGAAAATTAACACGCTCTCTGGTTAAAAAAAAAAAAAAAGCCAGTGTGTCCAGATAGAGCAAGGGGAAACAGCATTAAATTTCTGTATGCTCTCTGATTTATTTTGCCAGACCACCTGAAACCTAATCAAGGCCTCCCAAAGGGCCATGGACCCCCAGTTGAGAATTGCAGCTCTAGATAATCAACAGTTACATGCAATAGAGGATTGTTCTTGGATATTCTTAATAGCACTAGCCATCCGAAGGAACATCCATTCAAGCACTGAAACAAGGTTAGATTTTATAGATATCTCTTCTAATGAAGACATTCATTTTCTAAATTGTTACATGTATATTTGACAGTTTAAGTTAAACTAGTCTCTCAGATAAATGTTAGGCTGTATTTTTTTTTTTAGATATTTCATGTAAAAATAAGAAAAAAAACATTCTTAGTACAGGATAAAGAACACAAAAGTACAAATTCAAAGAAACTGCCATCGTCTTACAATCAATAAATGTGCCATCTTCTGTGCTTCTCTTGTTAAAGGATCAACAATAGCAATAACGTCATAGAATGGTTCATTCTGTTGAGGATCTATTTTTACTATGCTGTTAAAAAAAGATGTTAAACATAAGTGAAATGAAAAATTCTAAATTAAACTTGTGGAAATAACAACCATCAACAGGTTTTCTTAATTCTGAATTTATCATATTTTTAGCACTTTACATCATCTTTAAGAATTTTTCAATATAAGACTTTGCTCCAAACATTTATCAGAGGCCTGGTCTATACTAGGGGGTGGGATCGATCCAAGTTACACAACTTCTGCTATGTGAATAATGTAGCTAAAATTGATGTACTTAGATCTACTTACCACGGTATCTTCACTGCGGTAAGTCGATGGCTGATGCTCCCCGTCAATGCCGCCTGTGCCTCTCACTCCGGCGGAGTACCAAGTTGACAGGAGAGTGCTTGGCAGTCGATTTATTGTGTCTAGACTAGACTCAATAAATCGACCCCCACTGGATCGATTGCTGCCCATTGATCCAGCGGGTAATGTAGACAAGCCCAGAGTCTCCTTGTGAAGTGTCCAGAAAAGCACATTATGAACCAAAATACTTACCTTTCTGTTCATTATAAACCTTTCATGCAAGTAATATCAGCCAGAATCTTCCTCAGGTTTCCATCACCACAGTGTAGTGGTGTGGCTGCTGACTGAGCTCTCCTTTGGAGCTGACTTTGGGACTCCTCCCACTACAGCTGGTTGACAAACTGTACCTCCTGCTGCTTTTGCAAAAGTTGCAGGAGGACGGTTTGGGTCTTTTGCTACTGATCAGCTCATAGACAGACAATTTTCTCCATCCTTCCTATATCCATTTCACTCCTTGGTGGTGGTGGTGGGGTCTTTGATCCTGCTGACTACACAAGTTTGTGGCTGCCTACTGAGCACCTCCTCATAGCCAGGGGTTGCTTTACAGGCATCCTGCCCCTATTACCCGCTCAAATACTCCAGATAGTCTATGTTGTAACTCACAGTACCCCTTTCTTGGGCTAGTTTAATGTCAAATAAAGTTTACACAAACCTCAGAAACCTTAGTCATAAAATAATCCAAACAGTCTTTAATATAATGTCCAAAATCATAAGCTCAACCTGAAGCCACCAGTCCCCAGCCCCCCTTTGTCCCTTTTTCTATCCTGAATCATCAGATTTTGCAAGTGTCGTCAAGAGTCAACAGTGACAGAAATTTGATTTAAACATAAAAAAAAAAAAAAGGAAACTGGGTAATGTTAAATATAATAAAATGGAGGAACTTGTTTGTCTCTCCTAGACAAGGATTTGTTTTGACAAACCAGATTAAAAGGAGATAATGTATTAATCACAGGCCCTTGATTAGAGGAAGCTGGAGCCATAGGAATGAATAGTAGGCCCTCACTAAAAGCATATGTTAATAAATCATGCATTGCAAATATGATTACTGGATTTCCACTATTTTTCACTAAACAACGTATCAGTTAGGTGCTGCCAGGAGTGTAGCCAGTGCGAGTGATGCTACACATCCTACAATCCCATGGGAGAATACTATGCCACGTCAGGTTCTCAGTATGCTTTGATACAGGGCTAAGGTACTTGCAACTGGCTGCTGGTGCTGCTTTTCTTCCTCTCACTATGCTACGAAGGGAAGGCCAGACTCAGTACACCATAGCAGTTTTTCCAATAAAACTGAACAGGAACTTGGGAGTGATGATTACAGGAGGATAAATGAGTCTTCAGGAAGGTTCTTCTGTTACTCTCTTATTCAGTCATGGTTCTAATGCTGCCCTTTCTGCCTTTAAAAACTCAACCTGTCTCTGCAACCAGCCACTGAAAGGAAGTAAAACTAAAGATGGCTACCATGATCTTACCATTAATGAGAAGCTAGGAGTCCCCCTCCTCTTGCCCCACTTCTTGTCGTTCCAATAAAGATTTACAGATGTGAACCTTAGTATTTTCCAGTTTCATTTAGCAACAGAAAGACACCAGTGGCATACTAACTTTCACTGACTCCTCATGTTTGGGGTTAATGAGAAAGCAGGAGCAACAAACACAGATACTTTAAACTCACTGCTTAAGACTTCCAAACACAATGTAAATCTGCCTGCTGGCTTTTAATATATCTTGTAGCAGCCAAAGCACAACAGTGAGAATCTAACCACCCCTACTGCAAATAGAGTTGGTGGTGAGAACAGTACCATCATCCATCTGTAGGTGACATAGTCCTATGTTTTGGTGCTGTGTGCCAAAAGTGTGAGAAGAGGTGACATGGTGCTAATCCCCACTCCAGGAAATGAATAATTTATATACTAACCTTGTGAACAGTAATCAGTAATCCACAAAATTCAATAATCTCAATTTGGACTTTCCACATCAGTGCAGATTAGTGAGGCTCTCTTAGTTTACCTGCGATTTTGTTTAACTACGTTCAGGTTTTTAATTTAGTAAGTAAATATAATGTACTGATTCATCTTCCTCTCTCCCAGTACTCCCACTTCCACTCCATAAAATTCTATTTGTCACCTTTTTCAGTGTTGATTAGAAATAGATAAAATTGTCAAGGTTTTGACATTACTGACCAATATACTAGTAGTGAAATTAAGATTGCCTGTGTTGCTCATTGGTTTCCTGAATTGTTTGTACAATCACAAAATCAGTTTCTTCTTTTAAAACTACAAAATGTTTACTGAAGTTCTGGAAGATTGCATACAGTACTTAAAGCATTAATAATGTTTAATATTAAGATGCCATAGCTATATATGCATTATGATGAGACTGAACTTACCTGTGTTGCTCTTTGAGAAATTCAACATTTTGTCTAATGACCGTTTTAGGCAATGAAGACAGAAGGGCATCCACTTTCATAATCAAATCACTGCCACTGGTACAATAAAACAAACAGTTAATATGTGACTTTTCTAATAAAAAGGGAATAAAATATTAATTTTCAATGTATATCTGCGTGCATAAAAGACTACACAAAAATATGATGCTTTAAGGACACCACAGTCATAAGATTTTTAATTTTGAGTCTCTAAGCCTTTAGAATGTGACTAACCAAGAACTACTAAATCTATAGTTCTGGAGAGATGTGCCCTTCTATACATTTACAAGATGGAATATACAGTCCAGCAGTTTAAATGGTAAAATCCACTTGTACCCACAACTCTCTGTTCCTTTCTTGCTGCTGTTCACTGAAAAATTCCCTCTTCCAACTCCCATGAGCAGCCACAGCTAATCAGTCCATCTTTTGACTGCATCTTATTTATCCTAGAGTTTCCACGCCATTTTAACTGAATTTTTAACTGTTTTATCTCCGCATCATTACTTTTCTTCTGTCATTTAAAAAACAAAAACTACAATTAGCTACCACTGATACTGATATGAGTGCAGTGCTTAGTCACTGAGATAGTTGTTCATATTACAGGTGAAACCTTTACCACAAACAACAGAGGTGACCACAGAAACAGTTAAATCTCATGAAGCCATAGAGCCTCCCACAGTACTGAGAAAATCAGTGTCATAGGCAGATAAATAGAAGGCATTAGTACTGAAGCGGTCAGTACCAATGACACCAGTACTGGGAGCTTTGATGCCAAAATTTCAGTATTAGGTGATACATGAAGCTCCATATGAGCCAGGAACAGAGCAGAGTGACTGGTACTGGAGTGGACGCCCAGAGGGACCCTTCTTGGGCCTTGAGCTACCTTTTTCCATGGAAGAACAAAAGGATTTCTGCTTTTAGAGCTAGCACCCAGAGAGGGTGACCTAGATCTACGTCCCTGAGAGGAGCTATTCTTCTTTCTCTTGACTTCCAGAATTTGTCCTGGTTCAAGAGCAGGATTTTTGAGAAACTCTACTCACAGAGCTGCAAGCTGAGGAGCTGACAGGAGCACCTATTGAAGAGGATTGCTTAGGGATTTCAGTCCCACTCACTCCAGGATATGAATAGGGCTGCATTGACCCCTACAGCAAAAAACAGCTTTATGCCAGTCTGTTTTGTCTTTTGTGTTCTATTTAAGAATGACTTCCAAATGGCACACGTCTCAGGAATGTGTTCCTCATTAAGGCATAATAAACATCTGGTATGCCCTTCATTACAGGGTATTACTGCCTTGCAAGGAGGACAGTTTTCAAGTCCTGCAGACTTTTGTTCCACCATAAGAGCTCAGCCTGGAACCAGGAAAGTCTCACAGGAAGAAAGAAAAAAAAAAAGCTTGTTTTGCTTTTCTTTATTTTTTAAAAAGGAAACATTATGAAAAACCTACAACTAAAGACTAACTATCTGAGTAACTATCTGAAGTTATTTACAACTATTTACACAAGAACAATGAGTGAGAAATTCAGGCTATGGCTACACTACGAAGTTTACAGCAGCAGAGCTGCAGCGATGCAGCTGCACTGCTGTAAACTAATGTAACAGTTCTAAGCAGACAGGAGAGAGGTCTCCTGTCAGCTTAACTACTCCAGCCCCATGTGCAGCAGCAGCAGCTATGTCTGAGGGAGAGCTGACATAACACTGTCTACACTGGCTGTCTATACCAGTGCTTAGGTTGGTGTAATTTCATTGCTCAGGGGGGTTGCTTTTTCACTCCTGAACGACGTAAGTAATACCATGTTTCAGAGTAACAGCCGTGTTAGTCTGTATCCGCAAAAAAGAAAAGGAGTACTTGTGGCACCTTAGAGATTAAATTTGTTAGTCTCTAAGGTGCCACAAGTACTCCTTTTATAAGTAATACCGCAATAACTGCTAGTTTCATCATAGCCTGAGACACTGCCTAAGTGCCTACCTGAAGTCACAGGCAATAAGAAGGAACTAAGGGACACACTCCACGCTTTATGCCTTTGGATGGGAGGCATGAGGACACTTGGAGGACAAGGGCAAGATGCTGTCCAAAAGAATCCAAACTTGGGCACATGCACACCAAGAGTGGAATACATATGGACAAACACTGAAAGAAGACCTGGTATCCTCTAGAAGAAAGTGAAATAATTAGTCACAGGTGATAAACTCAAATGAGTCTCACATGCATTCAGACAATAGATTCCCAAAACCCAAAAGTGTTTTACTGTTTAGAGCTGATCCCCATCTCTCTGACAACGCTTTTAATCTTCTCTGCTGAGGTACTGAATGTTGTCTTTTCCAACAAATGAAAATCTTCAGTAAAGAACTCATTTTCATCCAAAGGACCCAGGATCTTAAGAGGAAAAACAAATGACACTATTTTACTAGAAGCTTAGGTTTTCAAAAATATTTCCTCTGTAAGCAAAAAATACGCTCAATTTTTAATAAAGTAAAATTTTCAGTATTAAAAATCTCTCTCCTGCATACCACTAGATTTTACTATTTATATAGTATTCATGCTGTGAAAATTCCAGCATTTACAATTTTCTATTAATTAAATTGAACTACAGTATATTTAAACATGCATTCCTTTCAGGTGATATCCCAAATAGCAAGTAGAAAAAATTCATTGGGCAAGCAAGGGATGCATCTATTGTAAACAAAAACAAACAAACAAAAAAGTTACAACAGGAACATCCACAAATATGTGTATAAAGCTATCACAGCATTCCCAGTATACATGCCTATTTACAGAAATGTATTATTCGGCAACATAAGCTCCTTCTAAATAAAAGCTCAAAGAAAAAAGTGCAAAATTTGAACACAAACCACCATGATCCTGCCTTGTGCTTAGTTGTTAAATCCTATAACACCTTCATCGTGTCCTACATCAGAACTATTTTAGTGTATTGGTGTGCACACAGTTGTTTAAAAAAAATTGGGAAATCAATACGTTCTATTGTACACATGCCAAACATTATAAGAATATGAATACATTACACAAACACACACACACACACACACACACACACACACACTTTTCTATAAAGAAAATAAGTTTCAGTTATCCAGTCTCAGTGGAAGCAGAAGTAAATGGACAGGTAATGTTTCCAGAAGATTAAGTAGCAAGAAGGGCCGAACCAAAGCCACTGAGGTCAGCGGGAGTCTCTCGGTTGATTTCAATGGGTTTTGGATTGAACTGTAAAAACATTATGGCAAAAGTACAAAATTTTTCAATTTCGTTTTAGGAAACAGTTGAAAAGGCAATGGGAGTTGAAATGAGAGTTTTGCCACTGACTTATGGGGACAGGATTTCATTCTATTATTCTTAAATAAAACATCAATGACAATAATTGATTGAAAAAAGAGAGAAATGTAAAGTGCCCTTTTGGTCAGGAAAGTGATTCTGAAAAACTGCTAGTCTTATTCAATATGTCTTATTGCTATGTGCACTTAGGGTCATCTTTTGACATTAGTGACTAAATAAAGTTTTCATTGTTTTTGGACTGTTGTTACCTCAGAAGGGGATAGAAATAGAGAGAAATGACCTTGGCTGGAGGGCTAGGCCATGAAACACATAGCCAGTGACAGGACATCACAGGAGGGCATCACAGGAGGTGCTATAGACTAAGACCCTTGCAATGCCATGCTATGATGACTGGGGGCACTACAGCAGTAAGTCAAGCTGCTTACAGGACTGCATTCTATTTTGACTTGTATCAACATAATTGTTTGCTAGGTTCCAATTTCAGGACCAAAGTTTGCTCTCAGTTATACCTGTACACCTTTTTTTACACAAGTTATGCCGATAAGACAAAATATACTAACTTATGAAATAGCTTGTTAATTACTGTTCAAACCCATTTGCACAGTATGCAAACTTCTCCCTATTGTCTTAGAAAAAAAAAAGTAAAGAGCTCAGAAATAGTCATATTATTATCCTGAAAATTTAAATTTCTTTTAAAAATTTTTGTGGTTTTCTAGCAAAAATCCCAAGAAAATGACATAATACTTTTCCAGTCAAGAACAGTTTCTAAATGTGTTACAACTATATCTAAAAGAGTTAAATAGTTGAATTAATTTCAAATAATCATCACTCATTAACTTTGAAGAACAACTCCACTGTGAAAAGTTATTGTAAAAATATATCAGTAAATCTAAAGTAGACATTTGCAATGCTCTCATCGTATCTTGGTGATGTTGCACTGGTATAAATGAAGACTGATTTTGGCTTGCAAATTGTTTAGGCCAAATTTTGTAATACTGGTATGATGCATGAGCCAGAGAGACACTAGCATGATTTTAAGATTCCATGATGAGTTTGCAGGGCTGGCAGATAGAAAAATAAAAGGTGTTTTTTCTTATTAACTGAGAAAGTTTGGTATTGAAATCATTGAGAGATGCACATAGAACCCAACACCACCATTTTTGGTCATCTTTCCAAGTAAAACTGAACATCATTTGTTCATTACATCAAGGTATGAGGGCAACTGTAGTGCATGAAAACACAGAATCAAATGCGTTCGACATTAACAAAGGGTGAAACAGGAGTGTGTCTTAGCCCCCATGCTTTCTAACATCTACTTTTCATTCCTGCTTCTTCATGCATTTAAAGACAGCAATGATGGCATTTATTTTCGAACTAGACTAGATGGCGGCTTGTTCTACACTGCATAGTTTAGAGCGAAAAACAAGGTGAAAGAGCTGGTTCTGAGAGATTTCAAGTTTGCGGATGATACGGAATTGGTTGCCCACAGTCAATCTTTCCTGCAAATCTCTTGGGTAGATTTTCTGCATCATGCAAGGGCTTCAGGTTGACAATTAGTTTCAAGAAAACTGTAATCATCTATCACAGGGTGGAAGAACCAATGCCTGACATCACTCTGGAGGGTAAATCTCGTGGAGTTGTCAACAGCTTTTGACCCTTGGGTTCTATGATTAGCAGGAATCTTGACCTTCAGACTGAACTGATTAACTGAATTGGAAAAGCAGCTAAGAATTTCAGGCTATTACAGAAACGTGAATGGAATAACAGCAAACTATGAACTGAGGTGAAGATGCGAAGCTACGAGACTTGTGTGCTGTCATCCCCGCTTCTTTGTTCAGAAATGTGGACTACATATGCTAGACTCATCAGGAGACTGAACAGCTTCCACATGAGATGTCTGCACAAGATCCTGGAAATACAGTGGGAACACAAAATACCAAACACAGAGGTGCTGTGGCATGCAGGACTAACACACTTAGAAACCACTATCAAGAAGAGAAGGTTGCAATGGCACAGTCCTGCCAGGAGATTGGGAGGAGACTCTATTGCTAATAATATTTTGCACAACAAGATTTGAGATGGCTCTAGAAAGCAGGGCTGCCTTTTACGGCGGTACTAAAATGTATACAAAAATAATATGAAGTCGTTCAACATCAGTGTAGAAAGCTGGGAGTAGTACGCAGAATCCCACCCAATCTTGAGGGAATATCTGGCACTGGGTGCAGCTGAACATGAAGCAGCTTTTGTCCAGAGGACGGAAGCAAAGTGAGAAAGAAGAAAGCAGCGTCCTGTAATCTTGGACTCCAACTCAGACAACACACGGAGCTGTGAAATTTGTAACAAGCTGTGTCGCTCTTTAATTGGGGCTTGTCAGCCATAAGCGGATTCATCAAGCACTTGACTAGACCTCTTACGTGTACACCATGAGCCAGTGAATCAATGGTTGCCTAATCTAAGTAAAATTGCACACTAAATTAATGAATAACTATTGCCCCTGAGATCCAAGTATTTGAAGGGCAGATCCTCTTTGGAAAGTGACTTAAAATGGAACCTTTTTACCTAACGAACCAGTCTAACACTTTTTAATGTTGAATGAGAATGTATGTTGTGTATCCAAATTTTAAGTAAATCCTATTTTAAAACAGATTGCATTACTCTGGGCTATAAAAGAATGCCTGAGTAAAACTACTCTATCCTAGCAAGGAAATTTGTGGGTTGTTAATCACTCTAATACAGGAGAGATAAATTAGTTGAGAAAGTAAAACTCACCTAGTAAATATCAACCTTGCCACTTTAGATTTCCAGGTATGTATGTATAAGAATTGATCATATACTATGTCAACTTCATGATTTATTCTTCGCTGTGTTCAACCAATGATTTGGTCAATTGCTGGTTTCATTCCATGTTACTGTCAAATTCCTGATTTATTACCTCAATTCCAACTGTAATTTTGACTTGATAATTGTGCTGTTTAATTCTTAATTAGTTAGAAGTTTAATTGATTTTAAGTTTGCTCTCTTTATTAATTTGTAATAAAACTCATATAAAGCATACAACTCTCTCTCCAGAGGGCAAAGGTCATTTACTAAACTATTTCAGAGCTACTAGGTTCTATCTCTAAATTAATACTTGTATCCCAAACAGAGATCTAGGCTTAGAGGAGGCAGTAGAGGTCAGTTCCCTTGCTGGGTGCATGCCCCAAGGAACTCAGTAGGGCCAAGATTGTACAAGATAGGATTAAGGGACTAGGGATCACAACCATGATGACTGTTCTTAGATTTCTCAGGCCTTTGTCTATAGCACCAGGTCCCAGACTCCCTGCCTCACCAGTAGAGTTCATATGAATGGGACCAAGGCAACCAGGTAGGGGATGCCTCCCTGCTGTGCTTCCAGTGGTAGCTGTGGTGAGGCTACCCTAACAGGAGTCACAGGCTGAGCTAGAGACTGTCTCCTTGTGGTCCCTGAAGAGGTGTTTGGTACTGTAGCAGTGTTGGCACGTAGTACCATAAAGGGCACTCTCATAGTCATAGACAGTAGTGGTGACTCAAGCTGTGCAGTAACCATCAAATTGTTCAGTACCAAGAAAAACTTTGGTGTTGAGAGGGTTGATGCAGGGAGCAACCATACCATAATGATCAGCACCGGAAGTGTGGGTGCCAGGGTCTCTGGCATCAAGTGCACCAAGGTTGGTACCAATGGATCATACAAGGCAAAGGATGGTGCTCTACTTCAGATGGTACCATTGCTTGGTGACTGGTTCTGTCAGGTTGTCAGAAGGACCCAATTTGAACCATGAACCATCTTTTGACTGAGTAGTCTGAGAAGATCTGTGCCTCTCTTTATGAGACGCCAAAGACAAAGGAAAGAACTAGGCCTGTGCTCGCGGTGGGAACCATATTTCTTCCTATTCCTTTCAGATGACTGGGTATAGAATGACTTAGATGCTCTGCTGGTCTCAGTAGATTGAGACGTCTTTGAAGAGTGAGCATGGGAGCTCAGATCTGAGCAACAACTCAAAGGAGCACTCAATTATAATGGCTGTTCAAGTCTGGTAGGCCCTTTTTTCATAGAATCATAGAATATCAGGGTTGGAAGGGACCTCAGGAGGTCATCTAGTCCAACCCCCTGCTCAAAGCAGGACCAATCCCCAACTAAATCATCCTAGCCAGGGCTTTGTCAAGCCTGACCTTAAAAATATCTAAGGAAGGAGATTCCACCACTTCCCTAGGTAATGCATTCCAGTGCTTCACCACCCTCCTAGTGAAAAAGTTTTTCCTAATATACAACCTAACCTCCCCCACTGCAACTTGAGACCATTACCCCTTGTACTGTCATCAGCTACCACTGAGAACCAGTCTAGATCCATCCTCTTTGGAACCCCCTTTCAGGTAGTTGAAAGCAACTATCAAATCCCCCCTCATTCTTCTCTTCTGCAGACTAAACAATCCCAGTCCCTCAGCCTCTCCTCATAAGTCATGTGTTCCAGTCCCCTAATCATTTTTGTTGCCCTCCATTGGACTCACTCCAATTTTTCCACATCCTTCTTGTAGTGTGGGGCCCAAAACTGGACACAGTACTCCAGATCAGGCCTCACCAATGTCGAATAGAGGGGAACGATCATGTCCCTCGATCTGCTGGCAATGCCCCTACTTATACATCCCAAAATGCCATTGGCCTTCTTGGCAACAAGGGCACACTGTTGACTCATATCCAGCATCTCGTCCACTGTAACCCCTAGGTATTTTTCTCCAGAACTGCTGCCGAGCCATTCGGTCCCTAGTCTGTAGCGGTGCATGGGATTCATCCGTCCTAATTGCAGGACTCTGCACTTGTCCTTGTTGAACCTCATCAGATTTCTTTTGGCCCAATCCTCTAATTTGTCTAGGGCCCTCTGTATCCTATCCCTACCTTCCAGCGTATCCACCTCTCCTCCCAGTTTAGTGTCATTTGCAAACTTGCTGAGGGTGCAATCCACACCATCCTCCAGATCATTTATGAAGATATTGAACAAAACCGGCCCCAGGACCGACCCTTGGGGCACTCCACTTGGTACTGGCTGCCAACTAGACATGGAGCCATTGATCACTACCCGTTGAACCCGACAATCTAGCCAGCTTTCTATCCACCTTATAGTCCATTCATCCAGCCCATACTACTTTAACTTGCTGGCAAGAATACTGTGGGAGACAGTGTGAAAAGCTTTGCTAAAGTCAAGGAACAACACGTCCACTGCTTTCCCCTCATCCACAGAGCTAGTTATCTCGTCATAGAAGGCAATTAGATGAGTCAGGCATGACTTGCCCTTGGTGAATCCATGCTGACTGTTCCTGATCACTTTCCTCTCCTCTAAGTGTTTCAGAATTGATTCCTTGAGGACCTACTCCATGATTTTTCTGGGCACTGAGGTGACGCTGACTGGCCTTTAGTTCCCAGGATCCTCCTTCTTCCCTTTTTTAAAAATGGGCACTACATTAGCCTTTTTCCAGTCTTCCAGGACTTCCCCCGATCGCCATGAGTTTTCAAAGATAATGGCCAATCACATCCGCCCACTCCTTTAGCACTCTCGGATGCAGCACATCCGGCCCCATGGACTTGTGCTCGTCCAGCTTTTCTAAATAGTCCCGAACCACTTCTTTCTCCACAGCGGGCTGGTCACCTCCTCCCCATGCTGTGCTGCCCAGTGCAGCAGTCTGGGAGCTGACCTTGTTCGTGAAGACAGAGGCAAAAAAAGCATTGAGTACATTAGCTTTTTCCACATCCTCGGTCACTAGGTTGCCTCCCTCATTCAGTAAGGGGCCCACACTTTCCTTGACTTTCTTCTTGTTGCTAACATACCTGAAGAAACCCTTCTTCTTACTCTTAACATCACTTGCTAGCTGCAACTTCAGGTGTGATTTGGCCTTCGTGATTTCACTCCTGCATGCCCATACAATATTTTTATACTCTTCCCTGGTCATTTGTCCAATCTTCCACTTCTTGTAAGCTTCTTTTTTGTGTTCAAGATCAGCAAGGATTTCACTGTTAAGCCAAGCTGGTCGCCTGCCATATTTATTATTCTTTCTACACATTGGGATGGTTTGTCCCTGTAACCACAATAAGGATTCTTTAAAATACAGCCAGCTCTCCTGGACCCCTTTCCCCCTCATGTTATTCTCCCAGGGGATCCTGCCCATCCATTCCCTGAGGGAGTCAAAGTCTGTTTTTCTGAAGTCCAGGGTCTGTATTCTGCTGCTCTCCTTTCTTCCCTGTGTCAGGATCCTGAACTCGACCATCTCATGGTCACTGCCTCCCAGGTTCCCATCCACTTTAGCTTCCCCTACTAATTCTTTCCGGTTTGAGAGCAGCAGGTCAAGAAGAGCTCCGCCCCTAGTTGGTTCCTCCAGCACGTGCACCAGGAAATTATCCCCTACCCTTTCCAAAAACTTCCTGGATTGTCTGTGCACCGCTGTATTGCTCTCCCAGCAGATATCAGGGTGATTGATGTCTCCCATGAGAATCAGGGCCTGCGATCTAGAACTTCCGTGAGTTGCCGGAAGAAAGCCTCGTGCATCTCATCCCCCTGGTCTGGTGGTCTATAGTAGACTCCCACCACAACATCACCCTTGTTGCTCACACTTCTAAACTTGATCCAGAGACTCAGGTTTTTCTGCAGTTTCATACTTGAGCTCTGAGCAGTTATACTGCTCCCTTACATACAGTGCAACTCCCCCACCTTTTCTGCCTTGCCTGTCCTTCCTGAACAGTTTATATCCATCCATGACAGTACTCCAGTCATGGGAGCTTTCCCACCAAGCCTCTGTTATTCCAATCACATCAGAATTCCTTGACTGTGCCAGGACTTCCAGGTCTCCCTGCTTGTTTCCCAGGCTTCTTACATTTGTGTATAGGCACTTGAGATAACTTTCTGATCATCCCTCTTTCTCAGTATGAGGTAGGACCCCTGCCCTCTCACGCGCTCCTGCTCATGCTTCCTCCTGGTATCCCACTTCCCCACTTACCTCAGGGCTTTGGTCTCCCTCCCCTGGTGAACCTAGTTTAAAGCCCTCCTCACTAGGTTAGCCAGCCTGCTTGCGAAGATGCTCTTCCCTCTCTTCGTTAGGTGGAGCCCGTCTCTGCCTAGCACTCCTCCTCCTCCTTGGAGCACCATCCTGTGATCAAAGAATCCAAAGCCTTCTCTCTGACACCACCTGCGTAGCCATTCGTTGACTTCCACGATTTGATGGTCTCTACCTAGGCCTTTTCCTTCCAGGGGGAGGATGGACGAGAAGACCACTTGCGCCTCAAACTCCTTTATCCTTCTTCCCAGAGCCACGTAGTCCGCAGTGATCCGCTCAAGGTCATTCTTGGCAGTATCATTGGTGCCCACATGGAGAAGCAGGAAGGGGTAGCAATCTGAGGGCTTGATAAGTCTTGGCAGTCTCTCTGTCACATCGTGAATCCTAGCTCCTGGCAAGCAGCAGACTTCTCGGTTTTCCCGGTTGGGGCAGCAGATAGATGACTCATCATCCCCATCAGTTGTGAGGAGGTTCTCATCAAACGCTTCATGAGAAATAATCTAAGGCTAGTTTTTCTTGCCTTCCGTGTCCTCTTAGAAAAGGAACAGCAGATGGAGCACCTATTGGGGATATGCCCCTCTCTAAGGCAAAAGAGTCACATCTTTCAGCTGCATCACAAGAGGGACAATTTTTGAAGCCTAAGGACATCACATCTGTCACCTCAGCTAAATGATGGTACTGGGGAAGTCCCTATTTCTAAAAGGTTATCTATTTCTTTATTTATTTTTCAAAATAACAGGCATTAAATTAATACAAAAAATCACACTAACTATACTAGCTACATGAAAATACTAATTATTTCTATATACAAAATGGATTTAAGTGTCACAGTGTGCAAGAGAAGTGGTATGGCTGGGCCACTGGTTCTGTGCTACCAACAAATCTGTCAAAATTGAGAACAGGAGGCTGAAGTTGAGACTTATCCTCTGACGAAGAGATCTGTCTTCCTGTTTTATGTTTGAGATGGCTATTGATAGCTAGATAGGATTGCTGAGGATGAGACTGATATCTCCTCTGAACAAAAGAAAGGACTTGGGTACTAGTGTATTGTGTCTGGTGGCAGAAGCCCAAAAAAAGATAATCTCTTCTTTAAGGCAGGTAGTGATAGTACCACAGACGTTGCAACTGACCTTGTGATGGTCTCATCAGTTTTGTTATCTGACAATCCTTGCCCTTCAAAGGAAAGATCTTCTCTTACCTGCACATCAGAAGAGAATACAGTCTTGAAGAACTACCACACTGGGTCAGACCAATGGTCCATTTAGCCCAGTTTCCTGTCTTCCAACAGTGGCCAGTGTAAGGAATGCTTCAGAGGAAATGAACAGAACAGGCAATCATCAAGTGATCCATCCCGTCATCCACTCCTAGCTTCTGGCAATCAGAGGCTAAGGAATTCCAAAGTATGGGGTTGTATCCCTAACCATCTTGGCTCAGAGCCACTGATGGACCGATTCTCCATGAACTTATTTAATTCTCTTTTGAACCCCGTTATAGTTTTGGCCTTCACAGCATCCAATGGCAAGGAGTTCCACAGGTTGCCTGTGTGGTGTCTGAAGAAATACTACCTTTTGTTTGTTTGAAACCTGCTGACTATTAATTTTATTGAGTGATCTGGATTATTATGTTAGTGAAGGAGTAAATAATACTTCCTTATTCACTTTCTCCACAGCAGTCATGATTTTATAGACCTCTATCATCTCCCCTTATTCAGATGAAAAGTACCAGTCTTTTTAATCTTTCCTCTTACAGAAGCTCTATACCCTTAATCATTTTTGTTGCCCTTCTCTGTACCTTTCCAATTCTAATATATATTTTATGAGATGAGCTGACTAGAACTGCATACAGTATTCTAGATGTACGCATACCATGGATTTATGTAGCGGCATTATGATATTTTCTGTCTTATCATCTATTCCTTTCCTAATAGCTCCTAACATTCTGTTAGCTTTTTTGACTGCCACTGCACATTGAACAGATCTTTTCAGAGAATTATCCACAATGATTCCAAGATCTCTTTCTTGAGTGGTAATAGCTGATTTAGACCAAATCATTTTGTATGCATAGTTGGGATTATGTTTTCTAATGTGCACTACTTTGCATTTATCAACATTGAATTTCATCTGCCACAGGTTACCCAGTCACCCAGTCTTGTGAGATCCCTTTTTAACTCTTCACAGTCTGCTTTGGACTTAACTATCTCAAATAATTTTGTATCATCTGAAAATTTTGCCACCTCACTGTTTACCGCTTTTTCCAGATAATTTATGAATACATGGAACAACACTGTTCCCAGTACAGACCCCTGGGGGACACCACTATTTACCTCTTTCCATTCTGAAAACTGACCATTTATTCCTACCCTTTGTTTTCTGTCTTTTAATCAGTTACTGATCCATGAGAGGACCTTCCACTATCTCTCTCTGGACAAGAGGGAAGTCACAGATCTAGCTGCTGCTTCAGAGGCAACTACCATCTAGCACTACTAATAAAATCTTTTTACAATAACAATTTGAAAGAAATGAAGGATAAAAACAAGAAGTCCCGCAGGCACAGCAAAGACTCAAATTTCCAAACCTACTCATATTAAGAAAACTAAAAAAGAATGGCAGTGGTTGGGCCTCCATGGCCTTTTGATAGCCTCCAGAATATTTAAAAACCTCAGACTGAGAACTGTTGAGCAAGTTATACAAATACACATTTTTATAAAAGAATTTTGGAAGGGATCACACTATGGCATAAGACAACCTGTAACTATTGGAGTTTGGAGGAAACCTTCCCTGGAGGCAGGTGATCCCATAACTACTATCGCAGAGTTTCTCACATATTCTTTTCACATATCTGGACACTGTCAGAAAAGAAGATACTGAACCGGATGGACGCCTGGTCAATTCCAGCATGGCATATCCTATGTTCCTGAGTAGTTAATGACTGCAAATGAAATCCGTAATAAAGAACTACAGAAAAAACAAGCAAAAGCGAGTATACATTCTAGCCACACTGTGGAGAGTAAGAAAGTAATATACATTACCTTATGTCATAAATATAAAGGGAAGGGTAAACCCCTTTAAAATCCCTCTTGGCCAGAGGAAAAATCCTCTCACCTGTAAAGGGTTAAGAAGCTAAAGGTAACCTCGCTGGCACCTGACCAAAATGACCAATGAGGAGACAAGATACTTTCAAAAGCTGGGAGGAGGGAGAGAAACAAAGGGTCTGGGTCTGTGTCTGTCTATATGCTGCTTTTGCCGGGGATAGAACAGGAATGGAGTCTTAGAACTTTAGTAAGTAATCTAACTAGGTATGTGTTAGATTATGATTTCTTTAAATGGCTGAGAAAAGAATTGTGCTGAATAGAATAACTATTTCTGTCTGTGTGTCTTTTTTGTAACTCAAGGTTTTGCCTAGAGGGATTCTCTATGTTTTGAATCTAATTACCCTGTAAGGTATCTACCATCCTGATTTTACAGGGGTGATTCCTTTACTTCTATTAAAAGTCTTCTTGTAAGAAAACTGAATGCTTTTTCATTGTTCTCAGATCCAAGGGTTTGGGTCTGTGGTCACCTATGCAAGTTGGTGAGGATTTTTACCAAACCTTTCCCAGGAAGTGGGGTGCAAGGGTTGGGAGGATTTTTTGGGGAAAGATGTGTCCAAACTACGTTTCCCAGTAAACCCGGTTAGAGTTTGGTGGTGGCAGTGGATAAAAGGACAAAGGATAAAATTAATTTGTACCTTGGGGAAGTTTTAACCTAAGCTGGTAAAAGTAACCTTAGGAGGTTTTCATGCAGGTCCCCACATCTGTACCCTAGAGTTCAGAGTGGGGGAGGAACCTTGACACCTTAGCATTACATAAAAGTTCAAGGAGAGGAAGAGAACATACATGGAGAATAAGAAAATAGACTGTTTTTTTACTTACCCTCCCATTGCTGACAACAGCCATTTGCCCAGGAAGCAGTTTAAGAACTTCTTGACAGAACATTTGGTGAGTTTGAATTATATCCATTCCTATAGTGTTGTATTTCTTCTCAAAAGTACTGTCATCCATTCCCTAAAGCAGAAGAAATGTATAATGTGTACGATTGTGGCCAGATTCAGCAAAAACAAAATACAGTGATAGTCAGCCAGGGTTTTCTTCAGACTGTTTATAACAAAACTCTAAACAAGATAAAAGCAAGAGAGAACTCCTCCAGCCTTAGCTTCAGACCAGTCATATAACCCTGGGAGTGAAGCCCTACATATCTACATTCCTCTGTGTCTCTCCCAAGCAACTAATTTGTACGTCTTTCTCCTTGAGCAACAGCACAACAGAAGAGCCAGGCTGAGCCTGAGTTTAAGCACTTTTTGACCAGGAAGTGCTCAGAACACTGTCACATAAAGAATCACGAATCTTGCAATAAAGTCCACTATTCTGTTAATTTACCCTATCTTGCGCTCTTAATCAGAAAAAATGGATTATGAAGGGGAAAAATAAAATTTCTCAACAACAAAAATGATAGTTACTCACTTGTAACTGCAGTTCTTCGAACTGGACTCTACGTATTCACACTTGTAGGATGAGCTGATCAGGTGCAGTTTAGAGGGTGACATTTTAATTAGCAGTGCCTGATGGAGTGCCATAAAAGGAGGCATAGCACTCCAGCCACCTCAGTTCCTTCTGCATCTCCCTCAGGTCCTGTTTGGAAATCAGGACTCAGAGAAACAGGGGTAAGGTGTGGCTGTATACATATGCAGGGTCTGGATACAGGTGAGTAATATTAATTTCTTCTTTGTGTAGCTTCTGCATATTCCCACTCCTGGGATAGTTTAGCTTTCAGTAATCCCATTACATGGATTCCCAATTAAAAAGTGATTAAAGAACTGGCCTGCCAAATCTAGCACCTGATCTTGACGCCAAATTTAGAGGATTATGTTTAGTAAAAGTATGGATGGAACTCCATGTTGCAGCCTTACATATTTCAATAAGTGGGACAGGTCTTTTAAATGCCATAGGCACTTCTTTGACTTTAGTGGAATTGGACCTTATTCCCTTCTGGGGAAGAGATTATTACTAATTTATAAGACTCATGAATATACACTCTAACACACTTAGAAACTGTGCAGTAACACTTGGCCTTTTTTACTACCCGAATAAGAGACAAAAAGTCTAGGTTGTCTAAACTCTTTAGTTCTGTTCAGACAGCAGGCTAATGTCATTTTGCATCTAGGGTATGCAATTTAGACTGACCTGTTGACTATGTGATCTCAGGAAAAGTATAGGTAAATTGACAGACTGACTAATATGAAAGTCAGTAACCATCTTAGGCAAGAATTTTGGGCGAGGTGAGGGCCTAATACTACTTTATCTTCATAAAAACTGTGAATTATGGGTCAGCCATTAATGCTTGTAGTTCAGACTCTTGTTGCTCAAGTAATAGCCATTATGAAAACTGTCTTACTAGACAACTAAAAAAAGAACATTCACTCATTGGCTCAAAAGGCTGTTTTATGAAGTTAAAAAGAACCAAATGAAGGTTTCAAAAAGGTGTACGGACTTTAATTGGACGATAAAGGTTAAATAATTCTTTAAGAAACTTCTTAACCAAAACTTGAGTAAACAGTGATTTATCAATACCCAAATACAATGCAGATTAGTGTAACCACATATAAGATAACAAAAGATAAGCAGATTTCATATATAGTAAATTACCTAATATGGACTGAACTGGTGCCATATGTGGAACAATATTATTATTATCTGCTCATAATAAAACCCTTTTTCATTTGCTAATATAACATGCATGTGTAGACCCTTTCCTGTTATTAGGTAAAAACCTTTACACATCTACAGAACAAGTCCACTCTGTAGCCATTAAAATTCTATCACCCACATCATGAGGTGGAGTGAACACAAGCCCAGATGAGAAACTTGTCCTTTCTGGGGGGTGTAAGTCTGGAAAAAGGGACACAAGACTCCTCTGAAGAGTTGAAGCACATTGGGAAATAATGGTTACTTAAGTAACTGGTTCTTCAAGATGTAGTTTGTATGGATCTCATTCTAGGTGGCCATAAGCCTCATGTTGGTTTTTTTATAACAGTTTCCATTGGGACCATGTATGTGCCCTGTGTTTTCTCACACTCCTGTACAAAGGCATCAAGGGCAGGACAACAAAGATGTTTCTTCAGTTCCCTCAAAATTTGAAGCCCATATTGTTGAGCACCACAAAAGAAGGGATGGTGGGTGGGTCATGGGATCCGCATTGACAATAACATCTCAAAGAACCACAGTTCTAATCATAAAAAGGTACTGAAGACCAGACCTCAGCCAAATCACGGAGCTGTTCCTGGGCATGGCAGAAAGGAACTGAGGTGGCCAGAATGCCACATCCATTTATATAGCCTCACATTCAAAATGTCTGCTAACGCTGAGGGGAGATGTGAAGGGGGCATAAGCACTCCAACAGGCACTGCAAGTTGAAGTTCCACTGCCTAAGGAGCATACAATCAATGCATCCCATAAATGGAAATATACAGAGGCCATTTGAAGAACTTCCAAATATATTCTTGAACAGCTTTCCTAATTAATAATATTGAAGTACATAGCTGTTTTTGAAACCAGCATTGTAGTCTGCAGCTGTTACTTGGTGGCTAACATCTACCATACAAGTGACCTCTCACTCTGAATTGCTGACTGTGTTTCAAGTCAGTAATAATATAAGAAAACATTTTAAACAATTAATGTACTTTCCCTGCTTTAAGGTAAACAGACATGGAAAATGATTGCTGGAAGTTAAATAATTGAAGCTCTTTTTAATTGCAGTTGCATCAGTCCATGAAGATCATCACTATCATTGCTAAGGATATGATTTAGTCGCAGAAGTCGCAGATTCCGTGACTTTACCAGATCTCCATGACTTCTTTGGCTTCAGCTGTCAGTGGCTGCAGTCAAGGCCAGGACTGTGCACCCCCCTACCCTGCCCCAGTTGCGGCCAGAGTTGTGCACCCCTGCTACGCAGCTGTGGCTGGAACTGGGGCTGTGTGCCCCCATCCTGCGGCTGGAGGCAGGACTGTGCACTCCAGTCCTGTGACTTTGGCCGGGGCTGGAGCCAGGGTTATATCTCCCCACAACCCATGACAGTGGGGCTTGGGCTGTCAGTCGCCCCCACCATGGGGGTCTAGCTGTCATTCTTCTCCCTCTCCTTCCTCTCTCCCACCCGGCAGTTCTTTTTGGTAAAAGTCACGGACAGGTCACAGACTCCTGTGAATTTTTGTTTATTGTCTGCGACCTGTCCGTGACTTTTACTAAAAATAACCACGAAAAAATCTTAACCTTAATCATTGCTCAATAAATTCATTTACTCAATGTTTACAACAGAAGTAAGGTAACTTTTGGATTAAGCTGATAATTCTTTCACATAGGAGTTCCAAATTTAGTGTTTAAAAAGTGCAAATCAAGAAATGGCTTTAAAAAAATCAGTGATGACTAGAGCTATTTGGCTCTCAATGACCTGATAGCCACATTGTTCAGTAAATTGTGTTTTATTATTTTTCATAATAGAAAGATCTTTCAAAATACAAACAACATACCCCAGTAACTGTACTTAAGAACAATTATTTAATGGTTAAAATCTCTTTTTTTGACCCATGCTTTATGACACCAGGCAATAGAAAGCTATTCTCAGCTAGAAATGTGCCACCTACCATATAATGAAGTAAAGTATCTATGAAAAGAAAAAAAGTAATGAGCAATAGTTTATATAAATACATCAAGTGACTATTATTTAATAAAATGTTTTTTACTGACCGAAACAAGCAATTTCTTAATTTTAGTTCCTCTAGCAAGGGCTTTTGCTGTCTCCTCCTTAGCTATCTTACTTAGGAAAGTTTTTAAGCTGCTGTTTTTCTGTGTTAAAAAAGCGGTCAAAATTGCCCTTGCAATAGCCGTGTTATCTTCCGTTATTTTTGATATTGGATTGTTCACAATCCCAAGCCGCGTATGACTGCTTGTTTTCTGCAGACAAAGAAAAATATATAATTACAATCTCATAATTTAATCTACTCACACCTGATGTTAACTATTTATCATCTTAGTTGTCTGTGCAGTGAAATATCCTTAGAACAGTGGTTCTCAACCTTTCCAGACTACAGTACCCCTTTCAGGAGTCTGATTTGTCCTGCAAACCCCAAGTTTCACCTCACTTAAAAACTACTTGCTTACAAAATCAGACAAAAATACAAAAAAGTGTCACAGCACTTGCTTATTTCTCATTTTTACCATATAATTATAAAATAAATAGATTGGAATGTAAATATTCTACTTACATTTCAGTGTGATACTTACCATATAATAATATACACAGCAATATAAACAATTCATTGTCTATATGAAATTTTAGTTTGTACTCACTTCGCTAATTCTTTTTATGTAGCCTGTTGAAAAACTAGGCAAATATCTAGATGAGCTCACATACCCCCTGGAAGACCTCTGTGTACCCCAAGCAGTACACCTACCAGTGGTTGAGAACCACTGCCTTAAGAGTGTTTATTTTTGGCTATTAGTTTTAATGAAAAATATGTGTGTGACTGCTAAACTTAGACTTTCAGTTAGCAATAGAAAAGGCAGCTAGTAGGCAGATATTTACCCTGTAACAAACATTTTAAATACAAGATATTCTTCATGGAATGACTACTTTTGGCTACTCTGACAGTTCAGTAGGGAGGACATTTTAATTAGTGTTAATTATATGCCATATTTCACTTGCATAACTTTCAAAAATGGCTCAATGGATTTTCTCAAATTTCTCTGGAAGATTTAACTTCAGCAGAGAATAAACTGGAAAAATTTCACTTAATTATCCCCTGAATTTTGATAATAAATCAGAAAGAAAATCTTAAATACTTATTAAAGACAGTGATGACACACAAGGCTATGGAGGAAGAGACTGATAAGAAATTATTCTTTAGATAGGAGTGAGTAAGGCTGATCAGGTGACTTTCTTGTCCTCTAAAATCAAGGAGAAGCAAATGAAATGTATTGCAGTAAAGGATTAAATCAGTGGCATTCAAATTGTGGCCTCTGAGGCGCTAAATTGTAGCCCTTGACTGTGTTAAAAAGAAAATCTGTATTTGATTATTAATTATAAATGTGTATCCTGAACTGTACCCTGTGATTTCAAAAAGGAAATGCCCAAGTGGCCATACTCCAGCTAGGATAGGAGGAGAGCAACACATTCTGGCCACTCTCACTCCCTACCTCTGATGCCCCTTATGCCAGGGACTGTGAGGAGTGAGGTGTAGCAGCTGCTTACGCCAGCTCCACATCCTCTCAGGCAGCGGTGGGCAACCTGCGGCCCATCAGGATAATCTGCTGGCAGGCCGCAGGACAGTTTGTTTACATTGACCGTCCACAGGCACGGCCATCGGCCGCTCCCAATGGCTGTGGTTTGCCATTCCTGGCCAATGGAAGCTGCGGGAAGCTGCGCAGGCTGGCTGCCGCTTCCCACAGCTCCCATGTGCCGGGAGCGGCGAACTGTGGCCCCCTGGGAGCTGTGAGCAGCCGTGCCTGTGGACGGTCAATGTAAACAAATTGCCTCGCAGCCTGCCAGCAGATTACCCTGATGGGCTGCGTGCAGCCCACAGGCTGCCCACCATTGCTCTAAAGGACTCCACTTGGTGATGGTTTCCACTCCCCTTGTGCTTTCCTGAATGGAGTCAAAGGATTGGAACAGGGCAGAGAATCTTCCCCAAAGTACTGATGCAGTTCCTTGACCTTTTGAAACAATATGTTTGGCCATCAGGCTGAAAATTTTGAACACCACTAGACTGAATGATTCATACAGAAAAGGGGATTTATCCAGATCAATCCCTCTCCTAGTCAACTACAGCATCTCCCATGTGGAATTTTTTGTTAGTTAGTTTGGTATTTTTAATAGTATTTCATGTATTTGAGTTGTGGGATGCAGGCTATATAGAACATGGAGCATCACTTGTTTTAAGTTACTCTCTCTTTTTTTTTTTCTCCTGTTCTAGGATTTCTGCCTCTATGAGGTTTTTTTTTTTTTCCTTCTGGTGCCAGGAAACTGATAGACAGTTCTGACACCTTTCCTTCTTTCTCCATGGTAAATACCAATACAAGAAAAGCTCTATTTTCCCTCCTGGAGCTTACATGTGCACTACATACTGGACTCGTCAATGATTAGTAAATTTACTTTTATTAATTTCATTTTTTTCTTTATATCTTTTGCCATTCTCTTTCATTGGATACTTATTTCCCTACTCACAGCATTCGTTTTTTCTCACCGACACCTAACACATGTCAAATTTTAATGTTAAGGACATGTTATTGTTTGTGAAAGGTGCTAGAATAAGAACCCTGAAGATTAAAGTCTACAAAACAGACACAGCCTAGACACAGATAGTTAGCTTCTTAATGCTGCCACACCAATGTTTCAACCCTGACTGATAGTAACTACCTTTAGCAGAGCTCAAGTCACTCATTCTCCATGCTCATTCAATCCTTGCCTTCTTCTCTGTGATTACCAATAATGGAATCAATTAGTGAAAACTGCTGTTAATCTTTAATCCATGAAGAAGTTACCAAGTCATTTCACGTAGGCCAGTCACCCTCTGGATGGCAATGACTCTTGCTGATTACTAACACTGACTGTATTTGAAACTAGCAACCTACATTTGAAACAGTCTGTATTCCAGTTCTTCAATCCATCTAATTACTTCTCTGAGTAGCTATTCAACCAGGAATATGGGGAAATGAGAAGTAATAGAGGTAGTCCTGACATCTTTACTGTATGCTATAATTTCTCCACTGATAATTAGGTGTGGCTATGTCTACACTATGAGCTAGGGGTGTGATTCCCAGCTCATACACACATATTCTCACTATCAGAGTATAAATAGGGGTGTAACCACAGTAGCATGGCCAGCAGCAGCAGAAGCACAGATCAGCTGTGCCGAGCACAAATCTGCCCAAATTCCATGGGAACGTTTATGGCATGGCTTAGCCATGCTTCCGCTTTCACAGCTACAGTATTATTATTATACGCTAGCTCTTATCGAGGTAGCATGAGTATATGTATGCAAGCTTGAATCACTGCTCTAGCTCATAGCGCAGCCATAGCCTTTGATTCCAAATTTTAGAGGTAAAGAATTAAAATTTGTGTTACAGTTTACTTCACAAGTAAAACATTTTGTCCCCACTTCTAAACAATCCAAAAAGAGTTTGGAAAACGGACAGAGATCATCATTTAAGAAACTTCCAGAGGAAATGGATTGAATAATTCTCTCTTCTATATGACCCAGAAAGTCCCTTTTGCTATTGATGTTCTTATGGCATTTACTTGCAGTCCTTTAAATCCTGTTGGAAATACCACAGAACTAACAGAAATAAGCAATCTCAAATGCAGAAGACCCTTCACATTTCCATGAAACTAATTATTAGTCTATTAAAACGTTATATTATTTTACTAAGTCTGCCAATAAGTATTCTAAATCTTTGTTTCTTAAATTAGATTACTTTCATATCTGCTATAATTTAATAAACAGAGTTGTGGACAGTATTCATATTCTCCATAATTGCAGATACTAAAAACATTATTTTCCAATAGGAATTGTTAGAAACTCACCAGGTGTCTCAAAGCTTGAGAAAGCAGATGTCTCCCTGATGGCTTGTCAAAATCAGCAATAATCCAAATGGTAACTGCATATATTACATCTTCATCTGAAAATAACAAATAACCCAGTAAAATAATTTTATTCTAAAAAGTTTAAGTAGATGACAATATTTCCAAATAACAAAATCAAGGAAAGGCTCTCATCAATGTAACATAATCAGATGATAAACATCAATATTTATTTAATAAAGTTATTCTGTCTTGTGATGTACTGCTACACATTACTTCTTATCTAAATCACCACTGGTCGTGGTCTCTGCTCCTGCATGTTAGTGAGGTGGGAACTTATTTAAAATTCTAAATAGTATATTGTCTAGTGTTTCAATCATCCATTCCTTTCAAACTGAAGGTAAAAATATTCCAATATGCAAGAAAAAATATTCACTTATGTTCAAAATAATATTTAAATTGCAGTGCCAAAAAAATCCAAAGACAACAAAAAACCAAAAACCATCCAACAGCTACAGAAGCCAACCCTTTTACTCAGAGAGCAAGCACACAGATGAGTGCTAATCAATCAAAACATATTCTTCAGGAAACTTCAAGTAAGTCACTTCCTCTTCTCCAAAGACAGAGTTATAATAAATGTAGAGACTAAGCAGGGTAAACAGAGAAAAAAAAATAACAAATTGTGATCTTTAAAACAGGCAAAAGGAATTGAAAAAGTCAACATGGCATGAGTAGCAGCAATATACAAGTTAAGGGCTGGAGTACCTCCAGTAAATTTTAATATTAATAGATATTATAGAGAGGCTACTGCTTCTCCACAGATAATGTTCCAGATAAGTTTCTGTTTTAAACTGAAATTCGCACCCTCCCTAAAATCCTCAAGTGAAGTCATATCAGCCTGAAAATCAGAGTCTGTGGAGAAAATCTGAAGTAATTTGAATAAGGAGTTCCTGAAACAAAGCACCCTAAATATTAAGCTGTTTTTGTAGGTGCAAAAGCCTTCTAATACTTTTTGCCTACATCTATAGGGGGAAAAAACGGGGCATTAGACATGTGAATAACATGTGGTCAGATTCTTCTTTGGGAGTAATATTAAAGACAGATTTGCAAAATTAAGTAACAAAGCACTCTGTTACTTTTTTGGTTTCAAGTAATCAGATTACGTCTCCTGATTACTTTTTGCTTTAAAATAATCTAATACAATTAGGCCATTTTTTTAACAACTTTGATAGTGACTTCAAACGCATCATCAAACAAGCTTACTATCCCAAGAGATTTTGGATGTTGCATAAAAAACAAAAATCAGGGCTCACACAGATCCTTCTTAAACCAATCTTTCTATATATATTCACCTCAACCAACACTAACATTTCTTTATTATTCTGAATTTACTCATAACTACTGACTTGTATGCATTACTGCCATAATTGCAGGCAAACAGTATTACATAGTTAAAAGGTTGTACAAAATAAATTTACCTTTTTTTGTTAAATACTTCATGTTCTCTGAAATTACAGCACTCTTATCTTGTGAGTCCAAAAAGGAGAAAGTGGAGAAGTCTTCCACACCAACAGGAACTGCAAAGTTAAAAATATTATTTGTTACAATTAGGAGTTGAAAAAAATGATAACAAACCAGCCAAGAAAAGTATTTACCTGACGTGGATATGAAATTTATGTATCTTCTCTTAGTGCCAAGAATAGTGGGATTTATACGGGAAACTACATTATGCTGATCCATGAGGAAATCTACCGCATCCATATGATCATTTAGCAAGCCCTGTAATAGCAAAAATAAATCCCACTTTTCCATAATTCCCATTTAATTTAACAATTTTAAGATAAACACAAGAGGAGTATTTATCTATAAAATAAAATAAAATAAAATAAAATAAAATAAAATAAAATTCAGGATTGTCTCTCTGAGTGTCACTCTGAAGCCTAGAATGTCTGTGGGATTAGTGTGAAGAGATAGAAACAGGTACAAGCATGGCTTAGAGTTCATTTTGTTCAGAAGATCACCAGATTCAATCATGAGTGGGATTTGCGGGCTGTTACTGTCCAATTTTTAAGTTCTCAAGCCATTTTGACGTTATGAATTACATCCATGTGACAGCAAGGCATGTATCTATCAGAACAATTTACCAAGGGTCATGGTGGATACTCCATCACTGACAAATTTTAAATTAAGAGTGGATATTTTTCTAAAAAAATATGCTCTAGGAAAGTTCTAGGTCCTGTATTATACAGGAGGTCAGATTAGATGATCACAATGGTCCCCCCTGGCCTTGAAATCTATGAACCTACACCATGCCAAGAGTCCAATACCATTGTAACATGAGAGGTAAGCACCACCCTTACTCTACAGCTAATTTGCATGCAACAGCTTCATTGGTTGTATGAGGGAGGCTGCACAGATGGTGGATTACTTGGCCCAACTGCACAGTTCTTCAAAACTACCCACACAACACAACTAGCATACAACAAATGAAGGTTATTTACTTGTAACCAGAGTATTTTGAGATGACTCTGCATGTTCGCTCTTATAGGTACTGCACTGCCTGGTGGTGCCTAATGGTAGAACCTTCTCCAAGTCTTGCCTGCTGGAGCCCATGTGCAATCCCTCATACCCCTATCTTCTCCAAATGTTCTGAGGATGAGGCCATATAGTGTGGCGCTGTGCCTTCTATTGCCTCAACCCAGAATACCATAATAGAACTCTGAAAAACAGGAGAAGGTGGGTGGGAAGTGTGAATATGCAGAATCATCTTGAAAAACTCCTGTTACTAGTAACCAACCTTAATTTCCTCTTCACATGGTTCTGCATATTCCCACTTATGGATAGTTTAACAACCAGTGCTGGGAGATGGGCACACAATCCTAATTAAATAATGATTGAAGCACTGCTCTGCCACATTTGACATCTGCTCTAGTAGCTAGATCCACCGCATAATGTTTAGTGAATGTGATCAGTGACTTCCAAGTAGCAGCCCTGGAAACTTCCCTAATAGGAACATGTTTAAGACAAGCAAAAGATGCTGGTACAGCCCTAGTAGAATGAAACCATAAAACCAGCAGCTCACGAGTTTCAGCTTACTCATTACACTGCACAATGCATTGTTTAACCCCAGGGGTGGGGAGCGTACGGCCCATGGGCTGGATCTGGCCAGTTGCTTAATTTCATCCAGTCCGCGGTAAGTATTGGCAACCCCATCCCCTCCACAGGGCTGGAGCCATAAGCACTGGCTCACCCCACCACGGGCGGGAAGTCCTGAGCCTCCGTGCCCCCCACCCGTGGGGCTGGAGCCACGAGCGCCAGCTCGCCCCACTGTGGGGAAAGCCCCAAGCCTCCGCCCCCCTAAACCCCCCAGGCAGGTGAGTTGAACATTTTATATTTCTCTCTCTAAAAAAAAAAATAAATTAAGTTGCTTTTTACTTGTGTTTGGACCCCAATTAATTTTTCCTGTGGGTCAATGGCCCAAGATAGAAAATAGACTCCCCACTCCTGGTTTAACCCATATTGAAATACTCTGCGTAGGCACATTGTGACCCATATGATTCTTAGCATACGAAACAATCAGTCGATGACTTCCTAAAACTCTTAGTTCTATCTAAGAGTGGCTGGTCTACACTATCACGGTAAGTTGACCTAAGTTACGCTACTTCAGTTACGTGAATAACTTCACTGAAGTCGACTTTGCTTATGTCAACTTACCGCGGTGTCTACACTGTGCTGTGTCGACGGGAGATGCTCTCCCGCCAACTTATCTTACTCCTCTCAGGGAGCTGGAGTACTGGAGTCAATGGGGGAGTGCTCTGCCATCGACTTAGCAAGTCTTCACCAGACCAGCTAAACTGACACTGCTGCATTGATCGCAGCAGTGCGGATCTAAGTGTAGACATGGCCTAAGTAGTATGCAAGAGCCCACTCTCTGTCTAACGTACGTAAGGCAGACTCTCCTTTATTAGCATGAGGTTTCAGAAATAAAACTGGTAAATTAGTTGTGCAGACACTATTTTTGGTAAAAACTTGGGATCAGGCCTAAAACCACCTTATCTTTGAGAAAATTCATAAACAGCAAGTCAGCCACCAGGGCTTGCAATTCACTCACCTTCTGGCTGATGTAATAGTGCTAATAAATAGCCTTTTACAATTAACCAGAACATTCTGTACCAACAAAAAACCAGTGCTCAAGACTAGTCAAAGTCCGATAGCCCAAGCCATCAGATGAAGCGACTTCAGATATAACTGCAGAACCCTGCCTTGCTGCTGTGACAAAATGTCTGGAGACAGAGGAGGATACCTGTTTCATCTGTCTGACAGATGGAGCTGGTCCGTGTACCCACTGTTGTCTTTGCCAAGGTGAGGCAATCAATATAATTTTTGCTCTGTCCTGACGAATTTTCTTCACCACTTTCTAAATCAATGGAAAAAAGTGTGTGAGGGGGAAACATACAGTAGGTCCTCTCCTCAATGAAGAAAGCAAGCATCCAAAAGGGACTGATGGTCCCTCCCTGTTCTTGATGAGATGAGGGGATACCTTTTGTTTCTTTCTGTCACAAAACAGATCTACATCAGGCTGACCTTAATGGGAAAAGATGTCTTGAACTACTTTATCCTTCAGGGACCACTTGTAAATCAGAGAAATGTTCCTAATGAGATGATTCACAAGCACACTGCTTTCCCCTGCCAAATGCAGGTCCACCTGATAGATCCTGTGAAGACTGTAGCAATCCCATAACCTGACCGCTTTGGCACATAACTGGAATGAAGGACCTCCCCTTTGTTTGTTTAAAGAACACACAATGTTGTTATGTGTTGTCTATCACCTGAACCACCCTTCCCTGTGAGGAAGGAACTGTCTGAGAGCCAAACAAATGGCTCTTAATTCCAGCACACTGATCTGCACACACTTTTCTTGAAAAGCCCAATGACCTTGGGTTGTAAATTGTGCTGAACAGGCTCCTCATCCAGTGTTATCGTTATCGATGGTGAAGGAAGATTAAACAAAACACCCCTGAGAACACTTGGCCTGTTTGTCCATCACCTCAGCCAATCTAGAATGCCCTAAGGCATGGTGACAAATATTATAAAAACTATCTCAGCGGGGTGTGTAAACTCAAAACATCCAATGCTTCATTGGACACATTCTGAGATGGGCAAAGGGGATTACGTAAATGGTAGCTGCCATCAATCTCATAAGACCAAGGCTCAAATTTGCTAAATAACTTAGAATCATAGAAGATTAGAGTTGGAAGACACCTCAGGAGGTCATCTGGTCCACCCCCTGCTCAAAATGTGTTCTGTTTTTAAAAACCTCTCTTCTGAAAGAAAACTCCCCACATTGCTGAGTCCAGTATAGAACCTATAAAGGCAATTCTCTGAGTTAGGCAGAGATTTGACTATTTGAAGTTGAGAAGCAGACCCAGATCTGAAAAGACGGAGATTGTAACCACAATGTGGAGTGACAGAACCTTGCGAATAGCAGCTTTCAG